>NC_135737.1:30702513-31010430 GCF_041903045.1 Epinephelus lanceolatus
TTGGTACGTAGGAGAGGAAGGTTCCAGTGGGGGGAAAGAATGCTATTCAAATCATATCAAAAGCCTGCTTGGTACATTATGTACTGTACATAATCACACTTCGCCTCACACGCCCTCCCTTCTCATTCTCTCTGTACCAATGAGCAAAGATGTAGTTACTCCTGTTGAGCACCTTATTGCTGCACTTTTGGCCCTGGTAGTGCTGCTGCAGTGACTTTACAGGGGATCACTAACATCCAGGTGTTGGAGCTGACCATGCAGACATTTGTGCTTCACGCAGTTGATGGGTGGATGCTGCTTTCTAAGGTGTTTTAAAGACCATCAAAGACTATTAACTTATTTCACCTTACTTAAACCATTTCTGAATGATACTTAGACTATGAAGGAAAGTGTCTTTGCCTTAGGGGTTCACATTAGTCAAGGATGAATAAAACTGGCTGCCTGCTTTAATATTTAAGGAAAAGTTGAACATTTTTGGCAAATGTGCTTGTTTCCTTTCTTGCTGAGAGTGTGATGAAAAGACTGATGCCACTCTCATTTCCAAAAGTGGTATCAATCTTCTTATCTAACTCTGAGCAAGAAGCAAATAGACCATTTCAAACCTGACAATGTAAACACTCTAAATGGGTCCTTTTGTACTTCCTGTTGGAATGTTTTGCGGTGTATGTGAATGACATCAGCTAACAGGAAATAAAGAGGCACCAAAGCTTTTGCCCTAGCAAAAGCATAGCAATTAAACAGTCTATAATTTCCCAGAATGCCTAACCTTTCTTTAAAGGTCTGCTCTGGCAGTCAGGCATTAGTCTTTAGGTTTGACTACAGCCAGCAGCCGCAAATCCATTATTCTTCCACAGTTGTAACCATGCCTGAGGGGTCCACCACCTCATGCTGTTTACATCACACCATTAGACTGTCATCATGATGCAACCAGGATTCATCACACTAGACAAACCTTTTTTACAGTGCTGCTTTTTCACCCTCGTTTGTTTAACATGGACAGGGGAAATACTGTGTTGTGGTTTCCTGCTTTGGCTCGAGTGCAAATGTTTTGCTGCAATGTCTTGTGGTCCAACAGCTCTTCACACCTAGCAATGCTCAAACGTGCCCTCCCACGACAACCACCATCACACCTTTTTTCCATTCTGTCAGATCACACTTTGGCTTGCTTTGGCACACAGTTTACATCTAGAGTTTAAGTGGAGATGGTTAATGGAAAGTAAGAGCCCACTTCTTCCGAGGGGTCAAGGTCTTTTTTTTTTTCTTTCTTTTTTTTTTTTCCTGGTCCAGCGTGTATGAACGGTGGAAAACCACCTACAACTCCCTGACACGACTCTAGAGTCACACGTGGCTGCTCCAGTCAAACCACAGAATCAGTATGGCTGATATAATGTCTGAGTGAGGGTTGTTTGGGGGTTTACCCTGGGTACATGAGCATAAACCTAGACAACAATGACAACTGACCCTATGCAAAGCCCTAGTTTCTATTGTGAAGCAGAAAATTGCATTTTTTAACAATATCAGTGAGATATATTCCAAAAGAAAACCACCTCTGAAATATCAGAACGAAATAAGATATGCATCTAAGAGGTACACTCACAATTAAATTAGTTGGAGGAATATGTGAATAGAAGGCATTAAAACTAAGGGAAAAGCCCACCAGTTTCAATGCAAGCGTCAAAGACCCCCAACTTGACAACTGACATTAAGGACAAACACATACAGAAACTACAATGTTCTTAAAAATTATGACTTCCTGTAGCTTTCCTTATCTAATATATGTTTTAGCCCAGTGCTGGCAAAACTAAATTGTCCCACTTTTCTTTTTGTTTTAAGTGCAAACAACCTCAAAAAGTTATACAACTAAAGTTAAAACACAAGTAGGCTAACTTATAATTAAAATTCAACAGTCTTTGTATGCTAATGTGCTGAGCTAGCTGATGTTAGTGTCTTACCTTGGAGCAAACAAAGGAGGTTTTGTTGAAACAGAAAGTACACCGAGGTGTCTAATCAGATTTTGTTCAGTGTCGGGCAGCTTATAATTGAAATTTTTTTCTCCTGAATTTTATTCATAGCACTTCATCACTTATTATGTGTTTGCTGATGTTCTGCTGACCAGATTGAGAACCTGTCATCACCTCATCTATTCTCTCTGGAACAGTTTATCGCCATTATGTCATGTATCATCGGCTCTATTGCCATGGCGAAAATAATATTTGGTAGAAAAAAGACAGAAAGACAGAAAGAAAAAAACACCAGTTATTGATTATCCACAAAACACTGAAATATCCAAGATTTCTCAATATCGCATTCCTCTTTAAACAGCGGGAGATTTGTGGGAGGAAGCTCCACCGAAAGAATGAAAAACAGATGTGCCTGGGGTGTGTTTGCTGCAGGTTAAAAAACAATAAATCATGAGCTAAAACAAGGCAAAAAAAAAGTATTTCAGCAGTTAAGGATAGAAGACGTAACGAGTGCTGTCATTCACACAATGATTTCCTGTACAGGCACTGCTTCAGCCAGTCATTACGCATGCAACGAAACATGTGCAGCCAACAGATGGTTGTGAATATGAGACAGATTATTCAGAGTGAAACATTCGAGTCACACTGTGCCTGCACGCTTAAAATTCTCACTACATATATGACTGTAAGCTTTCAGTGTACCACGTGTAAGAAGAGCTAACAGACATCAAAGTCTTCAAAACACTTTACGCATGATTTTTTTAATGTCTAAAATAAGTTTTTCAGTCATTCTGTCCAATGGTCTCCTGATGTATGGTCTTAGAGAGGACTGCTTGAATTTTGGCAAACTGAAATTCATTCAGGCCTTTTAGTGTTTTATATGCAAATATGTTTACTTTCTCTTAATTATGTCTTTGCTTGTTTTTGCAGGGTGCAAAATTTGGGATCAGGGTCAAAAATCATCACATTTGTCATTTTGTGTTGCCATACCTATGTCAGATTTTGTGTCAAAGCAGCAATGGCCGACCAATAAATGGCTTACCAGCAAGCAAGCTTCATTTAGAGTCAGTAACTTTACACTTTAAGTTACTTTGATATATTTAAAATAAGCAGATATTATGTGCATTTTGTGCAGAATAAATATAACAAATAAAATGTGGCTACAGTATAACCTTACAGAAATGTATTCATGGGTACCTTTCTCTGCTGTGAACAAACACTAAGAGACTTTCATTTAAGGGACCCAGGCTTGTCGGAGTACACTTGACCTATAAGTCTAGTTTGTTTGTTTAATGTGAACACAGCGTACTGCACGTGAGCATGGATCATCGTACCAAAACGCGAAAGTGGACTGCCATCTAACACACGTAGTAGTCGACGAGTGGAGCTGTAAAGGTATCTTTAAATGCTATTGATCTTCTCTGGAATCTGCATATGCTAGAAACACACATTGATCTCATCCTCTAAACTGCACAGTCACTGATGATACAGTAGGAAGGCAGGCGAGAGGGTAGTCTCTTACACAGACGCCGTTGACGTCAGCACGCTGGCTGACTCTGTCATCTGCGGACATTCCCATAGGAAAGTTGAAACAGAACTAGCGCTGGCTCCCAGCGGCAGTGATGTGATTGGATCCAAATCCGTGTACTTCCGTACTTCCGCGACCAACGGCTGATTAGCTTTGCCTTACACCCGCCTAGACCGGAATTGCTGTTCCCCGAATATTTGTCCACAGTACCAACAGAAAAAGAAGTGTTCAGTGCATCGCAAGAAGAGATTAAAATGGATATGATTTCATTTGATTCAGCTATATTGCAGAGCTGCAACATCTCTGTTACATGTAACACACGTGCCGTACCTATGGCAACACTGTCACGTGGTCTGGATATCCACCGCCCATTTTTATTACAAAACAAAAGACGAATGTCCCCAGACTCCCATTCCGAAGTAAGGGAGGCTGGTCACGCGAGACTAGCGACAGGGTCGTTCTTGACATTGTCTTCAAAACCCTAACCCGCAATTTCACTGATTTGTAGCATCCTTTTGTTTGTGTGCAATGACAATAAAGGCTTTCTATTATATTCTGTCCTAAAATATTAACAATAGTAGGCATAATGCGAAGGTTGACTCCATTATATGGGCTTGGAATTTATTTATTTTTATTTATTTATTTACTTTATTTAACAGGGATAATGCACAGCTACTTAGCAGCCCCAAAGTTAGCTTTAAGTTAATTTTCATCTGTAGTCCCGAATCAGGACACAGTGAATAATTTCTCTGCTTAAAGACACCCTTTTATAAAAAAAAAAAAACACCACGGCTTCCGCAACAATAGCGAGACAACACAACATCAAGTCATTGCAACAATAACAACAGCAACGACAATACAACTATAACACTAAGATGTAACAAGATTTCATTACGTAAGATCATGTGTTTGAGTTCATGTGTGACGGGTACATGATTGAGTTGATTATAGCCACGATTTCATCTTAACTTTAAAACCAACAAACCTGTTGCACCATCTTATCTCACTTGGTGCAGAGTTCAAATAATTTGTAGCGCTAACTCGACTAGCATCAGCAAGGAATCTTACTGTTAGCGCTCTTATCTACACTAGCAACAACATCATTAAATGTTACATAGATGATGACTCAGGTATGGCACCAAGGTTACAATTCGCTGTGGAAGCAATTGGGCCAACAGGCCGTCGAGGAAGGGCACACTGGGTTAAATTCTTCTGTGTGACCCTGACTGGCCGATGCTGTAAATGCGTGCTCGTGTGTATAGGAGTATTACTCAAAGAGTCCAGTAGAGGGCGGAGCCTATGTGAGATAGAATAACTATACTAGTGTGAAAGCTGAGCTCCGGGGGTGGGCGGGGGGTCAATCATAGTCGGGCATGGCACTAATCAATCATATCTAAAGACACTAGCATAATTTTTCACTCTGTTTGTCAATTACACACAGGTCCGAACACACACAAGCACAAACTGGACCTATACATGCATTAAGTGGAGAGATGTCAGAGTGGGCTGCCCATGACAGGTGCTCCGAGCGGTTGGGGGGTTTGGTGCCTTGCTCAGGGACACCTCGGCAGTGCCCAGGAGGTGAACTGGCACCTCTCCAGCTACCAGTCCACGCTCCCCTGTGTTTAATGTGCCCCTAGATGAGTAGGGGAAAAAACTCGGTTGCACTTTGGCTACTTGAACACCAAGCCAGAAGCATTTACCCCACCATTATAAATTACCAACAGTGATCACAACAGCAACCACAGCTCTGAGGATGTAACTAAGTGCCAGAGAGTTTAACGGATTGATCATGACTTAAGAACTCACCTCAATCTCTTGGTGCTCAAAAAGTGCACCAGGAGCTTGATTTTTTAAAACCAATGTCATAAACTAAACCTCTGATTTTAGATTTTTGTTATATTTCTCTTGACACAGTAGTGTATATGATTATACGTGGGTTCCAAAGAGTTTGAACACCATCTTGGTCGACTCTCAGACTAATTGTCGTGAATTGAGGTGATTCAGACACCGTCAGACATCTGTCAGACTTTTGGGATCATAAAGCACTTCGACAAGGATGGAATAAAACAATAAACCTGTGAACTTCACCCGTTCATGAGTCTGTGCATGCACACAACACACACACACACACACACACACACACACACATACACACAGAACCAGGACAGACACTCTGACGTCAGCTTAAATTTACTGCACATACTCACCCGGTGTAATAAAACACATCTATACACTCACAACAGCAGATGTATTATACACATAAAACCAAGAGGTACTCTCTGGAGATAAACACACACATATACACAATCAAGTGCACTATAATTTAGTTAAGTGGCTAAATAAATTATACAAGCACGACAACTTATGCACACTCAGAGCAACATATATGATGAATCAGCTGACATAGTAAAACACACAACCACGTGAAACCACATGGCCACATACGCAGCCAGACTTAAAAAGTAAGTCTGACTGTGTCAGCTGGGGAAACATGTTAAAAGGCTAATTTCTCTTTCTATATTTAGTCCCCAGGGCCACGCAGCACCTTCTACTCTTAATCATGACATGCTTAAAATAGCAGCATCTAATTTAGGGCCTGAACTTTGTAGAAAAAGGGAAAGAAAAGGTGAGGTAAGTGTGTGTCCCTATTACCTTTTGGAAGCCGCCCCTTCCTTGAACAAAAGATTTTTGTATCTGTAACTGTAATTAGTTCAACTTTTTGTGAAGTCATTGTTGTTTTAATTTGATTGGGTCGGAAAATTGATCCCACTTGTCCAAATAAAAAAAAAAAAAAACGTCATTATCTTTAATCTTCTTTGTGTTCCCCACATATTGTTGACACGTCATGATTGATATCATTCCTGTCCCGCATTGGGACTATTGGTTATCTGTCACTGGGAAGTAGCCAGAAGTGCTACGTGCTTGATTGTTCTTCCACCCAAAGATAAGTGCAGCGCCAGTTTCCGGTGATTCACATTTTGGCCAGACTCCATTTTTTAAACAAATCATTAACCTCAATGTGTCAGAATGCTAACAGGGATATGACATAGCCTTTGATACTTTATTTGTCCTCTGGAGGATATTTTTCTTGGACTGTGGAAAAGATAGTTTTACTGGAAACACTTAACCACATAAAGATGTAAAATAAATGCAGCATCATGCAAAAAAGAGCTGACTTTTGCTTCATATATCAACATGTTAAGTAAAGCCCAGTCCTCAACGTAATGGAACCACAGAAAATCCACACCTGACAGATGATACTTTTGTTATTGCTATTAAATTTTTCAGTTTCACTGCCAGTAAATTCCTTCCACACTCAAAGGTTACTCAGGTTCTGATTGGCCGGGAGTCTCTCCCTTTGACAGAGCAGGCACACACCCTGTTTTACTATTGTTAAATCAACACACACACACACACACACACACACACAACTGCAATAGTAATGTCATTGTCCCTTTCTCCCAGTCAGCCCTGTAGATGAAATCCCATGTGAGTCTTTGTGTGCATTTTCCTTACAGTTTCCCCCAACACATAACACACTCACACACTCACACACACAGCGTGACCCTGACCAGCGGCTAAAAATGAACATAACCGAGAGGAAGTTAACCTTTAACAGAGCTTCCAATACAACAGTTCTGCAATTTGATTTTAAGACGGGGCTTTGTAGAAACAGTACAAACACACATCAACGGTCACACGCACTTTGATGAAGTTATTTATATAAACACTTAGAAAATAAATGACACGAGGAAGCTCCTACTTGACAAAATGCAGTTGTTGTTTCCTGGACGCAGCTCTGACAGGCCAAAGTCTGCTTGCTGTATGTGACGGCTGAGGAGCACGTGGCTCAACTTTTGGAGCAGTGAAAGAAATTTAATACGAAGGAGGTTTTCTATTATTGGCCAACACTCCCTGATACTTATGACATTCTGTCCTTTTTGTCACAAACATGACAACACACTGTTGGAACATCATCAAGCTTCATACAGTTATAAACAGCATTTGGTCTTATCATTGCATTACAACACAGATTATCACTGTTCCTTCATAAATATGTTTTAATATAGCCAGTACTGGTAGTTATGCCAATAATTAAGTAAAAGCAACAGTATATATTGATTTTATCTAGTCATAGCACAACACAATATGATATGAAACAAAGCTAAACCTGAATATATTAGAGGTGTTCAGTTGTTTTTCCTTTACCTCAATGTGATTTGGGTTCAAACAAGTACTTTAGGGTCAAAGGAGCTTCTTCGTCATACTGACAATTACAAAGCCCTGATTAAAAGGTTAGGTTACTATTGAACCAACACTGATGAAGGGATACTGTCTCCTGTGTTTTGCTGAGCCATCCATCCACCAGGAGCCTGGAGACTTTAATACTTTATCATAATGTCACCTGACTTTCTCCTTTACCTTCCAAGTACTTATTCCAGTCACTAGAGGGCTTTGTCACTTAAAAGTAAAAACTGTTTTTCTCTGTTCTACGAACGAATCTTAAAAGGATACTTCATTGGTTTTCAGCTGCTTTTGTTTCATAACAGTGCTAAAATTCTACGATGGCAAACTTCCCTCCATCTTACCAGCACCCAGAGCTCGTCATCCAGCGGATTTTCATTGGCTCTGGGGCTCTTGCTTGAGCTACAGGTTGTAGTTTTGCGTTTTCCTATGTCAGCCAACACCGACAGAAAAAAGGTGATAGAGGGGGCAACGGTGGCTTAGTGGATAGAGCAGGTGCTCCATGTATAAAGGCTCTGTCCTTGCTGCAGCAGCCCGGGTTCAATTTGCATCATTCCCTCTCTCTCGCCCTGTACCCTAACTGTCCTATCCAGTAAAGACAAAAAATAATCTTAGTCAGAGCAAACTCTGAACTTACAGTACTGTAAAATTAGGTAGTTCTGATCAAATATAAACCAAGATTCTGTTTCCCCATTGCCCTTTTCTCACCTAAAACGTCTTCAAAAAACATGTTTTGGTGCACTGTTTGGCTGTAATGCCAGAATCTAGGAAGTGGGCGCAATACGGTTTCCTTATTGTGATCATAGAGGCTGAAAAACTGAAATGAAATGGCAATATTAAAGCAGTACTTATCAATTCTCAAACAAAATTCCGTTACTGCTTATCTCTCACCTAAAATGTTTTCAGAAACATATTTTAACCTTCTGTTGAACTGCTCTGATGAAGGTCAAGTAGACCGAAAGCTTAACAAATAAAGTGAAACATTGCATAGATGCGGAGATCTTTTTTTTTTTTTTTTTACCATTTTCAACCTTCCGTTTAACTGTAATTCATTTGTTACCAGCTGGCCGCCATATTGTTTCCTTTGTCGAAATGGACGAACACACATTTTGTGTGTTATGTCCTGGTAGTTGTAGGTTTTCTACCTTCTGAGCAAAAGTGAAGGCCACAGCCCTTTTCCTCTGTTTCTTCTGGTCATGGAGCACCACTTTCACAGGTATTTTTATCTTCCTACTGTATACACAGCCCAGTTTTATTGAAAGACCATTGTTCCAGCAGTGAAATACTTCTTTAAACGCCATTTTTTTTATGGTGTACCAACTAACCTGAATCATCATTTTCCCTGACCAAATCAGTAGCTTTTAAAAGTGGTGCCCCCCAGTGGTGACTGTCAGTGTCAATGCTAGCTCAGCTGAGATACACAGAATGTTACTTCATTTAAAACTTATAAAAGAGCCTAAAAGCCACAAAAACATTTATAAATGTTGCAAACAGATGGTTGCTGAGGTATTAACCTTACAAACAATGCTTGTATAGTCTAGTTTTGTACTGAAATGAACAGTTTGGACTAGTAGCACACTGAATGTAGCTCTCAACTAAATCTAAATCAGAATCAGCGCTGACTGTCAGGCGGGGGAATAGTGTTGTGTCGGTCGCGAACGTGTCCTTCAAAAGAACAAATCTTTTAAGTGAACGTACTGAACTGCATCACTTCCAGAACTGATTCGTTCCTTTCTCAGTTCAGTTGAGCTCTCAGCAGCGAGCGTACAGGCCGGGACTGGAACTGCCGATTCAGTCCATGTGAATGATGAATCACTCGCGAGGCAGAGACAGCCAGGCTGCAGGGAGGGAGGGACTGCCTCTCAAGGATACACTTTCATGGGGACCGCTTCCTCCAAGCTAACAGCTAATGTAGCCAGGAGTCAAGTCACATAAACATATACACACACCTCCACGTTGTTTTAACAGATTTAGTTTCCAGATGTTCAAACTTAAAACGTTAGGCTGACAGCAGTAATGAGAAGAGTGAAAAAAAAAAACCTCATTCTAAACAGTGTTCATTTACAATAGCCTATTATATATAGGACAGGACACTTAAAATATCATGATTTATGAACAAGTTTATTTTTACAAACGTGTTTGTCAAAGCAACACAGTGCTCCTGTCCGTCTCCACTCCTGGAACTGAAACATGAATCGTTCAGCCGTGTATCAGTTCAGTGAGTCGGAGTCGCAAGGCTCCTCCCGCCAAGCATCGAACGATTCGGTGAACAAATCTTTTGAACGAATCTCTTTAGTGAACTGATTCTAGTGATTCAGTAACATCTAAAGAACTGCCTCGCCCAACACTACGGGGGAATCAGGAAAATGATTAATGATTACATTTACACTTCTTGAAAATAAATGACCGAATATTACCAAAGCCTATAGGAACATCAGATGACATCACTGGCTGACAGTAATAACGTCAATTACATGGTTTGATAAGTGTGTAAGAGTCAGGTGTGGAATGAGACCATTCACTGTTTCCGACATGGAAAAACTGTCTTCGTGCCCAGTTTACATCAGATCACACAGGATCATTGTGACTTAACATTACTGTTAATCTGTGGTGCTCCATTTAATAAAAGCTGCCCTGTCAGCTTTTCCATCTCTGTCCAGTCATGTGGGTCAGGTGATGTCACCAGTGTTGTTGAAATCTTAGCGCAGTGATTCATCACACATGCATGTACACAAACAACCCATCGACTACTTTGTTTCCGGCTGTGACCCATTAAGGTGTTTTGATTCTGAGCCAAGTGAGTGTGCCTCTTTTCTGCCCTTCTTCCAGATGGTCTCACCGACACACACCTTCAGTAAGGGTGTGTGTGTGTGTTAAAGAACGCCAGCCTGTCAGTTGAAGCATCAGCTCTGCTGCACTGGCTGTTGAGACGTGTGTATGACGTGCAGAGCAGCCCTCAGGGGTAAACCTACAGCTCTCAGAGGATCTTATCTTCTCCTTTTCTGTTTCAGGTGGATGTAGCTTTGCCTCTATGAAACTACGGAAAAGACTCAGTAGATTTTTTTCTGATCAAAAACTCTTGTCAAACATCCGTTTAGTTCTGTCTAAGCCAGCCTGTGAAATACAGTTTCTTTAAAGAGGGATGGGACAAATTTTGAACTACCTGAGTTACTGCTGTTTCTTCGCCACAGGCAAAACTGAATAACAGCCTTGGAAATGGCTTTTTAAAGGCAGCTAATCATACTTACAAAAACAAGTTTGAGGTGTATGGTATTCCCTTAAATCTGTTAGGTAGAGTGCTGCGTACACATGGGAGGATAAGTGTTCTTCTTTAGAGTTGAGTGTTTGGCTCAAGAGCTGAATATTTACTGTTTGGAGTGCTTCTCAACAAAGATCTCCTCTGATCCCAGCAATAAATACTATTATTATTCAACTTACTGTGAGTCATTTTTACAAACAAATCAGTGGAATTATTTCTAAGAAAAGATAGGAGTCTTACACCTTTTGTATTGAGGTAAAAAACATAATACGAGGTTGTATCTGCTGTCTCTGCTCAGTTGATATTTGTGCATTCACTCCATAAGAAAACAGCAGCTCTTTTCTCTCTCGTACACATTTTCCCTCATATTTCACATTAAGGTCAGTATTTCTTTGACCCCATGTTTCCATTGTGAGGTCAAGATCAAATAAAGGACAGGTAGCAACACTGTCCAAGGCACAGGATGCTACAAATGATTTACTATTGTCTCTATAATCTGTTATCTAAAACACGTTCAACCCATCCATGTCTGTGTATGACTGACTACTTATAGTTTAAAGCAAGACTATTTTACTAACAACAATCACTGTGGCCACAAGTGAGGTTAATGATCAATGGAAAAACGCAGTGTGACAGTAGCACACGTATACAAGAGTCATAAAGTCAAACTGGCTAGTGGCTACCGAAAGTTAGCTAACTGCACATAACAGGTGACGCAGGCTGTTGCAGCAGTTTTCAATTGTAAACACAGAAAAGGACTCGTTGCATTTGTGTTAATGAAAGACATCGTTATACTGAACATTTCATACATTACACGTTATTACTACACATATATACTGCCACTTCGCAGCCACTTATCTAGGTGGTGTTCCCTTGAAAGACTGGGACTTTCGATTCACAGACTGTACATGAGGTTAGATATCGATAGGCTGGATGGACGGCAAACACTGACTGTACTTGGTGTTTAACTAAAATGTGTTTTCACCTCAGAATGTTTTTGTTCCTCACCAAAGATTTTGCTGCAGGAGGGATGGTGACTGTAGAACTATGACACTGAGTGGTAATGACAAGCATACTGTAATTTCATGACAGGTATATACAGTAACTGGTGCACTATACGTGAGAAGCTGTGCATGCTCATGTGACGCCGACTCAAATCAAGAGATTGTGGTCGTGAGTCACTGTCGTTAGTCGTTTGATGTACCTATCCTCATCATGTGAGCCTGTGTCACTGCGGTTCGACACTGCAGAACAGGCACACCGGCTCTCAGCAGCATCACAAACAAGGGGGGTAAAATGAACTGTGAAGTGGTGGGAAACAAAGTGTATTATCAGGGCTGGAAACTTCTCTGTAATTTCCTGGTTTCTTGTACAGACTTCAAACTGAAATAAAGTGGCTAACAATATACATCTATTCTAAGATGGCACGCCGCTGTTTTGACATGAGAAAAGGAGCAGGAAATCTCAGCTCATGATGTCATAATCACGGTTGACGAGCAGCCGCTGCCTTGTCTGACCTGCATGACATTTACCAGTCATCACACAACAAGCAGGCCACACAGATTTCCGGTTTCGATTCAAACAGGTAACAGCAAAACGCATTTAGTTTTATAGTTTGAGATATGTTATTTCCATGACCTAGAAAGGTTAAATCAGTATTTGTTAACATGAGCTACTGTCTCTCAAACCTAAAACCAGCTGTCTCTCAAACTTGTGACGTCATCAAGTAATGAAGTGTGGCGCTGCTCCATAGACAATGAATGGGAGCGTGATTTTGTGGGCTCACAGAGTGTTTGTTTCCTTGTTTTTAATACCAAAATAAGCTTTATTCTATTGTAGTGTTCTCAGTCCTGAAATAGAACATGTTCCCATATACTCAGAACATGCTCCCCAAGTGGTCTCTTTGTCATCCAGAACATCTTTCCCAATGCATTGTCTATGGAGCAGCAGTTTTAGTACCCTAGTTTTTAAATTTGGGCAAGAGTTGTTCATGTTTACAGGTATAATTGGACTGTCTTAGGCCATAGGAATTACATGTATGAATTTTCAAATTTCCACTTCAAGCACATTTGTTTTAAAAGTAGATACTGAACTCAACACTTACTGCTTTAGTGTCTTCATTTTTTGCTCTTAGAGAATATTGTTCTGGCTTTGGAGGGGAAAATTAATCCACAAATACTGCAATTTGTTTGTCTTCACGTTGCAAATAAACCTACTTCATGGAAAACTTTGTTACCACTTATTACATCATCATACACAAAACTCAATTTATGTTTTCATTAGAAAATATGACTACAAAAAACCCCCCAAAAACCTAGAATAAATGTCTTGGGGTTGTAGATTCACCGAAACAGTCAAGTTGCAGTTACACTTTACAGTCATTTCTGTGAAAACGTGGATGTGTCACATACGTACATCTCCCCCCTCAGCAGCACAGAGGATCTTTACAATCAGCACAGTTTCAAGATTAGTGTCACCATTTCAGTATCTGATCACATGTCTACGCATCCGTTCTTGACGTTGAATAATGGCCAGGAAAGTGTTGTTTCAGAACATTATGATGTCACAGTGAGGTTGACCTTTGACTTTTTGGATATATAATATCATCACTCCATCATTTTATCCTATTATTTGTGTGAAGTTTTGTCACAATTAGTGTATGAATTCTTGAGTTATAGCCACAAACATGTTTTCTGAGCTCAGTGACCTTTGACCACCAACTTCTACTCAGCAGACTGGACGTTTGTGCCAAATTTAAAGAAATTCCCTCGCGTTTTTCAGATATCATCTTCAGGATACCACGATATGGTGCAGTGGTTAGTAGGGCTGAGCGGTATGACCTAAAATTCATATCACGGTATAAATCGAATCCCTTCACGGTAACGGTATATATCGTGGTATAAATTTAAGTGTAAAAGTTATAATAGAAGTGTTTCTGAATGGGTTTTGTAGTCCCTTAGCAAAGCTAAATTGATAAAAAAACAACAACAACAACAACAAAAGCAAAGATATAATGTATTTTTTAGAGCATTTATTGTGCAGAATGCAGATCTCAAAACTCAAAATTAAAACCCAGTACTCTATGGTGCAAAATGTCCCCTGGGATCTATATCAAAAGGTAATTTCCTTCTTTTAGCAAAATCCTAAATGACTGAGTTGTGTTTTTTCCACCTGGACCTTTATGCTCTGCCATTTCTCCTCTAATCATCACGCTGTAACCTGTGACAGGCTGTTATGATACCACAACTATCACACATTCACATATGGAGTTTTTTGTGGAGCCCCTAGCGTCACATAGGTTTACATTACCAAAGGTTTATGACAAACTCTCTTGCTGAAACCCAACTCCCATGTGCGCACGGCGAGAGAGGAGAGGGAGAGACGCTGTGCTGCTGCCAGAGGAGACACTGAATGGGTTCGCTCTAAACGCTAAGTCGCTAAAAGAGTCTGAGAAGTCCGGGGCTGTTCATAAGACATTAATTCACTCACTCACAAGTTCTCCAGCAACACATGTTGCACGTGCTACGCTAAATCACAGACGTGAACCAGCTCCTCTTGCTCCGCTGTCTCTGTGCTCGCAGCCATTTTCACACTGAGGCAGGTGCGATGATGTCATCGACGATAGGACGGTAGAGCGCAAATCTCTACCGTGGGCCAAATGTATATCATTTCTACCGTCTACCGCATATACCGTGCAGCCCTAGTGGCTAGCATTCTCGCCTCCCAGCAAAAGGGTTCCTGGTTCGAACCAAGGGTGGGGGGTTCAAACCCTGGGGTGTGGGAGCCACCAGGTACTCCAGCTTCCTCCCACAGTCCAAAGACATGCAGATTAAGTGGGGACTCTAAATTGCCTGTAGGTGTGAATGTGAGTGTGAATGGTTGTCTGTCTCTATGCGTCAGCCCTGTGATAGTCTGGTGATTTGTCAAGGGTGTACCCCGCCTCTCACCCAATGTCAGCTGGGATAGGCTCCAGCCCTCCCACGACCCCTAACAGGATAAGCGGTTACGGAGAAAATAAATGAATCACCTTCACAAGAATGAGACTGACGGAAGATCACAGTGACTTCGACCTCTGACCACCAAAATCTAATCAGTTCATTGATGAGTTCAAGTGTTCGTGTACATTTGTGCCAAATTTTAGGAAATTTTGTCAAGGTATTCTTGAGATATTGCGTTCATGAGAACGGGACGGACAACCTGAAAACCTATCAGAATCAGAATCAGCTTTATTGGCCAAGTACGTGTGTACATACAAGGAGTTTGACTTTGGTAGACCTGTCGCACCAGCGATAGGTTTCAGAATCAGATTCTGATTCTGAAACCTATCGCTGGGGCAGAAGCATAAAAAAAGCATAATACTTTATATTACTACATACTATACTACTATAATACAGTGTAGTACAGAACAGTATGGTTTAGTAGCTTAGTAAAGTACTCAATGGTACAGTACACTGCATTTTAGGCAAATAACCAGTTTAACCACTATGTTAAATCCTAAACACAGGAGTATCATGGTTAATTTAATGAAAATAGGAGGCCATGTTTATTAGTTAGAAATATGTCAGCAAACTGACTACTGTATCTACATGATCATCAATACCCTCTAGCATATTTGTAACAACTTAACATAAGGTAAGGTTAACTTTGCCGTCATATTATAGGCCTACATTATAACTGTGGTGCAGGCATGGCCATTCAAGCTTAGGGGGAAGTCAGGTCACATAAACCCTTTACTGTAAGGAAACAGTCTTGCATTCTACGTTTAATGTTTTCAACACAGTTAGAGATGGTTTCAGTTTCATACTGAAACATTTTCTCTGCTTTAGAAAGAACATGGGGTTATATTGGGTAAGCAAGCCAACTCAGTCACGCCGTCCCACTCGCCCACATCATCACTTTACTCCTGTGAATCATGCTGTTCTAGGATTTGTGTGCTCATGACATCATAAGAAAGCTTTGATTCCCATCATCGCAGTTTTGGGAGCGACCTTGTGATCACAATACTTCTTTATTTCCAGATCACAGATACGTGTAATACTGTGGGATGAGTAGTGAGCGTCCTGCCTAATCCTCATATTATGAAACTGTTTCCATTTGACAAAAGAATCTTTCCATTTGACTCTGATGTATTATTTACATTGCCAAACACACTGGCGTCCATCCAAGATGATGATATTTACAGTGAGTGGAAACAATGCCAGCTGCAATAAAGAAAATAACAACGTATATAGACTGATCTGCTTCCAGTTGGCAGCCTGATGAGCCAAAACACTGATGCGATGTATTGATGTTGTATGTTGTTGAGTGTAAATCAATCTATGATCTGGAGGCACACATAATGCACACTCTGTGGAAACTATTTTCCTCCTTGGGGACAATAAAATCTATCTATCCATCTGTTGACTGTTGGATGTCGCAGTGTTTTTCCCTTTGTAAGAGCTGACCAGCTGTAAAAGGAGAACAGAGTGGAAACAAACACTGAAACAAACTCTCAAGGACAAGAATTGGCGGTGATGATAAAAACTTGGGAGAGGGAATAAACTCTAACTTGTCCAACAGATTCCCTGTCTCTTTTTGTTAAAGTCTCTTTTACTTTTTAGTTGGACTCCACAACATTAATTTGAAAGCCATATAGTGACCTGTAATTTACAGATTGAGAATTTCCCATATACAATCTGCAATCAGCTCATAAGTATAATGTATTGTTTAAGATTAATTAATTGTTACTTTAGTTAGTTTACCTTTAAACTGTTTACTGCAGAACCAGTACTTTTACTCTGACACCGTACACATGCCACGTCTTCAACTGCCTGGCAAAGAGGTCGGGCGCTGGGTGGTACAGTTGTGCCTTTTTGTGTGCCAGCTTTCAAGAGCACGGTGGCAGGTTGCATCCGAGGTTGCTAGGCAACCTTAACAAGCACCGTATCATGGCCTATTAACCTGAAATACTGAGTGCAGAGCTGGTCTTCTTCCGGGTGCTGTTCATAAGTGTGGCGGCCTATCTTCCGTGGAACAAATGTAAAGCTCTGGCAGCCCATGATCAACTTTTCCATTTTAACCACAGACTGATTTTTACCGAGGAAGGAAAAGATAACGGTCAGCTGTGATTGGTTGTTCCTCGTCACTTGACATGCGGTGCGTGCTCCTGCGTTCCAAAAGTTGAACCTATCTCAGGGTGCAGCTGTCATGCCCTGAAAAAAGGCGCACTGCTATGGCATCGCTCTGCCATTTGAGCATGCCTGCTACGTGTCTACATTGCAAAAACACACAAAACACTGAATTTGAGGGTGCTAAAAACACGGCATGTGTAATCTGTACTTTTACTTTTGTAGGATTTTGAATGAAGAATTTTTACTTATAACATAGTGTTTTTACACTGATGTATTGGTACTTTTACTCTGAATAGCTCCACTGCTGCTGTGCATTTGATACTAAATATTGTTGGAGTGCCGAAATCAATTTCTGTAAGCTGACAAATGGCTGTTCCTCAACAGTAAAACAAACAGAACAATGACACTCATCAATAAGGAAGTAGTTCCTCATAAGCACTTATCTGCACAGCCACACCTGTACCTGGTGCATTTGAATGATCTTTTGACTCCGCAAAATCAGATAAGTTCAAGTTTGGCCTGACACTGACAGTTCTGTGAAATAGAGCATTCCTTTAAGCCTGTCAAGCACCGGCATGAAGGGTCCCAGCTGCTGTCCTCACACTGTGCACTCAGCTCTGAAACCAGCATAGCACACATTCCTCACTGACTCACCAAACTTGTGTGTGTGTGTGTGTGTGTGTGTGTGTGTGTGTGTGTGTTCATCTCTCTACCTCTTTTAGTCTAGACCTCTTCACTCACTCACTCACACAGCACAGGCCTGTGTGTGTGTGTGTGTTGTGTGCCATATAAACAAGTCAATGACTCAGTCCATTATATAATGCGGACTGCCCAACCACGACTTTGACTGCCAGTCAAAACACTCAGTCCACCCTGTTGCTGTCTGTTCACAACAAGAGCCAGCTTATCAAGAGCTGAAGTTCACACTGAGTCAGGAATCATGTCTTTTTTAAGTTTTGTATACATCTAAACGCAGCATATAATCATGGTTTGCTTCATTGTTATAACACACAAGCCACCATGGAGATAAAAGGATTATTTTCTCACTGTACCCACATACACAAACACGCATACACACACACACCAGTGCCAGGATCATTTCCTGCCACAAACTGAGAACAGGTTTCACCTGCTTATGTCATGAGACCTCGCCTTTCTCAAACTTAAGCAATGCCACGCCACACCCTAGAACATGTCCCCAGGCTTCTCTCACACTCACACAAACACGCGCGCGCTCACACACACACGTTAACACATTTGTGCATCATGTAATGTAGCAGGTTGGTTTTATTTGTCAGGTGATGCTTCACTCTCTGCCGTTTTCTGTACCACCCATAATTTCTTCAGCCAACAACTTATCATATTCTACTAATTTGTTTGAACTCTGTGTGTAGTTCATTCGTCGACCGCCCTGGGTAACTATCTTTCAACACTTCAGTGATCAGCAGTACCTTAGCTCTTTTCCTGTCACTGTAAAAATGATGAATTGCAGGTTGTCTTTTGTATTACCCTGCGTCTGTGTGAGTGAGAGAGATTAGCAGCTTTTTGTGTAAATGACGGCATGTGTGTAGGTGTTGAAGTCCCAGCATTTTGACCCAGTTAGCATCACAAAGAAGGTGTTGGCACTTTTAAGGCCTTGATGAAAGACTGAAGACAGCCCACAGAGCAGGAAGGTCCCAGGGTTATTAATAAAAACATGATTGCTGGGCCGGGTCGTTGCTGGGCTGCATTTTACCCATCTTTCCTCAACTAATGCATTTTGCTTGCACAGTTATG
The DNA here is from genome assembly GCF_041903045.1 of Epinephelus lanceolatus. Taxonomy (NCBI): domain Eukaryota; kingdom Metazoa; phylum Chordata; class Actinopteri; order Perciformes; family Serranidae; genus Epinephelus; species Epinephelus lanceolatus. Next base: position 30,721,396 of record NC_135737.1, read on the forward strand.
AGAGCTCCATAACTAAGCCACAAGACCAGACATAGAAGTCAGCACTTGTCATAAACAGTGAAGCTCTTCAGAAGGAAAAAGCTGATGCCTCAGCGTTTGTATTTACAGTGTGCACATTAGAAACACTGGATGTGAGAAATCTGTAACTTTCCACAGGACCAAACAGCAGTGATAAGATGACACAGCAGCTCGTACATTTGTAATGTTGAAACAATGATGTTAAACTTCACTGTCATTGTCACTGTCACCTGAGAGGTGTGGCCTGACAAACCTGATTAACATTTTTTGTTTTTGCAATATGCAAACTGTCTATTGATTGAAATAACTAGTGCATTCAATGACAAAGACATGGAGAAAGTCCGTTTGCTTTGAATCATATATTTTGATGACGGCTTACAAAAACCTTCTGCCCGACAGTTTCATCCTTCCTGATACTGGCGCTAAAAAAACAAACTAGCATTAGCTCAGCGCTGACAGTTAATGACTGGTATTGTTTTCATAAGAAGGCGCCACTTGAATAACACCAGCATGGACAATATGTTGGGCTCTAAAGAACAATAATGGGTTTTATAATTACTGTTCGGCTAGCCTGCAACAATTGTTAGTGTTAGTGAGCCACATTTAAGCCCTGTGAAGCCAAATAAATACCACAAGACATTACTTCATTTATCTGTGGGCTATATTTACTCATTATTTGCAGGCATTTCCATGTATTAAAGCAACGGCTGCTGATATATTATCCTGTGTGCGATATCTTTTCTGTAAGTGGACTGTGTTTGATGTAAATTTGAGTTTATAGAAATGTAGTCGACGTTGATGCACAGTGATGACTCCTAAATGTGTGTTTTCCTCCATTTTGTTTTGCAAAGAGGATATGGAATGTGACATATGAACATGATCTTGTGTTTTTACCATCTATGTGAGGAGACACGCACACACATACACACATACACCCTTTCCCATTACATCTTTACACCTTCCTACTGTTTCACACACTTTACAAGAGAGCCTTTCAAATGTGAGGCATGAGTAGCCACTATCTGTGTGTGGGAGAGATTGTGTGTGAGTTACAGCTCTGAGTCTGTGTGTGTGTGTGTGTGTGTGTGTGTCAATAGTAGTGTAGTGGGAAATACAAAGTGTATGTGAGAGAGAGGAAGAAAGCTGAAGGACTGGACAGAGGAGGTTCAGTGTCTCTCCGTATTCTCTTTTCAACGTAGCTCAATGTTAGTGAGTTATTTATTTAGACCTCTGAATCACATTTTATTTTGTCATAATACAAATATGTAAAAGTGTAAATGTGTATTAAAGTGAGCCAATTTAACCAAGTGGTTTTATTAAGCAGGCTGAACAGTGGCATCAAAGGAAGCCCAAAAAAGCAGCATGTAAAGAAATGACTGCTGCGGAACAGTGTTGCAGTGGACAGTCAAATTTGAGGTTGGAATATTTACATATCTATATTCTACATATATTAATAATATTAGCCCATATATCATAACACTGATATTGTTATAGTAGTCTATTCATATACAGGCTTGTAACTGAGGAGCGTGTGGCCATGCACACTGAGTCTGCTTCCATTTTGGGTATAACAGATTGCAGAGGAGACGCAGATGCCACTAAAAATTTAGTATAATAATTTTTTGAATGATTATTAATCTAAACATGCTTTGGTCTGTCAGCGTTCAAAGAAAATTTTTAAATAAATTAGAGCCTGAAACCAGTCCCATGGAGCCAGGCAGCTGCCAGCTGTGACAGAGAGTGTTCATGTGGTGGCAACACTTTTTTAAATGATTAATATGGAGCTGCAAAAACTTAAATGAAAGTCAGAATATGGTCTGATAAAAAATCTCCAACTCAGCCAGATTTACTATGCTGCACCGCAAGCCCACGCTGACTCAATCTCGTATACACAACCTGAGACATGATGTGAGATTCGATCGTGGCATCCACTCATGTCCACATTGATAAATGTCGAGCTTTGCATGTAAATGACCATACCCCTGTTTCCATGGTACAATTGTTTCATAAATGACAGCCACTGAGTCTAACATTTTTGCTTCATATTTTTGGCTGGTCAGTCCTTCAGCGATTCTCTCCTAAGTCGGCCCATTCTTCACCGCGCCCGTCATCTGACGGTTAATGGCCTCTTCGTTTGTGAGGACAAGGAGGGCACGCAATTCCTTGTCTCCCCAGTTGCTCATCTTTACAGGGTCTGTCAGATTTGCGTTTCCCTCTTGCTAGTAGCTGCTCGCTAATTCCTGCTATCAGCTGTTTCCTGTTTATCCACCACCAGTGGGACATCAACAGCTCCTCCCACAAGTCATCAACAGCCCCTCCCGTGGCGGAAGGGCGCCTCGGTCTGTTTAAACCAAAAAGGTTCTGCCAATATTACTACCGTACGAGGCGGAAAATCGGGCACCTCAGATCAACTCGCCAATCTGGCTCTGTGTGTCTAAACGCTCGTAGCTTTCCGGCAAATCGGCCCAACATTTGCCAAAAGTCTGGCAGTGTAAAAGGGGCTACAGTCAAGTCCATTCTCTCTCCATAAACTCAAGTGGATTTTCACTCATATAAAAATATAAACCATCTTTGGCACTAAATTTGTACTCTGATTACTGAGCTGACTCAGTGGGCTGGTTGAAGGTGGGGAATGATATGCTTGGTTTTGTTTTGTACTGATTGTACTGTACTGACTGTGGAATGACTCAGTAGAAATCAGGAATCAGTAAAATGAATTGGAATAATGATAATAAAAATATATAAACCAACCAAGTTATTCACCCTTAATATCTTCGACAAAGACTTTCGGGGCTTAGAAACTTTAAAATTTATCATAGATGACAGATGAGTTTAAAACTAAGCCACAGTACTGTTACCTGTTAACTATCAAGACTGCAAGACTGAGCTCAGTCAACACAGTTTAGAGAGAAGGAAAAAAAGAAGAAAATGACAAAAAGAAAATCAAAATGGGTGAACAACAGCTGTGCAGCATGTGTGAGCTCTGAAATAGAAACACAGAGGGGCCCCGAATGGACAAAAATGCAAACTCTCTGTGTCAGTTTGTGCGTATGATTACAATTGTTGCCAAGACACATCTGTGAAACTCCCTCATTCTGATCTCTCCCTCATTTTGTGTGCGTGTGTGTGCGTGTATGTGTGTGTGTGTGTGTGTGTGTGTGTTGTTCCTGCAGAGCAGCCAGGAACATACTTTTCCTTTTAAAGAAACAGTCAGAGTTTGAGAGGAAGTGCAGGGTAGAATACTTCCATGGCATACAGATATAAAGGTAAGGCCAATATGAGGGTATAAGGGTTACAGTGGTGTTATCAGCCGAGTCTGGCGTGCAGACAAGCGAGCAGGGGTGGGGGGGTGGAGGGGATAAGAGAAGATAATGGCAGGACATCAAAGGGGCAGACTGCAGGATGACGTAGAGTGTGATGATAGCTGGACTCCAAATATTCATACCGCTGCTAATAAAACAATACAACCGGAATCCTGAGGTCGCACTGAATCATTTTGCTTACATAACCTTACTCTAGGTATGTAGGTTACATTTATTATAGCCTCTGTGTCACCACTGAAACCTAGGAAAACAAACAATTTGTTGTGTCCTGGTTCCCTGTATCATGCTTAGTCTGCTGCTGGGTGAAATATTAAGAGTCCTGCTACACTTTTAAAGTGCGTGGAGAGGAACACAACCCTAGGAAAGTCCACCTTAACTCAGCTTTTTTTTTAGTGTACCTTTTAAATGAGCTCTGAAAGTCGTGAGTCTTCAACCTCAAGCCATCTGTAACACTGTATCTGTGCTATCTTAAAGTTCACCACTCTAAAACCAGAGCAACAGGGCAAACCTAAAACAAGGGCCATATTTTTCCTCAACCCCGCAGCAGCAAGCGTCCTCTTCTGACAGGGTTAAAGGATGATGAATGAAGGTCATATACCCTGAAACCAGTAAAGTGGAACACCCGGTTACTGATCATTCATCAGGTTGGATTCAGTGAGGCTTTTTTTTTTGCCATTACGTTTTGATCAAACCAACAATAACTGATCACAGTAAGGGCTGAAAAAAAGAGAAAAGATGAGGAAATTCAGTATGTAAAAATAAAGAAGAAACACACAGCAGAAAAACATTTTTTTTTTATGACAGTCATATATTCTCCTGGCAGCACTTAAAGAGCAATTTTATGAGCGCTTGAGTCGACTCGTCTCTTGGATGGGAAGGAAAGACAGGTATTTCTGTGGATTTTTTTATTTATTCATCTATTTTATTGGTTTTGGACTCATGTCTCCATCTCTTCTGCTAAATTCATCAATAATAATTACCAATAAATGCATTTTTTTTAAGTAAAGATCATTAAAATACGGATGATAATTGCTGTAGATGGTTTTCAATGATGAATTTCTAATTGAAGCTAATTGTATATATAAAGGAGGGGGGCAAAATGATTTGAATAAACTCATGTTTCTGGATTTTTTTGAAACTAAAGTTTTACTCGAAGTTGTCAGAAAGCATTTAAAAATACTCAGCTCTTTTTCCCCAGCTCTCTTTGTCTCCTTCATCTCACAGGCAACAAAAATCTTAATCCCATGGGGCTTTTTATGCTGCATAGAATATCAAATTTAAGCATTTATGAGGCAATTCCATAAAAATAGGTTTCTAAAACTTAACAAGCTCCCTCCATAATGTGACTATCATGACACTACTGATGTATAATTTTAATATTCTCTTGGTTTTTAAGGGATGTTTTTCACCTATCATCAAATTTAAAGGCAGTTTATAAAGTGTAGGGGCAGTTTTGCCCCCGAGCCCGCGCTCATTTTCTGGCAATTGCTTCAGTCTGCAGTTCAGAACATTTTGTTTCATTTGTTTCATTTTCCGACTGTGGCTTCCCGTCTATCCCTCCCCCCTCATTCTTCTGCCTCTCTTCAACCTGGCCCTGTTTCCGTGTGAGAAGGAAGAGCGCTGCCGCTCTGGAAAAGTGGGAAAGGAAATGGAGGAGGGGGAGAAGAGAGTTTTGAGAAATAGTAGAACTTCAGAGAAATTGTAAAAGAGTCTCAGCGGAAGGTGACACACATGCTGGAGTAAATAGTTGAAGAATAGAGAAAGTAAAAGAGTAAAAGGAACGTTAGGCGTCAACATGCACAGCTGTGTCCATTCTACTCTGGTCTATAACATTATTGCTCAATGCTGAAGATTTTGAGATAAGAAGGATGCAAGGTTGGGGTTTTGAAATCTCTCCCAATAGACACAAGGTCAATGATTTCCTGTTACTGGGAGAATGTCTTTCCTGGCACCGCACAGACAAAGACAGTGTCCAGCCGCATCTACTACCCTCTTCTGTCGCTGGACAGAGGCAATGTGAGAGAGAAAGCAATTTTCCATTCAGCCGCAATCAATGCTTCTTCCTGGTACTTTAGTTCCTCGTAGCTCTTCATAAAGTCAGTTCTGCTTACTCTGTCAACACGGCCTCGAGCAAAGTTTAATGTGTGACTTTTTATTGGACTGCAATCCGTATCGTTGTTATTACACTATATGTGAAACTCTCAGTGTCAGTGGCCTCTTTCTCTACATTTTTTTCCTCTCTCTGTCCCCGGTGGATACGATTTTCTCTGCCTCTCTCTTTCTCAGCACTGAAACCTGGCCGTGTCCTTCCAGCTTTGGCAAAAGAACACCGTGATTAAATAGTCCCAAAAATAAACCCCCAAAAACATCTGCTGAGTTCTTGTAGCTTTACGTGGTGCTCACTGGACACAGGATGAAACCTGGACGAACGCCACGCAGCCGGCCTGCTTTATTTGTGGTGCAATTTGCCACGGGGGCCAGCGCAGCAGGAAAACACCTCCCCACTTAGTGAGTCATAATGTAGCAACGGACGCAGATATCTTCTAACACACTGTGGTGACCTTGAACTAAACCTGCGGCACACACATGTCAGTCAAATACACACACAGGGGTGGGTCACCAGCTTGCTGATAAAGCGTTAACTATACCAACATCCTGAGGTTTTAAAGGAGAGCTCAGTATTTGAAACATACTCAGGCTCGATGATGGCTTTTATTACTATGTTTTATGAACGTATGCAGCAGAGATGGAAACAGCTCGATTAACTCTGTAGTATCCTCATGATTGAGAAGCAACTCCTTTTAAAAATCAGGAACAGACCTCAAAGCACAAGCAAATTTGGAAGACATATCCTCCTGAGACCTGAACCTCTGTTTGGTATGCATTTCCAATTTCTCCTAGCTCTTTGGGATCAGTAGGATCTACTAGGTAACGTGGAAATCCAGATGCCCCACCCCTAGCAAATTCGAATTTGCATTGCACTGGAATCTGGCCCCAACGAGCAGAGCCCACTGAATCGCCTATCGGACCAATCAGATCAGTCTATCTGACAGAGGCGGGCTCTGGGCGGGCGTAACATGATGACGACAGCGCTGCGCTGTGAGAGTCGAAAAGTAAACAGCCAAAATGGCAGCTGCCGAAGGACGCGTCCATTCAGTTTAGCTTTGGAAGAAACGCTAAGCCAACTACACTTATCTTTGTCCTTGAGAGAGGAACAGAAGACTGCCCTAGAAGCCTTCGCTTCCAGGAAGGACGTTTTTGCCGTTTTAGGGCCAGACTCAAAATCTTTCTAGATTAGTAAAAAAGATAGTAAAAATCTAAACATTGTCAATAATAATAAAGTCCCAGTGTCCTCAAATGAGATGAAAAAGTCCCAATTTCCTCAAACAAGACTAGGGATGGGTATCATTAAGATATCGATACTACTACTTTTATTGATACTCCTTATCAATTCAGTACTCTTATCAGTTCTTTCGGTTCCTTCTGCCCTCTGTCCACTGTCCTGCTTCCTCTCTGCTGATGTGATTCATTGTGTGCAGGCAACATTAGTGCTGGTAGAGAGAGGAGGAGCTGTTTGTCTCAGCCAGCAGCTAAGGTTAAAAGTATCTGCCCAATTTTAAGTGTCAAACTAAGTTAGTCTACATACAGACGTCACATCAGAGCTATGGTCTTTGATAATTTCGCCCTGGGGCTAATTTAGTACCTGGTTTCGGAACCCGTCCATAAACAAGACTACATCCCAATGTCCTCAAAGGATGACATGACAATAAAGTCGCAATATCTTCAAACACATACTTTCCAATTAACAGCATCTTAACTTGTTACTGTTGCTAAAATGTGTTCAAATTTGTTGGCGTATCTAACTGCAAACTTTATTAATCATAAATAAACAAGTTTCAACAATTAAATGTGATCACGTTTTCTACCTTGTCCACTTTTGTGTCGAGATCAGCTGCAGACTGATTTGGCAGAGACGGCTGCCCTCTTGTTTTTACATGGATTAGTGTATTGTGGCCTTACTACCACTACAAGGCACAAAAAAGTGTCCACGAATGAGGACAACAGGTCTAAAGCCCCTTTTACACTGCCAGATGTTCGGCGAATGTTGGGCCGTTTTGCTGGCAAGCGGCGAGTGTTTAGACACACAGAGCCGGATTGGCGAGTTGATCCGAGGTGCCCAATTTTCCACCTCGTAGTGTAGACATATTGGCGGAACCCTTTTAGTTTAAACAGACTGAGGTGGACTTCGCAACGGGAGGGGCTGTTGAAGACTTGTGGGAGGAGCTGTTGATGACGCCGCATGTGCGAGCCACTGGCGGTGGATAAACAGGAAACAGCTGATAGGAGGAATTAGCGAGCAGCTAGTAGCAAGAGGGAAATGCAAACCTGACAGACACTGTAGAGATGAGCAACTGGGGAGACAAGGAATCGCGCGCCCTCCTTGCCCTCGGAAATGAAGAGGCCATCAACCGTCAGATGACGGGGACGATGAAGGACGGGCCAACTTACAAGAGAATCGCCGAACGACCGACCAGCCGCGCTGAGCTACACGTTTTGTTACTTGCTCAGGCCCCCCATTGCCCCGAAAAAGGCGCGTTCTATATAAACAAAAGTAGGCAGGTGGCATTTTGCTGCACTCCCTGATTTTGTTTTTATACTGCCAATGCTGAAAAAAGACTGATTGGGCTTTCCTGCAAATTTGCACAATTGCTATCTAAAAAGGGCTGAAGTTAAGCAGAATGAAGTACCTAAAATGTGATGTCCTCATATGAGGACACAGGGTCTCAGGAGGACATACACGTATGCACCTTCTTTGTAAGGAGCATTTCTCCCTAAACAAATGTTTTACTACAATTTAATCACAGAGCTCACAGTAACAGCACACAATATAGTACATGTTGTGCAGACACAGAAAAACACCATTTTTACTGCTTCAATTACGACTTGCAGTGTGACAGTTGTTGCAAAACTAGTTGCATCTTGCAACATGAGACAGTTAATGTTCTCTTGCACAAGAAGTTGAATCTCATCTCCTTTTTTTTGTCTTTCTAACTTTCTGTTTTGCTCTCTCTCTCTGACTTGACAGATAAAGTAAGCAACTAAAGCCAGGACTTATTGCCACATGTCTGCTGCATCCACAAGACCGGACCTGTAAAGCCGAACTAAGACTGATTTTCGTTTACTTCCTGCAGCAGCTTTATGACTGACCACAAGGTGAAATGTCTGGATGTATTTGTCTTCAGATCAGAAGATCAAATCATTTGTTTTGTGCCAGAGTCCTTTGCAGTGAGTGTGAAGGATTGTGGCATAAAGCTGATGTGAGATTTTTTTTTTTCTCAATGTGCCTGTTTGTTCCTGAGGGAGGAAAAACTTCACACTGAGAAATTTGTTTGGGATGTGGATGAGAAATGTATAACTTGGTGGAGAAAACACCCTTTCGGAATAGAAACACACACACACTCTCACACACACACACACACACACACACACACACACACACAAATGCACACACCAGTCCAGATTTCACTCTGCTACAAGACTCCACCACTTCTGACTCCCCTGAGGCGAAAAAACAACTCGCTGGAAAACACAAGCATTAATTGTGACATTATCCTCTAAATTGCCGTTACAGCTGTCACGGTGAAAACTCAGCGCATCATTTGAATTATTGCTATTTCTATGTGAACATCTGTCTTTTGACAGCGTTTGGCCCACAGCAGAAATTCCTCCAAAACCACACCACACTTCTGTAATGATAGAGGAAGCAGGATGGATATTTCCTCATTACTGATGAGCTTTGCAAACAAAATACACACTGCATGCATAAACATTTAATACTCTGATACAGTCACAATGCATTTGTACATTCTGTACAATGTAGTTGTTCAAGCAAAGGAATTACAACACTGTCGAATGCTTTCTTCAAATTGAATTTCATTAAAAAATATAACATTTCACACCCAAATTGGCTTTTGGTCAGAGGTTTATCTGTACACGTTCAGCCCCGACTTTGTGGACAGTGTGTGGGTGTATGTGTGTGTTTGTCTTGCACTCTGGTCACTGTTGTTTTATGATTACTTTTGAGTGTTTAGCTGCATCACGCCTGTTCCCGCCTGTAGACGAAACCCCGCAGGAACAAGTCTAACCAGTCCAGTGTCACGCTGGTGTTTGTCACAGGCTACAACTTTGTGCCGTGAACATCTTTAACCCCCTCGGTTCACTCTGACATCCTCAGAGCGGATGTTCTCAGTGTGGAAAAATCTAAACCAAAACTAAAAGTGACCTCTGACAGAAGGTGAGCTGGAGTTCATGCTTTTGCTTTTGTCATTTTTAAAAATCCATCTGTGATGTGTTATTCATATGGAGGTCGTAACAGCCCTGGCTGACTACCTGACTGGGTTCTCTCAGTGAAACGAGGTAAAACTACCAGAACCGTCTGGAAGCTGGGAGAAAACAAACACAACCTGAGACAAAAATAAGAATCACATGCTGCTTTTCTTATCACACTCAGTGTTACTCTATTAATCATGCCACTGCTGGTTTCATGTTCCTTATATTGCAACTGATTTTCAAAATAACATCACAATTATATAATTAATAGGAGTCAACCCTGAGGAAACACAATAAGAGAAGAACAAAACAGAAACTCGTAAAACGTGCAAAGTAGGAGAGAAGATACCAGGAAATTGGTTTCGCCTAATGTTTGATTTGAGGAAATAAGGGTCAGTATGAAGCTCGAGAAAGGAAAATACCAGGCGAGCATTGTCAAATGACTGTATCGCGTTTTCTTTGTAGCCTCTAATTGCTGACACATACACAAAAAAAAAATTCTGAGTAGTCATCATCTATTTTGACCCACCAGATTACTGGTAATGGCGCTCGTGATTTACTCTGCGTATTGACTTATGTAAACACTGAGAATTGTTACAACATGTGGGGGTTTCACAGAGTCTCCGCCAGCCTGCTATAGCTCACTGCCACAGAGAGACGAGTGTGTGGCTTTAATAGTATATAGGTTTTGTCTTAAATCAGTTTGTAGTGAAGCTGCAGCACCTCCACAGGTTGTTTACTCTGTGACTTCAGCGACAAATCCTGTCTTTACAGGATGCTCCTTTGATTGAGGACTAATTCTGTTCAGTCAAATGACCCTCATAGTAACATATGTGTTTGCACATTGACTGCATTGTGGTGCAGTGTGTGCTCAGTGCATGATTTCCAAAGTCCAGTCCCCTTTCAAATGCTGCTCCACAGAAATGCCCTTATCTGTAACATGACATACAGTACAGGCCAAAAGTTTGGACACACCTTCTCATTCAATGCGTTTTCTTTATTTTCATGACTATTTACATTGTAGATTCTCACTGAAGGCATCAAAACTATCAATGAACACATGTGGAGTTATGTACTTAACAAAAAAAGGTGAAATAACTGAAAACATGTTTTATATTCTAGTTTCTTCAAAATAGCCACCCTTTGCTCTGATTACTGCTTTGCACACTCTTGGCATTCTCTCCATGAGCTTCAAGAGGTAGTCACCTGAAATGGTTTTCCAACAGTTTTGAAGGAGTTCCCAGAGGTGTTTAGCACTTGTTGGCCCCTTTGCCTTCACTCTGCGGTCCAGCTCACCCCAAACCATCTCGATTGGGTTCAGGTCCGGTGACTGTGGAGGCCAGGTCATCTGCCGCAGCACTCCATCACTCTCCTTCTTGGTCAAATAGCCCTTACACAGCCTGGAGGTGTGTTTGGGGTCATTGTCCTGTTGAAAAATAAATGATCGTCCAACTAAACGCAAACTGGATGGGATGGCATGTCGCTGCAGGATGCTGTGGTAGCCATGCTGGTTCAGTGTGCCTTCAATTTTGAATAAATCCCCAACAGTGTCACCAGCAAAACACCCCCACACCATCACACCTCCTCCTCCATGCTTCACAGTGGGAACCAGGCATGTGGAATCCATCCGTTCACCTTTTCTGCGTCTCACAAAGACACGGCGGTTGGAACCAAAGATCTCAAATTTGGACTCATCAGACCAAAGCACAGATTTCCACTGGTCTAATGTCCATTCCTTGTGTTTCTTGGCCCAAACAAATCTCTTCTGCTTGTTGCCTCTCCTTAGCAGTGGTTTCCTAGCAGCTATTTGACCATGAAGGCCTGATTAGCGCAGTCTCCTCTTAACAGTTGTTCTAGAGATGGGTCTGCTGCTAGAACTCTGTGTGGCATTCATCTGGTCTCTGATCTGAGCTGCTGTTAACTTGCGATTTCTGAGGCTGGTGACTCGGATGAACTTATCCTCAGAAGCAGAGGTGACTCTTGGTCTTCCTTTCCTGGGTCGGTCCTCATGTGTGCCAGTTTCGTTGTAGCGCTTGATGGTTTTTGCGACTCCACTTGGGGACACATTTAAAGTTTTTGCAATTTTCCGGACTGACTGACCTTCATTTCTTAAAGTAATGATGGCCACTCGTTTTTCTTTAGTTGGCTGATTGGTTCTTGCCATAATATGAATTTTAACAGTTGTCCAATAGGGCTGTCAGCTGTGTATTAACCTGACTTCTGCACAACACAACTGATGGTCCCAACCCCATTGATAAAGCAAGAAATTCCACTAATTAACCCTGATAAGGCACACCTGTGAAGTGGAAACCATTTCAGGTGACTACCTCTTGAAGCTCATGGAGAGAATGCCAAGAGTGTGCAAAGCAGTAATCAGAGCAAAGGGTGGCTATTTTGAAGAAACTAGAATATAAAACATGTTTTCAGTTATTTCACCTTTTTTTGTTAAGTACATAACTCCACATGTGTTCATTCATAGTTTTGATGCCTTCAGTGAGAATCTACAATGTAAATAGTCATGAAAATAAAGAAAACGCATTGAATGAGAAGGTGTGTCCAAACTTTTGGCCTGTACTGTATATACGATAAAGATGGAGACACTGCGTACCTGTCTCTCCAAATATGCTGAATGTATTTGGAAAAGCAGGTACTTTCCCGTGGCCATAATGTCAACACACGGCCTCCCCACCAACTTAAACCACTGACTCACTTTCTCTCCTCCCTCCTCGTGCTCCCATCCCTTCTTTTCCCTCCATCTGTACTCCCGATGAATCACCTGATAAATTCAGAGGCATGAGCAGCTCGGTCTCGTTGCATTTCTGTGGCAGTCGTGTTAGCTCCACAAACCTGCTCCTCAGCTGTTGCTAAGTAACTATTGAACCCGCGCCCGCTCATGTGTGCAATGTTTGGCATGTCACCATAGCAATGCTGCGGAGGGCAGGGTTAAATATTTGCAAAGTATCACCTATTAGAGGCGCAGGCTGGTCAAACCATATCTGTCAGGGGGCTTTGGGTAGGAGGGAGAAAGGAAATGAAAAAAAAAAAAAAAGTAAGGCTATAGAAACTAAAAAGAAAAGACTGGAGAGATTGAGGGCATGATGCTGTCATATATTCTGAAGCCAGCAAATAAAAAATAAAATAAATAATAAATAAAAGGTGGAAAAAATGATTTCAGATCATTATATCTTTATTACACTCTTCACCGCCATCATCACTGTGATCGGCATCAATTTTGTTTCAGCTAACACAAACCTCAGCAGCCGTCTGGGAATCTGCTTTGAATGCTGATCTCACCTGGCTGTCACCATGAGCCATATGATCATGACTGGGCACTTTAAAGCCATGGTGAGTCACACTTCGAAAAAGTCCCCTTCTGTTTCCCTCCTACTGGCACAGAATAGCACTGGCTGTCTCTTTAGAAAGGAATCCTTGAGGGATAAAAATATATCAGTGCAGTTAATACAGTTCCTCCTCAGCGGTATTATAAAAGTCGTATAATTATAATGGCAACTATTCAGCTATGGGAGGAGTTGTTTCGAATAGCAGCACCACAACACAGTTCAACCTGCCTTTTATTTATCCATTATATTGCATAATATGATGAATTCTAAATGCATATATTATGAAAACACAGCAGCCGGATTAGTGCTAACGTTTGTGATATCATCAGAACCAGTAGTGGAATGTAGCACACTTAGTTAGGTACTATACAATTTTGAGGAACTTGTACTTTGCTTGAGTATTTTCATTTCATGTAACTACAGACTCTGCTACAATAGAGGGAAATATTGTACTTTCTATTCCACTACATTTATTTGCCAGCTAGAGTTACAGGTGACTTTACTGGTTAGGATTTTATATACGAAACATCTCATCAGGCTACACACCAAATCACTGTGATGTCACACTACTATTTGCATTTTACACAACTGGCAATTGTTTTGTATCGCAGAGATGTGTGAAATCGGTAAACCTGCCTATTTCAATTGTCATTTTCAGCCGTAACTATAATGTTTAAAGATGTCTAGTTAAACACAGTGGTTCGACCTATCAGACCTTCCTGCTTTTCTTATTTAACATACTGTGCTGCTTTGCTAGCATCTTTGAAACCAAATTTACTGGCGCAGAAGCCCTGGAAAAAGTAGAGCGGGTTGTCCACTAATTGGAAGATCACCACTTCGATCCCCTGCTCCTCCGGTCTGGGATTCAGTATCTTGCTCAAGGATACTTTAACTCCCAATGGCTGTTCCATCAGCATGTGGTAGCAGGTGGCACCATTTATGGTAGCCTCAGCCACCAGTGTGTGAATGGGTGAATGTGACTGGTAGTGTAAAAAGTGCTTTGAGTGGTCGGATGACTAGAAAGGCGCTATATAAGTGCAGGTCCATTTATCATTTACTGCTGTAGATGGGGGCGGCAGCAAAACCAAAAAATATTAGCCACCGGAAAAACCCATCTAAAAAAAATCAATATCAGTTTAAGTGTACGCTTTACTGACAATATTTTCACCGTTTTATCTTATACACTATAACTGATAGAGGCTGCAGTACGAAGTAAAATTACTGCCTTTGTCAATGGAGTCTGGTGGCCTTGAGATAAAAGCTTAAGCTCCTAGTTGGAAATGGCTGCCCGAAATCAGGGTAAAGCAGTGAAAATATTCTACAAATTGTGTTACGCAAAAACTGATTTTTTTTAGGTGGCTAAAAACTAACCAGTTGAGGCATGGTTTGCTCAGCACCATTTCATTTTATGTTTGTGACACGGGGGTAATCTACCCAGAAGCTATTGTAAACGGGAACTGCCCATTGGTTCGACATCCCATTGTTCCGACCATATTAAACTCATTGTTCCGAAGTCCGAAATCATCATGATGCCCTGTGGTTAAGGTCTGGTTAGGTTTAGGCACAAAAACCACTTGGTTAGGGTTAGGAAAAGATCATGGTGTGGGTTAAAATGAAAAAGAAAGTGACAAACACATAAACCGTGAGCCTGCTCCGCCTCAAGCCGGTCGCGGCGCACCATACGCCCACTGCAAGCCGTTCAGCACCGCGGACAGTCGGACTAATGGGATGTCGAACCAATGGGCTGTCGAACCAATGACATGGACCCTTGTAAACAAACATCGTTATTTGGTCTAGTAAACATCTACAACCGTTGTAAAACATCTGTAACAATAAGGGGCCAGTCATCTGCATAACAAAATCTTTTACTATCGCTACTTTAAGTTCAAGTTGCTGATTATATTTCTACACTTCTACTTGATTGAGATTTGGACTGCAGTCTACTTGTAAAATTTACACTATTGTTAAACTACATTTACTCAAAAAGAGATTGTAATTTCAATTTGCTTTAAGCACTGGTGAGGCAATTTTATACTTAACACTTACCGGGCAAAGGAGAAGAAGTACTGCCTTTCTATATGTTTCAACCACTGATTTAGTCTCCTGATAGAGTTACATGTAAAAGCAGATTCTACACAGTAGATAAGGGTCAGCAGGCCTATGCTAGTTAATGATCCATCTGTGTACACAGCTTAGTAATGTTACACACTCACCATGACACCATGCAAGCACAATAAAGGGACAATGGGTATATTCTATGTACCTGTTCTGTCTGAGGCTTCTCCTATTCTTTGTTGTTTATGGTTTTACAGTTACTGTTAAGATAAGAGTAGAAAATTCCTTTATGCTAGTTTACAGCAGAACAAGGACTTTCATCGTTTCTTAGATAATAAAAGTGTTCTTCCTGTAAGGTGTCATACTGCAGACAATGAAGGAAGCATCCATGTCATATTTTCAGAGGGTGTCATAGCAAAACAAGTGTGTCAGTTTTATGTAATGGAACCACAAGATTGTCATATTAAGGTTCATGTGATGAAATTAAGCATAGTGTGTGCTTGCTCTTAAGGGTTCGATACTGTCCCTAAAATATTTACATGACAAAATACTTAAAATTCATATTGAAAAAATATATGTTTAAGATTTTTAACACCTGAGCTTGTTAACCATTACGCAGGTTCCAACTCGTGCGTTTTTTTACTTTTTTTTTAATTTGTTTGGTTTTTATGGATTAGTCACAGTTTTCCAACCTGCCCCCATTTCTCATATTACACATTTTCCCACAATCCACTCATACTTTACACTCTGTTCTGCAACATGTCTGACGCAGCGCTGCGCGATCAAGTCCTAACATGTTAGGGGCTGCATGTACGCTGGCATGTCACTTAAGAAAAACCCCAGTGGAAAACCTGGCATTGAGCACTTGCTCACTTAGTCACCAAGGGAAGAAAAAAAAAAAACAACAACCTAGAGGCCATCGTCAGCAGGAATGCTCCTTTAAGCTTGTGTTTGTGCGAGCATGTGAGTGTGTGAGTGCCCCTCCCTGCTGGAGTGACTTTCCATGCAGCTGAGGCAAGAGACAGAACAGAAACAAGCAGAGCGAGGTAACCACAACACACAAACACACACACCAATACAGAAACACACACTACAAACACGCGCGTCCCCAATTTACTGGCATTCTTGTGAGGAAAAAAAACATCTGAAAAAGTACAGGAACAATTAGAAAGATGGGAAGAATTTTTCCACACCCTTCACACAGCCTCATAATATACTTTCCAAAGTATGTAATGCTGTTGGATTTATAGTTAGGCAGGTTATTTATATGAAGCTGCGGTTATTAATAGCTGAACATGAGAGGCCTGCTTGGCCTCAGTCGGCTTGTCAGTCTGTCCATCTGTCTGCGTTAAAGGGCTGTGAATTGTGATGATGGTGGGTGTAATTCTTTCCGGAAGCTTCTTGGTTTCTATTAAGGAAATCGCCACAATCAAGCATCCCTACGGTGCCATTTAAAGACCAAATGCTACATTATATCACAGTAACTTTAAAAACCATTAAACTGAGAATCTGATGCATATACTGACATGTGGGGGAAGTAAAACACAGTGAGAACAGAGCAGGAACAACATAGACGAGATCTAGTGGTAAACTGTAGTGAAACTACAGTTGTGTCACACCTCACGGTTTCTTAAATTGGGAAGTTACTGAGTGTGTCGGCAATATTTAATTAGGTGCTTCACTTAAATTTAATGTTCTCATTTTTCACGTGTGTACTTCCATTTTGTCCAGAGGAGTCATTTGATATACATATCATATCTTTCAGAATATGTTACTCCTAATATTTATTTATTATTATGATTATTATTATTATTATTTCAAAGTGAAGGACTACTTATTGTGGTATTGTTGCTAGACTTGGGTGGTATTACGGTATTAAAATATACCAGGGTATTTAGAAAACCTGACAATTTGATTTTCAATACCATCGAAAAAAAATGCAGATGTTTATCCTTCTATCAAAATCATATCAAAGCAGGTGGTGGCACAGCACACAAATACTGTCACATACCATACACCCCGGTATCTGAATACTTTTAAAACTTCTGTCAGCTAAACATTTGCAATGAAGTCCCTCTGGTGTCATGGTTTCACCAATATAGCAATCTTGAATCGTCTTGAGTTGTTGACCTTAACGTCGCAATGTAGACATATAACATTTTGTTTAACTTGAAATCATTATCTAATATGACTCATGAGCTCTTTTGTGTGCACAATCCTTGTGTATTTTGTGTTTTGCCCTCAGGCTGAGTCTGGTGGATTTTCTGGTGGCACCCTTTTGTTTACCGCCACCACACAAAACCCCTTAGCAATTAATATTGCAGTGACTTTTCTACACTTGCACAACATTCTATTAGGACGTTTGCACCGTCATTGCCAGGAATATATGTGACTCATTATGAGGTGACACATGCAGCAGCAGCACAGAAAATGTGTACTCTCCCAATTAGCTGATATCAGCACATCAGTCGCATAGAAAGAAACGGAAGCTGATAGATACGCTGACAGACATCAGATCGTGTCAATATTTATTGGAGTTTCACCAGGTCAGAAGTCTTGTGTCTTTTAATTTCTCTGCTTTACTCTCGCCCACATATCTGGCTGCGAGAAATCAAGACAATAATATCAGTCTTGTGATTTCATTAATAGATTATCAATACACACAGCAATGCAGATTCGATCACAGTCAGCGACACAAGCTATTCTAAGTCAATCTCTAAACTACAAGACAAGAGCATGTGACACATTTCTAGACTTGAAAGTCAGGTGACACAGCGTGAATACAGCCCTTGTAGTGTGTGAGTCAAGGAAATAACCTGAAGCAAGTGTGTGTACAGTTGTAGTACCCTACAAAATAACACAGGATCACATAACACACGCTCACACACACACACACACTGTTACTGTAATACGTTCTTGTGGGGGGGAAACAGCTGCCACGCTCCTCTGAATTCCTATGAGAAGGAAAACAAAAAAGACTGCTGCAGCGCTCACTATAGAAACCAGAAAAAAAGCCACTAACAGTAATCTTCTGGTAAAAACATCCTCAGTTTTGTTTGTGAAGTTTATTTGACAAGATGAAGAAGAATTTCCACTGTGGGCCATGAAGTTAAGAGTGCGACGAGGGCGTGAATCTTCCATAAAAACAGCTCAAAAAATGTGCTTGGTTTGCTTAGATAAAAATCTAAATATTAAAATGATACTATAGAGTGCTTAAAAGAACAGTGTTGAGCATAGCACAAAATAAAAATGTCATTTCTGATGTACAAATCGCAAATACGAGTCCAGTGTTCAGTTTATTTTTGCCCGCTTCTATCTTGTTTACAGCCCAAAAGTTTCTGCCTTTTGCTAATCAATACTGCTACTGGCTGTGCTGTTGACTCTTTCAGTGCTTTGGTGGAATACTGGAGTCCTGTTGTAATCACAACAGAAACCGAAGGAAATGAGGGGAAATATAGCCGCACTTATTCTGGGAAATAATAAGGTTCAGTGATATATTCTCTCCTCTCTGTGGGTGAAAACGCTCAGAAACTTTATACGATTAGGGACAAGATGATTTATTACACTTCCTGAAAATCCACCATTAGTCACAGTGATGTATGTGCTGTAAATGTATGCCTGTGTGTATGTGCTTGTTTTGCATGCCGACGTGGGATGAAAATATGAAAATGATCAGTGTACAGGTCTGAACACACTTGTTTACCACTTCACATCTGGCATCTTCAGAGCCTGAAGACTTTCAGAGCTGGGATGATTTATCAGTCTGCAGGAACCTCTGAATGAACATGTACAGAATAGGAATAAACACAACAAGTGTGAGCTACAGGCCAACATGGAGGGCATGTTTGAGAGCTATGTCAATAAGCCACTTTGCTTTCACATGCCTACGAAACTGAAGCATTTCACACAGCTAGCTAAAAATACACAGTTTTTTTCTCTCTCTCTCTCTCTCTTTTTTTGTTGTTGTTTTACTCCCCTCCCTTCTCTGAGCTCACCATGAAACTTGAGGCGGAGGGAGGGTCATCCGGGAACATACCAAGTGGAAACCCCACCCAAAGCCTGAGGGAGGAGTCTCTAGGCAGATATAAGCCCAGCAAACAGAGCACAGATCTAACTTGACTTAAAGCTGGACACAGGTAACCAACAGTCAACCCTGGATCAGAGCTGAATCTTCTTCTTTTTTGGCCAAAGGGATACAGCATGTCCGAAATGCTTGACGACATCTTCGCAAAGGTGAGTCAAAGTTTTGGAATTTTGTTTTGGAAAAAAAAAAAAGGCTTCATGAAGTTGGAGTGGGTCAGCTCTGTAACTCCTCTCCACAAAGTGTTTGCTTATTTGTTTAATCCTGCTGGTTTTATTCCTCTGTGAATCAGTGATTTGACGGTGAATTCCTTCTGAAACGAGTTTAGTCACAGAGGATTTCTCCAGTTTAAAGAGATAATGAGATAAGGGAGACAGTCAGCGCTGGGTTGTTTGTTTCTTCACTTCCAATCTGCCACTGCGCGGAATATTCATGAGAAACAGAAAAGAGTCAAAAACTGCAACTATTTGCATTTAATTTGTATTTTGTGACTGCATGTAAATGGAAGATAAAGGTTTAGTACTGAACAGTTGGGGTGTTTTTGTTTGTTTATAATTGCCTTCTTAATGACTTTGTTTTGGCGTTTGTGTCTCATTTCTGTCTTTAAGAAATAAAAGATTGTAAATATGACACTGCTCCAGAATAACTTGTACTTTGCTGATTAAAAGACTAACTTGAAACAGATTTGTTGTAGAAAGTAGGTCTAAAGAGGAAATGGATGATGAATATATAACATACATCAAAGTCTGTATAGTAACTTTGTCAACTCTCTGTAACAGAACTTCATGAACCTGGCCCTGGATGAAGCTTTGCTCACGAAACAGTCTCAACTGAAAGGCCCAGGGCAGAGTCGGCTGAACCGGTCAACCTCCTTCTTCTCCCCCCCCTCCCCTCCTGCCTCCTCGAGCCACAGCTTGAGCACTGAGCATGTTAACATTAACGACAATGGCAGCCCTTTCTGGTCATCCAATATCTGGAGCCAGGCCCCTGTCTCCAAACCAAAACAGCCTCCCTTCAGGCCCGACCGCTCCATGAGCCTGACCGAGTCCAGCATCAGCCTGCTCTCCTCCTTCGGACAGCTGAAGAACCTGGATGCTTTCCCCCCTGCTACTACTGTGGCTCCACCGCCTGGCTTTCCTCCCTCATCCACCCTCCCAGCCCAGGTTCCACCAGTGGTGGCTCCTAATCGTTACAAGACGGAGCTGTGCCGTGGCTTCCAAGAGACTGGCAGCTGCAAATATGGCAGTAAGTGCCAGTTTGCCCATGGAGAGGCAGAGCTGCGTGGACTGTTCCGCCACCCTAAATACAAGACTGAGCCCTGCAGAACCTTCTACAACTTTGGCTACTGCCCCTACGGCTCACGCTGCCACTTCATCCATGAGGACAAAGTCAGCGGAGCTCCGTTACCACCTGCCAAATTCCAGAATCAGCAGCAACCAACCCCCGGTGGTCAGAATCCACGCCACCAGCTGCGCCAAAGTGTCAGCTTTGCTGGGTTCCTAGGCTCCTCACGCAGCTCACCCCCTCCTCCATCATTCTCTTCCTCCTTCAACGATCCCAACCTGGGGTTTAGCCGTGCTCCGTCCGTTTCCCCACCTCCCGCTGATCTCCTCTCCCCAGTGTTTGGGGACTCCCTACAGCGGGAGTCAGCAGCATTCCAGTTTGGCAACCTTCAGACCCGCGCCAGCACCGGAGACATCCACAACATTCCTCTCATCCTGGAGCCAAAAGCCTCACGCTGTGTGTGTGGCCATGGAAATAACTTTAACAGCAACAACAGCAGAGTCTTTGCCAGCATGGAGGACGGGCACCACCAAGACGACAGCATGCTGTTTCCTGGTCCTGGAGGCCATGGAGGATTCACGAAGCCTGCTGTGCTCCAGCGTTTTTCTTCCGAGGACTCCCTGGAGGACAGCTACAGCAGCAGCAGCGGAGGTTCCAGTGGAACCGAGTCTCCAACATTCGACTCGACCACCAAGAGGCTCACTGTGTTTGAACGCCTGTCTCTGTCCGACTAAACGGATTCAAAGGGAAGGAGCAGAAGAGAACTGACACTTTGTTAACTGCGTTTGTTTATCTGGACTTTCTTCAGAACCAGAACTGATCAGGACAAGTCAACTTTTGACACAATAACACTTAATGTTCTTAATTTATGTTTGTAAAGTGGAACTCATCTTGGAAAATCTACACATACTGAGATGATTTTAGTACCCAAATGTTATCAGACTCTATTTTTATACTTAAAAACATTGTGTAGCCTATTAGACTTTGTATGTGGTCTTCCATAAAAATTAACCCTGCAGGTCTTGATAGTACCAGTAAATAGTCTGGTTTGTACTTAACATAAATCTATAGTGATCAAAATGGCTTATCTTTAGTGATAATCATGAATTCCTGCGCCTTAAAGATTATCCCTGCCTTATAGGCTATTTACTCTCGGTGCCACAAACAGTATGTTTGATTCAGTAGCCTTAATCAGTGAGACCTGACATGTGTCATTGATGCCATTTTATCTGTGATATGCACTTTACAGCTAATCCAAATGGGAGAAACTCTCAAGTCTCCCAGTAGCATTCAACCAAAGCTTCATACTTCACTCTGCTCTGTGTGTGTGTAAGTGTGTATGTGTGTGCCTGTACTTGTGCGTGTGGGTGTACATGTGTAACCGTTATTTTCCTGAGACCTGGGGTGCAAGCATGTGTAAGTTGCAGAATGCTGAAAGATCAAAGTGTGATAATGTAAAAATGTATGTCAGTTCAGATGTGAGTATCTGTACGCCGACGCATATTTAATTATGTAAAACCGTCTGTTATCTCTGCTCGTGTGAAAACTGCACCCCATCTTTTTATTGTCCCGTTTGTTTGACAGCCTGGTTCAGGGACTTTAACACCACAGTATTCCTTTTGGTTATTGGTTGCCTTGTGTCGTTTAACTTAAACTAATATATTTATTATGATATTTATTTGTGTTTAAAGAAAAAAAATGTATTTTGTACTTTATTTATGGAGAAATATTTTAACGTCTGTGAAATACCAATGTGAGAAAAAGCAGTACAAAAGAGAATCTTATATTTTTAATTGCCTGAAAAGGGACAAAATAAATTGCTGAATAAAGAAATGAATGTATGCTGTTGTCTTTGACTTCTTTGTGTTATTCTTAGAAAGATACAGGCCACTTACATAACTTACTGATTACACATGAATTATAACTTGCATTCTCACATGCACAAATACTCACCCATTGTATCTATTAGAGATTTTAGGGAAATTTAAGGGTAATAATCAGGGTACAGTTTGAGGTATTCTTTACCTCGAATGTGGGATGTCATTAATTCTAACATAAAATTTAACTGATATGTCGATATAGTCAATAATATTGGCCCTATGTTGTAAACAGTAAATGGTTGCAAGCAAGGGAATCATTTTCACCCTCTCCTGTGGTGCCCCCAAGGTGGGGCCAGGGGGAGCCATGATCCCCCTTACACATTTCCTGCCCCCCACCCTCTGTGACATATAGACAGGGGCAGACATTACTGCCCTTAAAAGAAAGCTCATATTTTAAGCAAGTGCAAAGGTAGTAGTATTTTATGAAACTAGACAACCTAAGACATATATTGGCGCCAACCATGGCAGCATAGCTTTCTGAATAAGGGGCTAAATAATGCTCCAAAGTCAGGCTAAATGTTGGTGACAGAAAAACTGTCAGGTGTCTTGACCTCTGACCTCAAGATATCTGAATGAATATGGGTTCTGTGGTTACCTCCCTTAATTTGAGAAGGTTCATTTCCAGTAAATATTTTGTTCCTCAGTGAACTCCTTCAAATCAAAGCTGCATATTTGTCTTTTTAAGAAAAAGGACAATGAGTTCATTTGAAGAACAATGAACCACCTAACACATGTATAGATACATAACACAAAAAAACAGTATTGTTGTGGAATCCAAAATGTTAACAGTGCCGTTATGAGCGGATGATTAGTGATATTAACGGCAGCACAGTGTTGCAGTGGTTAGCATTGTCGCCTCACAGCAAAAGGGTTCCTAGAGCAAACCCAGGGTGGGGGAGCCCTTCTGTGCAGAGTTTGCATGTTCTCCCCGTGTCAGCGTGGGTTTTCTCCAGGTACTCCAGCTTCCTCCCACAGTCCAAAGACATGCAGGTTAACTGGTGACTCTAAATTGCCCGTAGGTGTGAATATGAGCGTGAATGGTTGTCTGTCTCTATGTGTCAGCCCTGGCAACCTGTCCAGGGTGTACCCCACGTCTCGCCCAATGTCAATGATATTAACTGTCAAATAAGTAATGACATAGTTCAACTTGCTTATATACTTTAACAGAATAACTGAATTACTGAAATTCAGTTATGACTGTTGGTGTTGGTTCACCACTTCAGGATCTTCAATGCCCCCATCTGGCCTCACCAATTAAAGATTTCTGGGGTCGCCACTGGACCTATCAAGGAACTTTTCTTCAGCCACTTTTTAATTAGTGGCTAAGGATCAGTTATTTTAAGCCTCATACTTAAAGTCCATAAGGCCCAGTTTCACTTTTGAGGGTTCAAAATATTTCTGCCATTTTATATACACACACACACACACACACACACACACACACAAGACTTGATTTTATTATACCTTTTCAGTTCTATACAGGTTCATACACAGAGAAAGAGAAACAATAGCTGATTGTGTGTGGAACGCTGAACCTTTTCTCTATCTGTTTTGTGGCATACAGTGTCTTTGTTGTGTATACAGTTCAGATGACAGCATTCAGATCACCTCACGGTGGCACGTACACATTATCACACAGCTTTTCAATCCAAGCTAAAAGCTGCGATGCTTTGAAAACAAGCCATTGTGCCCTTTGCAATGAGACTTGAAATTGGTACAACAAAATACCTTTAGATCTCTACAAATGGAGTCAGAAATACACAAATAGATGCTGTACAACATTCAAATAAGGTCCCACAGTACACATTGAAAATATCCGGTCCAAAACAACAACAGGTCAGGAGCAGTTACCAGAGCTGGGAGTTCACATGTAAGTCTATGGTTAAAAAAATCAAAAAACATTATGAGAATTCTTCCATCATGACCTTTCTGATCAAAATATGTGGGTTAGCAAGATGGAATAGGGTCACGGAGGAGATCAGTCCCCACAAGACAAAATTAAGAAACTTTTTGGCAGAATCAGGTCATGCATTACAAGTTTGGGCTAAATGTCAGAGACACCAAAAGCAAGCCAGTTCTGGATAAAATATACACCTGGAGCTCTGGTAGCAGGAGGAAAGAACTCTGGGCCCTCACTTAAAGAAGTACTTCACTGCTGGAAATATAGTCTTTTCATAAAACTAGGCTGTCCATGCAGAAGAGAGACATAAATACTTTTGAAATTGGTGCTATATGACTGGAGAAAACAGAAGAAAAGGGATGTGGCATTTGCTTTTGCTCAAGAGGTAGAAAACCTACAACTACCAAAATGCACAACACTGCACCAGACCAACAAACACTCTTTTTGGGGGGTGACGTAATGTGAGCTTGGATGCTTTTCAACAGGGAAATATATGACGGCCAGTTGGTAACAAACAATGTCGAATTGCAGTTAAATAGTAAGCTAAAATGTGCTTCTGGTTTTGGTGTTGATGCAGTAGCAAAACAAAATCTTGGTCCATATTGATCAGTGGTGCTTAGTTTACAATTTCATCCAAGTATTTTCAGCCTTTTTTTTACAATACAGGAAACAGTATCTTCTTATTCACAAATTCTCATATAACAGCAGAACAGTGCACTAAAATATGTTTCTGAAGACATTTTGGGAGAGAAATAGGCAATACACTGGAAGAATCTAGGTTTGTATTTGATCAGTGTTGCCTAGTTGTAGTGTTGGATCTAAGTTTGGTCTGAGTTTGAGAGAGAAAGAGGGGAAAGGGGGTGGGTGGGTGGGCTCTCTCTTGATCCGCTTCTATACACGTGGTGGTGGGCATACAAAAATGTGGAAGAATAATATGTAGTTTGAGCAACAACCCTAGAGCAAGATTTGAGCTGACACAGCGGGGAGATCTAGGCACTGGTGAAATGGAGGGAATTTACCAAAAATTCATTTACACATCACACCCACATTGTTATTATACAAAGCTGGTTAAAACTGGCACAGTATCCCTTCAATGTCATGACTTTTTTTCCCCTCAAACTCACAGTCTAGGGAAAAAAACAAAACAAAAAAAAAATGCATTTCACAGGTGCTTCCCAGCTGAAAATAGCCCACCTGGCCACAGACCCATGACTTGACTTTAGTTATAGACACACACTCCTCGTCCAACTCATCCGGCTGTGCCTGGGTAAAACAATGCGGAAGGCTGAGGGGAAAATCCCAAAATCTAAAGTTGACATATGAACAATGACTCACAGATAATCGGTGCTTAAAGAGCTTCCACAGAACATTGGCTACATTTGATTTTCAATATTTTAGAATTTACTTGAAACGTGTTTTCATTTAATTTCAATGTCATTTCTGACATTTTATGTAGAAATCCATTTAACCAGTTAAGACGCACATAAACGCTCTCTTCACTGGAAATTTCCAACTGCCATCATCTCCAGCTTTCTGCCAATTTGATTGATCACCTCTACTTCCTGAGCTGAATTACCCGTGTTCAGAGCCAAAAATTGACATGGGATTGTGTAAGGCATATTAACAAGTTAAGCAGACGTCCATGAAAAAAACCACTGTTGCAATTTCCACTTTACACTCCCAATGCGATCTTGTGTTAAGCAACCCGCCACCACTGACACCTCCCTGCACATACTGTCCAAGCACTGGATTCTGTGCAGCAAGAAAACACAATAATGGCTGACAGGCCCTTTAGAAAATTTGTCAAACTATGACTCATCTCTGCTGTACACAATCACTATTCTGCTGTTTTGTGGAGTGGAGAATCTTGATTGTGATTTTAAGCAAATTATAACTTGTCTGGATGTTGCAGTTTGTTGAGATAACTATGACCCTGAAAGTGTCTTTGCAAGTTCTTTTGAATCAGATCAAGAATTTTAGAGTCTAAGAAACAGACATGATGAGTTTTCATTGACTTCTGCAATTCTATTCTGTAACATTTGGTTTGGTGTTGTGTCTGGTTTTATACCTCTGCAGTTTGGTTTAATTCAAATAAACTCCAGCATTGTTCCCTGTCAGGTCTGTTTCATTTGGGCTGGTTTCAACACCATCATTGGCCTTCATCCACATCCACACAAACTCCGGTGCGGTTTGTTTGTGGTGAAACAATTTGGTGGCCCAACCACAGGATTGTGTGACAGTGGATGTGTGACACTTGCATGAATTGAAAAGATAAAACAAGCAAATTTCCACAATTTGTATGCTGTCAAATCTCCCAACATGATCCAAGATCATTTGGTAACCACGGTAATGTGTAAGCATATCAAGATGTGTGTGCAGGGATTTTCCACAACATTCAGGGAGTCACAAAAGGTTTAATTAAAGGTATGTTGTGCTGTTGTCTTACTTTATGAAAATAAATTATTTTAAAAGAAAAAGTGAATAAAACATAAGTAGTGATCTTTTTTTTTCAATTCACAGAAACCATTTCACCTTTCATAATTTTTGGATCAATTATTTTTAAAGCAAGTACACATACATTAATATCCCCACCCCATCTCTCTTTATACTGTGCCATGTGTCTCTGTCCTCTTTCTGTACATGTCCATTATTGTTTATGACAGATAGATGATATCCAGTTGTAGTCTCAATTCATGACATTATGTATTCATGCACTTTGTTTTGCTTCTGACCACCAGACAGCATTGAAAAAGCTAGGGGCACAGCGGAGGGTAACAGTCAGAAAAAGATGAGTTTCAGTAGTCGGTTTGTTTGTAATAACTCAGTATGGAAACAAATGTGAAAGTACTTTAACCCAAAGAGCCCAACCACAACCTTAAGGGTACTTTCGCCCACTTGTCTATCACATGTTGTTTGTCTATACTAAGTGGCCTACAATACAGTTGCACACATGTCCTGCAATCACAATTTCTATCTCAAAGTAGTCTTTTGGCATAAGTAAGATACGATACAGATGCCATTCCTGTGTCACATCTAGCCTTTAACAAGCTGTGTGTAGCCCAAACAGAAAAATAGCTGCTAAGCTAAATGCTAAACATAGCATTTCTTAGCACGTGTGCCACTCATATTTTGAGTCAGCGGTACATGACATACAGTAAATGGAAAGGCTATACAAGGGTGTCAACCTCATTTTAGTTCAGGGGCCACATGCGGCCCAATTTGATGTCACATGTGCCAGACCAGTAAAACCACAGCATAATAACTGTATAAATAACAACCCCTTCAAATTTTCCCCTTGATTTTAGTGTAAAGAGGTCAATTTTGAAATTGTTCATCCATTTACGAAACAAATGATGAACAGCCTGTGATACCCAAAGAGAAATTATGTGCAAATTCAACAGTATGTCTCAGTTTTTCCACATTCAGTCAGTCTACTTCTCACTTTCACTACATGTGACTTTTTTTTTTATAACTTTCCATTAAAGTGGAAGCTGTTGAAGAAGCAGGTTAAGTCATCTGCTGCCTTATAAACCATTTACAATTTGAAGTTTTGTCAGGACCTCTGCAGCAGGATCCCACCCATATTGTTGTAAGACAGTGGTCTGATACAGATTGTTTTGTACTGAAGCTGCTGGTTGACGATATTCTGCATAATGTTCAGTATCTTTAAATATGACACAGAATGTGTTCATTGTTATTTCAGAGAGCTGTACTCTGGTCGGGGTGGAAAACCCATAAGGAAGTATTTTATGCTAAGTATCTGCTCAATGTTTAAATTTCTCAATTTCAATTTCTCTTTCACAAATGCATCAACATTAGGTGATGCATTGTCATCTACTGGGCCAGATTGGACTCTTTGGCGGGCTGGTTCTGGGCCCCCCACTGTATGTTTGACACCTCTGGGCTATAGAGATACAGCTTGGATTTTAGACACTCACTGAAGCTCAGCTGTAGCCACTACTGTGTATTGTGACTTGTCCCCCTTTGGACCAACAACAGGATGTGTTGTTATGGTGATGGACAATGACCACTGAGTGTAAACAGCGAGAAACAAAGACGGCATCAGTGTGTGTTTGTGTGTTCACAAATATTAACTTAAAGTTCACCAAACTGCACAGCTGTTGCGTGACTAAACCACTTTGGCAAACTATGTGAAAATCCTCAACAGATTTTTTCCACAGCACCAAATGGAGCTGAAATAAAACTCTTGGCATTGCACTTCTTTTCTCAAAGTTTTTTTTATCTGTTGTTCATCTCTGTTTCATATCACCTCGGCTCCCTGCTCCAACCACTGCAACAGGTCATTCCCTTAACACAGGCCTAACATTACCACCACCTCCTGTGGAACTGTTAATAATCAACCACAAAGCTGCTGCTGTCAAAACTCTCTTTACCCAAGTCACCTGATCCTGTGCACTGTGCACACAACACACACACACACACACACACACACACACACACACACACACACACCTTAGAGATAAAGTTCAAACCTGGGTGGAGATCTATTAAAGCAATTACATATTATGTAGTCTAAAGGTGAGAAAGAGACTGAGAGATAATCTTATCCAAAAAAGGTTAAGCAACAGTTACACAAGGACAAAACAGGCATTTGTGCACGTCAGCTAACAAAGAACAGCAGAGGGTTTGTTCTGGAGGGATGGATGAAAGCAGTGTAGAGGTAGGACGGGGATGAGTTGACATTGTTAGACTTCAGTTGGCTGTGAACTGAGCTGGAAGGAAACAAGAATGGAATCATGAGGAAGGGACAAGAGAACAAGAGGGAGTGCAATAAATTAAGTAAAGGTAAACTTTACTATCCCAGCATTGTGGGAAAACAAATTTAAGGTGGTTAAGAGCGTGACTTTGCTCTTATCAACATGTAAAAAGACAAGTTTCTGTCTGCAGTCTGCTTCCAGCTTTGCTTCTGGTCAGGCCAGTTCTGTCGGAACTTTTCAACTTGAAGCAATCAGCAACCAAGATTGGATAAAACATGTAGGAACAACACGCACAGTCACATCCCTACCTGCAGTATGTGTGAAGGTGCATGCTGCCGTGTTTTCAAGCACGTCACGTTACAGTCTTGGATTTTTTTTTTTTTTTTTGCACCTCCTCAAAACCTCCCCCTCCCTCTCTTTCTGTCACAGCCTGCGGATTAAGCATTGTGGTTGAGTAATCTTCCAGCTGCAAAACTTCGTCAACCATTCAGAGTGTGACGGAGTGTGTTATGTAACTTCTCCTTTGCTAACTGGGTTATTGGCAAGCACTACCTTTTTTTTTTTCTTGGAAAAGATAAAAACCCTAAAGAGGTCAGTGTACCTTAAAATACTTAGAAACTTGAACTTTGTCCCAGTACTTCCCCCTAAACCCCCCTCTATATCTGGTAGTTTCCTGCCGTTTTGAATGGCCTCGAAAAAGACTGGTATGCAGCCGCTTACTGAACGAGACACAGGCCTCGATCAAACAGACGCTGGCAGAAATGTGGCAGCGCTGAATCTTGAGAGACAAGCAACAAGGTCTGAAAGGTCAGACACTCGTATTCTTTTACTTGTGTTGTTAAACAGCAGTTCACGTCCGCTTTAATGCTCCAGTACTGCCCTCCACTGTTCAAGGAGTTACTGGTTTCCCATGATGCTTAGCGCAGTGGTGATGACCAACAACCACAGAGTAAAGCTTTCTTGAGTCACCTGTGAGTCACATTCACGTGCAATCAGAAGGGGGAGGGTCAAGGCGTGAAAAGAGGAAGTGGGACACAGCGTTGATGTCTGTAGCTAAGGATGCAAATTACTTTTGAACAAGAGAAAAGTAAGGATTTGGGAAAGTCACTTTCAGAAGAATATTTTCCTCTATTTTCTAATTAACTGTGTAATTTTGGAAGCTATTATAATTTCTTCTGATTAGTCTTAAAGCAAAAACTAAATGAGACTTTAATTTCACTAACTGTCACAGGCTCTTACAGCTGTTGTTGGTAACTTTTATTTAAAATATAAATAGATATATATTTGCTGAAGCTATATTCACACAGCACTACATGAGACAGATAATCAGTGAAAAAAAAATTCATATTCCTCTGCCTACACTATTGCCTTATAGGGCTTCTAATGATCTCACCACAGATGAACGAAAGCACTAACGCAGCTGTCAATGATGTCAATCACTGCTCATGAACTTCGGTCAGACTGTCTGGCAGCACTGGTCAAATATGAATCAAGATTCTGTTGCTGCATTGCAGTAACAGAATCTCGCCTCTTTTCAGAAACATAATTTAGTGTACACGGAAAAGAGAGCTCTGTATATTCAAACGTAGATCAAAATCTTGTGTCGGATGCTCGTGGAGATCGGGAAACAACAGGACCGACTTGAAAGCAATCCAAGCACTCCGAAAAATAGAAAAACGTGCAAGAACTATTGAAAAGTCTTTATTGTAGAGGCTAGGTCCACCTTTATAGTGGCAGGAACCAATCAGAGACCATCACATGACCCATATGATGGCATGACAGGTAAAACAACTAGACAATAATGAAAAAATAACAAGTGACATGAGATAACATACCCAGAAGAAATAATTTAAATACATACACACAAGAGATGCAAATCTCTTGTGTGTATGATATATTGTCAATCCGTGGGTGGATTTGTCAGTTATATTTGTATTTAATAACCTTTATTTATATAACACTTTTCAAAAAACAAGGCAACAGAGCAGACAATATTAGGCTAGAGTAATTTTTACATTACAAATGTGACCACATTCTAAAGTAGCCTATAATCTTTTAATTGTTTAGTCTATATGAAAAGCGAAAAAGCACGAACGGCTGGACCTAATTTAAATCTAAATACAATAACTTAATGTTTGGCATGGGTTGGGTGTGGGTAGAAGATAATTACATTGGGTGGGTGGCGGGTGGATGATTGATGAGTGCACGAGGATTCAAGTGTGTTCAAACGCCATCCACGCATCTCTAATACACACCTATCTAAACCCACAGCCTGTGAGAAAAATGGCGTAGCTTGTGGAGAGTAACGACAAATAAAAAAAAAAAAACACGTGAAGTCTATATCTTCATTGAG
The DNA here is from genome assembly GCF_041903045.1 of Epinephelus lanceolatus. Classification (NCBI taxonomy): domain Eukaryota; kingdom Metazoa; phylum Chordata; class Actinopteri; order Perciformes; family Serranidae; genus Epinephelus; species Epinephelus lanceolatus. The sequence continues at coordinate 30,752,679 of NC_135737.1, forward strand.
ACCAGGATACTTAAAAGCATCCAGCTGATGGATCCAAAAAGCTTACTGTTGATTAAGTGTCAGTATTCTGTCATCCCCCGACCAAAGGTTCAATGTGTTGAGTGCCCACTATGCATAATAGGGAATCATTATATATATTTTAGTGTACTGTTTAGCTGTAAAAGGAGAAAGTTGGTCACCAGTTGGTCACCATTTTACAGCTAAACAGTGCACTACAATAGGTTTCTGAAAACACTTGGGGCGAGAAATAGGCAATGCAGCAACAGAATCTTGATTCGTATTTGATCAACGCTGCCTAGTTTTACAGTTTGACCACAGCTCAGGAGCAGTGATTTACACGATTGACAGCTGAGTTAAAAGCCCCTTTTACACTGCCAGATTTTCCGTGGATGTTGGGCCGTTTTGCCAGCCAGCTGCGAGCGTTTAGACACACAGAGGTGGAATGGCAAGTTGATCTGAGGCACCCAATTTTCCACCTCGAAGGGTAGACATATTGGTGGAACCCTTTTAGTTTAAACAGGCCGAGGCGACCTTCCGCCACGGGAGGGGCTGTTGATGACTTGTGGGAGGAGCTGTTGATGACGCCACATGTGCGAGCCACTGGCGGTGGATAAACAGGAAACAGCTGATAGCAGGAATTAGCAAACAGCTAGTAGCAAGAGGGAAACGCAATTCTGACAGACACTGTAAAGATGAGCAACTGGGGAGACAAGGAATTGCGCGCCCTCCTTGCCCTCGCAAAGAGGCCATTAACTGTCAGATGACAGTGAAGGACGACTTACGAGAGAATCGCCACCTGACTAGCAGAGGCTTCCCTCCCACGTCACTGTTTACGTCACACGCTGAGCTACACGTTTTGTTACTTGTTCACGCCCCCCATTGCGCCGAAAAAGGCGCATTCTGTATAAACAAAAGTAGGTAGGCGGACTGCCGCACTCCCCGATTTTGTTTTTATACTGCCAATGCTGAAAAAAAGACTGATTGGGCTTTCCTGCAAATTTGCACAATTCCCATCTAAAAAGGGCTATAGACTCCTTGGATCTGACTGGTTGCTTTCGGTCTGCCGTGGTAGATTCTGGCAGATTACAATTCAATTTCATTTATAAAGTCCAGTATCACAAATGTGCCTCAGAGGGCTTTACATACAACATCCCTCTGTCCTTTGGACCCTCAGATAAGGAAAAACTCCTCAAAAAAACCTTTAATAGGGAAAAAAATGGTAGAAACCTCATGAAGAGCAACTGAGGAGGGATCCCTCTTCCAGGACGGACAGTTGGCAATAGATGTCATGTGAACAGAACAGATCCACAAAATAAATTTACAGTAATCCATATGACAAAATGATACACAAAGAGAGACAGAGAGAATGTCATAGGTAGGGACATGATTTATTTTCTGTCTCGTACTTCTTTAACAATATAGTGACAGTTTCAGTAAATATGGCACAAAGTTATTTTCACAAAAGTTACCAACTGTGGCTTAAAGCAGAGCTCCCGCTTTGTCACCCTTTTCTTATTATAATTAGCTATCCCCAGTTGCACACTTTTGAACACCAGGTGCCGACCACAATTCAAAGTGTAAATGACTGATGATTCATTTACTTTATCCAGACATCTCATTTTATTCAAGGAAGCTATTAAAAGAATGTATTTATCTCATCATGTTTTTTCAATACAGACCACTATATCAGTAACAAATACTGAGTATGACTCGACCATGCTGAGTATCAGCTAACTGATATGACGGATGACTCAGCTTATCTTTCTCTGTATGTTAAGTACACAGCAAATAAATCAGCAGAATGCAACTTTAATGTTTGAATTGCTTTTTAGAGACAAATAAGAACGTAGTATAGTTCATGACAGGCTGATGTGTTAAACACTGTAGACATAATACACGGTCCACAGCCTGCTGTGCATATACTGGAGATTAATTGCTATCCATCCACCAAAACAAACATCCCTCCTACTGCTAACCTACATATTTGCCTACGTATTTAGCTAGAAGGGAAGGAGGAGAGGACCCAGAGAAATTAAGGAGAAATAGCAGCGTCAGTAAGTCAGTCTTGGCAGGGAAGAAAGAGGAAATATCTGAGTAGTGACATCACAGCAGCAGAGTGGAAGTGCTATCCTTTTATAGCCATGTTCGCTCCCTCTGCCACATTCCTCAGCTACAGAACTCAATCAGCTCCTCCTCCTGCCCTCTTTTCCGCCAACTTCACTCCTGCGCCAGCCCCAAGTGCTGTGACGCAAACGCAGGGAGCAAGGGGAGGAGACGGAGGAGGAGGGGGAGGAAGAAGTGAGGGGAGAGGAGTTGCTAAACTCTGTGAGGGAGACGGCAGAAAAATTCCCTAAACTCCCCCTCCGAGCCCTCCTAACCACTTCTCTTTTCCTTTCACTCCACTCTTCCTCTCTCCACTTTTACTTTCACTGGCTGGTGTGATTTGGCACCGGCAGTAGACCTGGAGGAGTTCTTGATAAAGTGCTGTATTTCCGATTCACAGGAACACCTTTCATTAAACTTCTAATGTGTCTTGAAAACCCCCGATACACCAGAAAGGCTTGTGAGGAGCTTGCCGCATTTTAAGGATTTTTTTTTTGTTCAAAAAACGTACACTTGAGGTCAACAGAACACTGCATCTGAAAGTAACAAGACATGACAAACATTTGTACACATGCACAAGAATAGCTATTACACATTATAATCTAATTAATGCAATCTTCCTATTTTATAAAACGAGAAGTGAATCCAGATGAGTCTGAACAAACTGTTCTGAAAAGCAGAAACAGCACCTACTGCCTGTTGCGCAAATATGAAAAAACAAAAATATGTATAACTTGGCTGGCAGCCTTTTGTAGAGCTATGATCATAGCAGAGTTTCAACTGAATTATGAGGACATTAATGGTGCACTTATACACTTCATTTACACAAATCAATTCAACAGTCAGCTTTACAAGTGTTCCTGTAGATGCTCTTACACTCTCCAGGGCATGTATACTTAAATTTTAGAGGCAGGAAATAATCGTTCCCCCCACCAAACCAGTTTATTTTTATAAGTCGTGAATAATAATGACAAAAATAGCAGGAAATAAAGCCAAAACTAGTTGTATTTTATATTAATTACATCATAAACGTGAGCAGCTTGTTTCTGATCACCTTTACATGAGGGTTTTTTTTTTTTTGTGTAAATGCTGGTTAAACTTCGCAAGAGCTGCTATATATTTTAAGCACAAAAGCCTTTCCTGCTACCAACCGTCAACCTGAGAGCAGATGACTTTCGTTTGTAGTCTTTGGCTTCATTTGTCTTGTTTCTTTGTTTGTTTTCCTGTCAAACATAAGTCCATCTTGTGCTTTGAATACATTTTGCGAACCCAAATCTTGATAAACTCAATGAAGTACATGATTAAGATCCATTTAACTTTAGCTCTACTTCACATTTCTCTCCCAGCCATGTGTGTCATCCCTGTGATGCTTCACCTTCCACCGCAGGGGTAAAAAAAAAACAAAAAAAAACCACACAACCCCTGATTCGAGAGCCATTTCTAGGCCCACATTACAACACACATGTGAGGAAGTACCAATTTATCAAATTTAGAGTTAGATCTCATTGCCAGAACTGTCAGACTTTTATAAACTCGTACAGTCTGATCAGTTGCATCAAGCTGTTGGGCAGGAGAAGAAAGTCCCTTTAGACAGTTTCACATCTGTTTGTGTTATTAAAGTACATCTTTCACAACTGGCTGGCCCATACATGTTCGATGCACGCTTCCTGTTCATGCTCACACTCAGTACATGCTTCTTCTTTTAGACTTCACGCTTCCTGTTTTGTGTCCTTTTCTTAATATGGTGTGAAACAAATTAGTACTGCGTCAGTATGTTTATTAACAGATGTGTCACCTGAAAATAAAAACAGCTCTTTGTGTTGAAGGCTAAATGGTTGAGAAGAGACCAAGTTTGAACCGTTTTTAAACTGTAAATAGATTCACATATAAGGCTGCATTTTTAATTAATATGGTTGACTCTAGTTAGTGTAGTGTGTTTTTCACCTGGAAGCATTAGTTGAATTTACATTATGTATGCCTTATTTATGCCTCAGAATTCAGGTTTAGGCTGTAGAAATCAATACTTCTTTTTTTATATGAGCAACATCAAACGTATGTTATATAAAAAGGGTTACTCATGGTGACAAAACCACAGAGAATTGCTCTACGGAGCATTTTAGCATTTCATTATTATGCTTTTGTGGTCCACATTTCACAGCTTTGGCTCACTCTCACAGACTTCATCACTGTTTTTAGACACAGCTGTTTTCAGCAAAAAGATGAACCCACTATCTGTTACCGACTTAGCACCAAATGGCACGCTGACAAAGCAAGTAAATAGATGAAAAAGGAGCACTGAGCAGCTAAAGATCCAGCTATTCTTCTCAGGAGTTGGTGGCGACATGACCAGAGTTAGCAGGAGAGGCCAAAGCATGCTGGTGTTGCCAAGTATCTGTTGGATGTGTAAATAAGCAGCTGTTTGCAAACACATTCGCCATATCAACTTTGTAAGGTGATAATATGTGACATTACTGTTAACATCATGTTTCTGCTGCCACCAAGAGGCCAAAGAATCATTACTATCGGTAGTGTTGGGTGGTTCATCCAGTATACCAGTTGTAAGTTCCCATATGATATGAATTTTTTATATATTGCCATACAGGTGCATAGCTGAGATACATGCTGCAACTTATCAATAGGCAGCAGAATACTTAGCTCAACACTAGAAGCGCAATGGTCATAGAAAGAGACCAAGAGACCGGAGAGGCACCAATAGAAGAAACTAACTGTGTCTTTACTTTGGAAGCTTTCTTGGTTTTAAGAAACACTTCAGAGATGACACAGTGAACCTTCCTGGCAACGTTAGTCTGCAGCTGCACTTATCCAAACACCATGGTTACTTCCTTGTTCAGAGACTACGGAGAAACAACGGAACAGAAAATTCCTCCAGTTTCTCTGAAGTCTGCAGTGTGGTAACATGTTGCCTTACTCATAAGTTATGTAACAACAAACGCATCTTGACAGAAAAACTACAGTCTGTAGGCTTAGCTAATCGAGTGAAGTCAAAATAGCGTTTTGCAGGTGAGGAAACTCAGGCAGTTGTTGTAAATTGCCCTCTGCCATCTAGTAGCTGTTTTTGTCCAAAGTTTGTTCAGTTGAGTAGCGAAAAAAACATTATTTATTCTTCTTAAACTCTTAAAAATACCCCGATTTAAGTTATGCTGAACAGCCAGGCTTAGCTCCCTCAGTGGCAAATATGGCATAGTGGAATCAGCCTTGTCGTACTCCGAGGGCATCAGAAAATGCTGCTTGGGCAGTGGCCCTTGACATTAGACATGGACACACAATGCACCCTTTAGCATCTGTATGAGAAGCATTGGCTTGCAACCAACTTCAATGTAAACCCATGTGCATCATTATCAGATGTTTAGGGCAATAGATGTAGTTTAGAGCACCCAAAATTCCACATAGGGCAGGTGGGAGGGGAATAGTATGGATCCAACAAGCACAGGACTTTAACCCTGGAGACCATTGTTTGTGTCCCGTGTGAAACTCAAAGTCAGTGTTGAGTTTTTTTGTCATGTCAATTGTTAGTCATGCGAGTCCACTCTCTTGAGTAATGTCTCATTTGACTGACATCGACTGACAACCATGATCTCTTTCTAACCCTAACCAAGTCGTTTTGTTGCCTAAACCTAACCGACAGCCCCCCCTGCGTCATGATACAATGCAAAAGGCCTCCCCCAGCTTTATTATATGACAAGTCGGGATGAGATCACATTACTAGGTTTGGGGATGAATTCAGCTCATTGCACAATTTAAAATTTTCCACCAGCACAAAGAGATAAAATGGCATCTGTAAGCTTGACGGACTCTGGCTAATTGCACAAATCCTCACAAAGCAAATCATTTTTGTTTTATTTATCGGATCATTACTGAAATCACTGAAAAATAGGCCTAATTTACGCCAACATTAGCGCTGTATACAAACATTGTACATCATCAGAGGACATTAAAATTGATTTGTTGCTTTGAGTTAGTCTTCCTTATTCTTCTACTCCATTTAGATATTCACAATAATTGTCTCGGCTCTAAATTACCGTCTCTACAGCAGACAATATCCCCATTTTCTGCTGCAAGACAATATTTTCTCTGGGTCACAACTTTCAAGACATTGTAATTTATATCCTGCACCTCAGAAACACCAAAGCCTCAATGCTGAGGGAGCAGTATTAAAGCTCAGCTGCTTCTTGTCAGTGGATGTGTTATTTTAGGTCCAGCGTTTTAGTTTTAAGCTAAAATCAGCAGTGGGCTTGTGGCCGCCGAGTCAATTCATGACACAGCACACACATCTTAGCCCTGAGGACAATAGGCTTCTCTGTGAGGAAGCGCTCACACACATTTGCACATATATACACACACTGCTATGTTTATACAGGTGGGCAGAAAATGAAGTGGTTAGCGAGGTGTGTGTGTTTGTGTGCCTGTGTGTGCGGTGAGTTCGGTTATTGAAAGGAAAGGAATGGATATGCCTATGTGTGTTTAGTCTTGGCTTCCCTCCCAGGAATACATACCACAGTGACACTGGCAGTGCAGAGACCAGCAAAATTCCTTCTTATGAAAATAAGCATCACGGAAACGTAGAGGAGAAGAGAGGAAATGAGAGGAGGAAAGGAGAGGAGAGGAGGAGGAGGGCAGTAGCAAGACAAAATAAGGCATAACAGACACAATACCATTAACAACTATGCAATATAATGCACGCAATGAGTATCTGTTCTTACCAGCTTTCCCTGAGCTTTCAACCACATTTCATGGTCTTTATCAGCAAATGGGACTGGCTCACGTATCTTCATGAGACCTAAGTGTGGAAAGTCAGTCACATGATAACAAGTGGTTGTATATAGCAGGAGATCGTAAGAATCTTCCCTTTCCAACCACTGATTTGCAGATAAAGACCATGATATGTCACTGCAAGCTCTGAAAAATGGGTAAGTACACTATGAGTTGGGGCTATTTGTCACACATACTGGTCTCAAGGTCAAGAATCAACTTCCAGGGGCACCCAGGAGCTCACCTGGTAGAGCAGGCACCCTTTGCTGCATATCATCTCCCCTCTCTCTTCCCCTTTAACACTATAACTGTCCTATCAAATAAAAGGCAAAAGGCCCCAAAACATATCTTTCAAAAAAAAGGAATCAACTTCCATTTTACACTACAAAAAACATGTTTTTTATTCTATCACAATAAAGTTAAACTAAACCATACAGAGTTCAATCAACACCTCTCCGTTTCAACCACAGGCTGTATAAAATAGATGAGTGGAGCCACTGCGATGCTATGTGGAGGATTGCTTTGAAACCTGGAGTCTGACATTTTGGCCGTCACCAACTTGGTTTCTTGAAGCCAGAAGTGACCATATTTAGTCGAGAAGGTGGTGCTGTGGAGGAGTGAGGTGGATCTGACCAAGAACCTGAAGACACCACCAAGGCAACGACTTGTCAATCATAAGGTAGCCTAGCCCTAAAGCATCCCCTACTGTATTGTCTATTTTACTCTGAGACCATAATTTACCAGATGAACATCAAGCTGTATTGAAGAGGTCTAGAAACGAGCGATTGAGAGCATAAAGTCATTGAAAAAATAGTGAGACATAGGGTCATTTTCTCTTAGACTTGTATACAACCTGACTTCTTTTTGCAACAAGTGGAGTCTCATTAAAAAATTATGCAGGTTTAAGGCACTTCCACACAGGCTTCACTCTTCAGATTTGGAAATGACCCCTTGTTTTCAAGAACCACTACCTTCGCATAATTTGGTTTCAAGTGCTGTGTCTTGGACTGAAAGAGATGTGTCCTCCTTCTGTGTAAAGTCCCAGTGAAACAGTAATTAGAGCATCTTTAGCTTCTGTACTTTGACATTTTTCTCAGTAAAACTAAATATTTAATCATTGTACACTTAAAAGAGGGATGTAAATCAAATCCTTTGTACTTTGGACCACTAAAAGTGGGCGGGCTTAGAATTTAGCTAAGCTACAGTGGACTGCTGGCTCCACACACATTTCCCTGAGCGTTAGATCAGATTTAGGATGAGGGGGAGATGAATTATCTAATGACTGAATTAGATGAATCAATGAACGAATTAGACCTCAGCCACATTGTTTTGAATTAAAAACAAAGGTTTGATTGTTGAAGATTGGGCATGTCATAGCAGTGAGGCCCCGCCAGTTAACTCCAACAGAGTAGTAGTATCCGTATGGGAGAGAGGAAGCACATCGTATGCTCTATATAACATTAGTTGTTAAAGCAGTCCACTGTAAAATGCCTTGTGCATAATCTGGAGCTGTCACAAACATCACTTTCCTCAAGTGAATAAGTTCCAGCCCATGGCCCACAACCACGGTAATTTTGGGAAAGGAAAACAAAACAGCATAGCATGCTGTTGCTAGCTGTCTAACTAGAGGCTAAAAGTTGCAGACTGATTGACTGATGGGTAGATGCTGCGATATTATTGGTTAAAATTGGTTGGTACTGTTGAAGCTTACATACACAATCATAATATTTTGTTTTCCAGAGACTGATATATGAATATGAAGAAACTGATTGTTTTTTTCATGTATATTGTGTAATAGGTGCACAAAATACTCAGGGCTGTGATCTAAAAGGGTTTATGCTCCCTCTCATCCACCTCCTGTTTCTCAACGGGATTTCTCAAACAGTAACACTATCAACCTAAGAAAGCAGTGGCCAAGAAATGATTGTTACACAGAAACAGCCGTCAACCATATATGGTTCTGGTGCAATCAAGGTCATATTGGGAAGTTACAAATGGGAGGGTACATACATGCATGCAACCACAGAGACGGGCTGAGTTTTTGGGAAGTGACTTGTTGTGTGAGGTAGTTTAGCAACACTGACGGCTGTAAAAAGAGGAAGCAGACATTCTGATGACGCTGGGCAGACTGTTTGGATAGCAGCCTAACGAAGTGCTAATGGGCAGTGGTTAACAATGGGAAAAACTGATTGGGGATTTTCATGATGGTTGTTCCCTGAGGCTCCGCTCTCCTATTTGTTCCCAGGATAATGTAGCCTAGTCTCTGGGTATGCCTTTACCACAGCTTTACTCACATGTACCATTCACCATGACATAATGTTTACACTTGAACACTCCTTAGAAGACAGACAGCCACCTGGAGACATTTCCAAACAACAAAAACTGAATGTGGATACATAGTAATTTCTATCACCTTCAGACTTTACTTGAAGTAAATGAATGAACATGTTTACCATCTTCATGCAACTTGGTGGAAGGGTGTAGAATTGGCCAAGGAAGAAACCATAACATTTTGAAGTAGTTCCAACTCACAGGGAAGATACACAAATTATTTTTCACTTTTTTCAACATTATGAGATATGGCATTTGGCTTTGGCGAAATGTTAAAATGGACCTACACTTGTATAGGGACCTTTCTTGTCTTCCAACCAGCATGACCTCACCTTAATCCATTTAGACACATTCACACACTGGTGGCCCAGGCTAGCGTACAAGGTGCCATATGCTACTTAGCTTAAACACACTTGTACAACAGCTATTGGGGGCAATTCAGGGTTCAGTATCTTGACAAAGGATACTTTGGCATGCAGACTGGAGGAGCCGGGGATAGAACCGCCAATCCTCTCATTAGTAGATGACCCACTCTACCTCCTGAGGCCCAGCCACCCCAAAAGTCTGCACTTTACGAGTGCCCATCCAGTTCTTTAAGTCTTTATAATGTTAGATGCTTCATTGCCGAGCGGTCTAATGAGAAAGACCTAGCCAGTTCTGGATTCCTTAGACAGTGACAATGGTTGATATGTTTATCTGGTCATTTCCATGGGGCAGCATCTTATTAAACTCTTTACTGAAAAAGGATATGAAGCACAGTAATAGAATCAAGATAATTCCATACAGTATAAAAGACAACAAACCTCCAATATCACAAGGTAAACAGTTCAACACACAACTTCAACAGTCTATATCAAATGGAAATGCTAGAGAGAATCAGGCCTGGAAATAACTGAGGTCTAATACCACGAGAAGAGAGACAGAAAATAAACCGACAATATGGAATTGTGGTTAATTGTCGCATTATGCCTGATAAAAATCCAAGATACTAAATAAACTTATGGCGCATATATATATATATATATATATATATATATATATATATAAACATATATACATATATATATATACACACATACACATACACATACATATATATATATATATATATATATCCCTTTAAGGTGTAATCCATTACAAGTGTCTTTAAGATAATAAAGGTATCATGAGCAAAGGATACGAACATATGTGACCAATAACCAAAGAAACTATTTGCCTCTTCTCTCCAGGTCAAACTTCGGCCATGAAATTTTATACTTCACAGCAACCACATGTCAGTGGTGCACCTGGAAATTTGGGCAAAACAAAAAAAGGACTTTCATAAGGAATCTAACATCATAAAACAATTGTCAGTGGCACCGACCCGATTCACAGACAGCTAGCAGACGTGCAGGCCGGTACAAAACATGGAAACTACTGGGGGAAGTTGTCACAGGAAACAGTGTGGCACAGACACTTCCCATCACACGCATAAACACGTGTACTATAATGACACCAACACACACACACACACACACACACACACACACACACGCACATGCAGATACGGTTATAGCTTATATCCTGACAAGTAACAGTGACAAAAGACAAGAAAGTGGAGGAAAAATACACTGAAACGCACAAATGAGCACGTACACACACAACAAACTGCTTTTATAAGAAGTTTCCTGGATACCAGAACACATAAATAAAAGGAAGTGGAACAGGTCATTTGATATGAGGCTCCAGAACCATCAATATCCCTCTGATCAAACACACTGATCAATATTATGAGCTGTTGCCTGGATACAGTTGGATGAGCGCGGGGTGAGAATATACAGACGGGGAATCATCCTTTTGGCACACAGTCAGTGGCATGGAGACACACGTACACACTGACGCTCACACATTGGATACTATTCTAGCTTTAGTATTTGACATGGGTGACATTTTTCTGTTTTTAGGAGTTTTGGTACAAACATACACTCCACGGCCAGTATGTATGAAGAATATCTTGTCCCAGAGTGTAAACACATAGCTCTCATAGGGTAAAATGAAAGTAGAAAGAAGTCACATCTGAATTGAATAGAGATTGTAATGCTATGGGAGAAAAACTTTCCTAGGAGTTATAAATATAGATTCCAATGGACAATGAATTGCCATCTGCTGCCCCACTTAGAAAGAGATTGAAACAGTGTTATAGTCAAGAACACCGGATAGTGCCGGCACCCCATGTACAGAGGCATTGCCCCGCTGCAGCGGCCGTGGGTTCGAATCCGGTTCGCGGCCCTTTGCTGCATGTCGGTCCCTATTCTCTCTCTCTGTCTGTCTGTCTCCCCATTTCACTCTCTGTCCTGTCATTAAAGGCAAAAAGCCCACAAAAATAATCTTAAAAAAAACAAGACCACCTAAACTGAGACTAAGGGCCTGTCCCAATACCCCCCCTTAGCCCTACCCCTACATTTGTGCGTTCCCGTGAGGGGTAGGGGTGTCCCAATTCCTTTTTGCGTGTAGGGGTAGGGGGCATAACGAGGGGTAGTGGGTATGAAACTAGCCTTTCGGAGTGAGGGATTTCAGATGCTGACTTGCCAGCGAGGGGTAGACGTCGCCATGGCTACCACCGAACAAGAGACAGGGAAAAAATTCATACATAGCTAATGTTATCGTCGTCAGGTTGCTTGTTAGCTAGCTAGCTAGCTAAATTGTCGGATTTTTCACATTACGATAACACGGCAGCTAGTATAACTATGCTGCCTGATAATGTTAGCTAGTTAGCTAGCTAGCTGGCTAGCAGAAGTCCCCTGTCGTCTGTCGTTCATCAAACGAAGCATGATGAATACAGCAAACACGATAGGTAGGATGAGCTCAACCAGAAACTCCATTGTAGATGCTGGCTGGAAATGTAGATGGCTTGCAGCTTCCTGTTTAAAATAGTTACGTATGCGTGAACGTAACCGACGCGGTGACGTAGCGAGTGGTGTCCCAATTCCTAGGGAAAGATTTCAACCCCTACCCCTTGTTGCTTCATTTCAAGGGCCAAGGGGTAGTGGGCAATGGCTCGGGGCAGGGCCAAGGGTTAAGGGGTAGTGGACAAGGGGGGTTTTGGGATGGGGCCTAAGTCATGACCACCATCACAGTGTATCAAGACTGAGACAAGACCAAGGCCAGACCAGTGGGAGTCCAACACTGCATGACAACTCCTCAAATTGATCTGACAGATCCACATTTCTGCAAATACACCCACAGAAAACAAATAAAGATTCCCCTTTATTCACCTCTTTTATCGCCATACTGTATATAAGTTGGTATGTATAAATGTACCATGAGGAATGTCTTCATAAAATAGTCAAAAGGCATCGCAGAGGGGAATTTTATGTGTGGAAATTTTCCTTTGTTTTCGTCTGCTCATAGAAAACACAAAGGAGTTGAAATCAATGTAACCATTGTTATTCAACAGTCCTTTTTTTGCACAGGCAATTTAATGATATCCCCGCAGTTATGGCCATTCTTGAAATAAAAACAAGAGTCTTCTTTGTTTGAGACAGAGACAAGACCAGGTAAAAATGCGGTCGAGTCCGAGACGAGAGCGAGACCTTCAGAAAGTGGTCCAAGACCATACACACTTTAAAGTACCGTCTTACAAGTACCTTCCTTTACAATGCTGTAATATGAACACACATCAGCAACAGTAAATTATTATTTCGTATGATTTGTCCATTTACTGCTAAGATCCTTTTACAGATGCAGGAAGGGAGTTTAAAGAACCATTGTTTGGCCTGCACAGGGGACCTCATTATCTGCGCACAAATATCTCTCTGCAGCAGTAACATCCAGTATGTGTCACACCACCGCCAAAAGGAAATATTTCTGCTCATGTTTTTCCTTTACACACTTGATTCTGTTTACTTTGAGTAAAAATATGTTTTTGTGAGTTTATAAGAAAAAAAAAGTTGCCTTCTGGGATTCAGGCCACATCCCTGAAGGACAGGTTTACAGACTGTGAGCCACCCACAGACACGTCTGTCATTCCATGTAATCTCGACCTTATCACGGTTGCATCTCACCAAAAATTACCAGAGGATTTGCCTGAGATCTTACTGGATTAAAGATTCCCGTTCTCAGTCTTCACGAAAACTACAAATTCCATGATGTCATGAGTTTCTCTCATTTCCAACAGCTCTCACACAACACCAATAAAGTGACGGCAAAATATCTCGGGGGATTTTGCACATTAAAAAAATGTCTGACACTGCACAGTGCAGATATGGTATTCTGTCAGTGTTCCCCTTTAAGCAGCTTCAATAAATAAATGTGTGGCAACACAGCTCCCGATGACGTGTGTTCTGCATTTGGCTGCTCTTCAGTATCCAAACACCTGACATCACTGTGCACTGTCTTTTTTTACGTTAGTGATCTCGCTCCTCTCCAAGCCTGAGGCAACTACGAAAAAATGCCTTCCTGAGAATTAACTTAATTTGTCTAATTACTTCCAAGTACTTTTGACATCTCAGTTAAGTGAAGCCTCTTTTCTAACTTGCTTTCCTAAAATGTGCTGCGAGAACACCAGGACAGGCTGTTCAAATGTCTTTTTTTTTTTTTTTGTCTTTCACATATATTTCAAGGTAGAATATTTGAAATGCGTACAGCCCACTCACTCTGTCACTCTCTGTCTCTTTCACATGTGGGCACACACACATCTACTTCTATTGTTCGGCCTTCTACTTCTATTGCAACACCTTTTGCTGCTCTCCCTAGTTTTCCTGCTGTCCTCTCCCCTCTTCATCCTCCCAATCTCTCACGTAACATGTTCCTGCATTCATTTAAAACATCAAGACTCTATTATCCCTCTAAATTGAAATGAATTTCTCATGAATCGCAGCTTCTCCTTAGATCTGATCACAGACAGACAAACTAGAGCTTGAGATAAATTATATTTCTGTGGAAATCTCTGATCACATTCCTTGTGTTTAGTTTTCTTTCTCCCGTTTCCTGAATGAACAAGCGTACATATTTAAGGCTTAGCTGTTCCCTCTGATCACACATGAGGCAAACATAAAGTGATAAACCATATCAGTGTTATTGCAACAAAGATTTGGCTGTTTGTTTTGTTTTGGGTTCAGGAGGATCTCCAGGAACTGTTGCTTAACACACACACACACACACACACACACACACACACACACAGCGTTACATGGCTCATTTCCAGGTACTAGGGTTGTGTAAGTTCCCTTGCCTTACCAGTCTCTGTGTTCACTCAGCAGCTCTGGCTTGCCAGCTGGCCTCTGTCACTATATATTTGTGTTTCATAAAACGCACTTGTTTCATATGTATAGTTGTATGCACAGACATGAAACAAAAAATGCACACAGTCGAAGGTAAATTATGCAGATTGTGTTTCTCACTTCTTTACACAGAAACTGAATTAGACAAATTAATCAAATCCACTCAGAGAAGGCCACAAAACTATCTGGAAATGGTGCAACAGCTCCCCTCGCTGGTGAATCAGCGGAATTGTAAATCGTTGGCTACATACAGTATATGTTTGTCATGAAATCCACTCTAATGCACATAATCACAATTAAAATATGAAACGTTTAAGCCAGCAACGTTTCTGTGTGGCAATTACATCTTGTGTGATATCTAGCAAATTTGATGTGTTACTGTATTTCCTTTTAACAACCTGCCACAACCTGATGGTTGACATTGACACACATTGACTTATGTCCTTTAAAAATAGCCTAAACAAATCTCAAAGTGGAGATGAAGCACTTAACAACAAAAATCAAAGAGTGCTGTGTGTACAGCAGAGATGGAAATGGTTTTAAACATCCAGTGTGTAGGATTTAGCAGCATCTAATGGCAGAAACTGTATAATAATAATTATAGCTACACTCACTGGCCACTTTATTAGGTACACCTGTTCAACTGCTCATTAACTCAAATAGCTAATTAGCCAATCACATGGCAGGAACTCAATGCATTTAGGCATGTAGACATGGTCAAGATGACCTGCTGAAGTTCAAACCCAGCATCAGAATGAGGAGGAAAAGTGATTTAAGTGACTTTGAACGTGGCATGGTTGTTGAGTATTTCAGAAACTGCTGATCTACTGGGATTTTCACACACAACCATCTCTAGGGTTTACAGAGGATGGTCTGAACAAGAGAAAATATCCAGTGAGCAGCAGTTCTCTGGGTGAAAATGGTGGTGGTGTAATGGTGTGGGGGATATTTTCTTGGCACACTTTGGGCCCCTTAGTACCAATTGAGCATGGTTTAAACACCACAGCCTACCTGAGTATTGTTGCTGACCGTGTCCATCCCTTTATGACCACAGTGTACCCATCTTCTGATGGCTACTTCCAGCAGGATAACGCACCATGTCACAAAGCTCAAATCATCTCAAACTGGTTTCTTGAACATGACAATGAGTTCACTGTACTCCAATGGCCTCTACAGTCACCAGATCTCAATCCAATAGAGCACCTTTGGGATGTGGTGGAACAGGAGATTCACATCATGGATGTGCAGCTGACAAATCTGCATAAATTTTACTCGAGCAAATGTGTGTGGGTGGACAGGATGATATATAAAATACATAATATAGGCTACAAAATGAATTGCATTAAATGTCAAACCAAGGACACCTGTAAATGAACCAACATCAGGCCATGGAGCTCTTACTGTATGTCCAAATTGACAATTATGTTGCTTGCCTGAACACACTGCGAAACGCGCACGCAATGCTACCGTGCGCAGAAGGCTAGTTGATGTCGTCAGTTACATCCATAAAGCCATGTGCTGTTGCACTCACCTGTCTGAATCTGAACAGCATCCTTGTGTGTCGCGAAGTCCTCCTCAGTCTGCTCCAGCATTAGGTCCAACTTCTTTTCTTGATCTTTGCAAGACAGGCTCTAAAACAGTCCACTCAGCCTCTGTGTCCCACTGCCGTCCTCAAAGTTTCCGAACAGTTTGAGCTGAGAGACGCGCTGCAGTTACATCATTGATTGTTGTCACAAACAGCAGAAGGCCCTCACACAGCTCACTGAGGGTAAAAGTTCACAAGCAAAGTTGCAAATGTTGAAATCAAGCTGGAGGATCCACCAGAAGCACGCACCTGTTGGTCGTGTAGGTGTGTCTGGTAGCACTTGGCGTCACTTAGCGTGCTCGCTGGTTGGCGCATTAAGTCAGAGGTTAATTAGGCCCAAACAGGCGCCACCTTATTTATTTATTCATTAATATTTTTATTTAATTATGCCAAGGTACAAGATACAATAAAGCAAACTGTAACCTATAATGTGATCCATAATTACAATGCATGACTTTGCATTATTGTATAGTTCACAAGAGGTACTGAAAATAAAATTACTGATTTTAGAGTTAGCCAATGCCAGAAAGTAGGCCTACAACCACCTACACACACAAATATTTTATTTATTTATTTATTTTTTTACAGTAACTTACCATAGTAAATGTAATTTATTACCTCCACCCCTGTACCTACAGAGTCAGCATTGCCTCTGACACAGGCTCATTAGAGCACAGTAGCAGCCATTTTATGATTATTATACATCAAAAGCAATCCTGTGACGTATCTGGGTCAATATGTTCAAGCGATAGTTATAATGCTGATTGTAATTACACTTTGAATCCAGCAGAGGGCAGCAGAATGAAGCAAATAGTACCAAGATCCCAGTGTGATCATACAGGATGTAAAGACTCTGTTGCTCTTCTGTCTCACCCAGGGGTCAGCAACCTTTACCATCAAAAGAGCCATTTTGGGCCAAAAATAAGAAAAAACAAAATCTCTGTGGAGCCGCAAAACATAGATGAGGATTTAATTGAAGGTAAAACAGCCCATCGTGTCTACAATAGCTTATACTGATAGTCTAAATGAGCATTACATTTATGTTTTACCACAAGGTGGCTACTCTGCAGGGCACTATTTATGATTATTTGGTACTTTAACTTTGCAGAGCTGGCAATTAATGCAAATAGATCCGTTCATGCACTGCTAAATTCTCTATTTTATTCTGAGACTTTTGCTTTTTTGAATTTGGCATCCATAGCTAACCAGCTAGGAAGACTCATGACTTGCTTTCGAGGTTCAGCAAAATTTCATGGAAAAGTTGTCAGACAGTAGATGTATTGTGCACAGTTTAGTTGCTGGAAAGCTAAAACATTTTTTATAGAGGCCTCACATTGAATTTTTTACACTGACATATAAAAATCAAAATGTTAAAAAAAGAACATTATTCATTTCCATTACTCATTTTCTTGCCAAAGCCACAGGGAGCCACAGGAGAGGGGTTACAGAGCCACATGCGGCTCCTACACCTGGTCTCACCTAAAACTGATTTCACTAATGTTGTCAATCGGTGTTTCAATTCTTCCCAAAGATGTTGAAAGGACATGAGGTCATGACTCTGTACAGCGCAGTGAAGGCCTTTCCCAAACTCTTGCCCCAAAGTTGGAAGCACACTATTGCCTAAAAAATCAAGACACAGCAACTTAATTTCTGAAGCACCTTTCAACAATAAGGAAATACAAAGTGCTTTACATGAGACACAAACGCATTAAGACAAGATATGAAAGATACATAAGGCAACTATAAAGGGGCAATATAAAAACACATAAATGATTTAAAAAGAATAGAATAAAACGGAATATACGAGTAACTAAAACAGAAAGAAACAGATATTATATGAGCTATCACTGTATGTTGTATCATTAAGAGGATATTTTCCCAAAGCAAAAGTACAGAAATATGGGACTTTATCCAGACATTTCTGGCCGAATCGTGTCCCCCAGCTCGTCTGTCGTAGGGTAGATTTCAGGTGTACACACAAATACAGCTGATCCTTTTTTTGCCACTTTCCTGTTAACAGATTTCTTAACCCTCCCTCCATCACTATCTCACACACTGAGTCATTGTCTCCCTTCCCATGGCTACACCTTCTGCAGACATTTGTCACTGTTATCTTGTTTTCAAACCTCCTACGTCCTCCTCTCTTGCTCTCCTTCACTCCGGCTTTCTAATTGAATCCACAGGAGTGAATTCCAGTGGGCAGGGAAGGGAGGAGGTGATGTCAGAGGTCAAAGGTTGGGTTATGACCTCTGGCCTGTGAGTAGAACCCTACCGTGCGGTGTGTCTGTGTGTGTGTGTGTGCGCGTATGAGTGTGTGCATTAAACAGAAACAGGAGAGTCATAGTTGTTATGTATTTATGCATAACTAAACATTCCAGCACAGTCACTCTGGTTATCATGTCTATTCATGAGGTGGCTGCGATGCCTCTATGTTCATGGTTTGCTATAACGTGCTATACGTCTTTTTAAAGATCTATATCGTCTGTGTTTTCCTTTCCAGACAAAAATCAATTTTTAAAACCTTAAAACAGATTTCAGGAAGAAACTGTATTTGTTTCTGTCAAAAACAAAAAGTGAATCCAATTTTTCGGAGCACAGTGTCTCAAAATAGATCTAAGAGCAGGGGAAAAGTTGCTGCTATGATGTCACATAATACTTACAGTTACACCAACTGTAATTTGCTAAAACGTCACTGTCTGCAAAACTCTCTTCCCAAATCCCAAGCCCTCTCTGCGAATCTCGAACCCTCTCTGTAAGCACAAACACACACAAATGCACACACAGGCGAATGGGGCAGGGGGGTACATTGTGAAAGAAGGAAGGTGGTGAGGAGGGAGGGAGAGGGGGAGGGGGTGAAGAAAGGGGAGAAAAAGAGGAGCAGATGTTCATCAGGTCTACAGACCCCTCCTCCCCTCTCCTTAATATTTCAATGGCAATAGTAGCCTCTTATCTGAAGAAGCCTGCGGGGCTGTGGAGGAATGACTTCACTTAATCATGAGAGTTTCAATAGGCTGAGTGTGCAAGTATGGAAGCGTACGTGCGTCGGCCTCTGTCACACACACACACACACACACACACACACACACACACACCAAACGGTGTTGTAACACAATCGCTTCACTGTGTAAATGTCTGCAGACTTACACACACACAAACCTTTGGATATACTTCCTGTTCTTTCTGTTCATGGAAATACACTGAAATGTATTTGCACCCTGTAGTCAGTCGTTTCCACGGCGCAGTGTCACCTCTGTAAATCTCCTCTAATGTCAAACAGATGTTGAATCAACAAATGTTTTCCTAATGACTTAGTTGATTATTTCACTGCGGGAAGATTATGTGACAAAGCAAGGAAATGCGTCCCATGACACATCTTGACGCATCTGGTTGATCGATCCAAAATCTGTAGATAATAAACCTTGTTGCAGATCCAGTCTTAACGAAAGCATCTCTTCCCCCTGATTCCTTCCTAATGCCTTCCTCTCATCTCCACTGTTTCTTCTAAATAGCCCCCCAATCCTGTGCCCTTCATCCCTCTCCTCACCCCCATCTCCTTTCTCCTAACAAGCCCTTCTATCCCACCCATTCACTGCCCTCTGTTATTTCCACTGTGTGTGTGTGTGTGTGTGTACGGGGGTAGACTCGCAGAGGGCGGGCCATTAGTTTGTTAGTTGGTTCTGCAGCTCATTGAGCTCATTGTGCTCCAAAGGCCCTCTAGCCCAGCTGGACTCAACAAGAAGCAAGAACTCTCTTTCAATCCCCTCTCCTCCTTTCTCCTCCCTTCTCCCCTCCCCCTTTTCTCCAGAAACCCCCCCTCTCCCCCTCTCCCCTCCCAGTAATCCCCAACTCACCCAAAAGGGATTTGTTTATAGAAGAAAACTCCACTAGCCGATCAAATAGCTTGTTTATAGATAACACTTGTTTACTTAACCAAATTACCAGAAGGGCCAGCTTACCTCAAGGCACTCGTGTTGTTGACATCTTGCTAATGGCTTGTTGTTCACAGTGGTGGTCTTTAACTCTGGGTAAAAAAAACAAACACGCAGAGCGCCAACCTCTTAAGACAATGAATTAATTAGGACAGTGTCTCGTGTGTTTCGTTAGCACCCAAAGGTCAGTCGCAATATAATTAGGCCTTGTTCACACTTAGTATTAAATGCACTTTGGGTGAAAACAGGCAGCTTTTAATATGGGAGTCAACAGCCAGAATGCAAACTGGGATCCTGGAAATGTATCCACATATGTGGAGTGTCATGGTGGCCTGGTGGTTAAGATAGGGTTCACAGTTACATTAACAGTCAAGGACCTTTGCTGCATGTCATTCATCAGCCTGGGACGTCAGACACTTGGGCAGCACCAGCAATGTAGTTTAAATAACGTTAGGATGCTTTCACACCTGCCCTGTTTGGTTCAGTTCAGTCGAACTCAAGATCATTTGGCCCCTAAGTGCAGTTCGTTTGGCCAGGTGTGAACACAGCTATTGCACTCAGGTGTGCACCAAAACAACCAGACCCAGACCTTCTTTAAGAGGTGGTCTTGGTCCAGTTACAAATGAACTCTGGTGTGGTTCATTTGTGGTGAGAACATGTTCCAACCTCGATCTGAACCAACTGCAGTCACATTGGGTTAAACACACATGAGCATGTTACAGTCCTGGAGGATTATTAATGTGCACCTCCTCCTGTACTGCCTTAATATGCACATTCAGCACAACTAATGCATCAAAACATTGTTTTCTAGTTGGAGCTGCGCCTCGTTTTCAAACTGTATGGTTTGACTAAAATGAACAATGACAGCAATATAGTCCACGATGACCAGCGCTAAAATCAGCCTGCGTAGTTGTCCCTCCATTGTGACATTAGAAAGTGTCACATTTATCTTGCAAGTGTACTCTTCTTCAACGTTTTGTTTACTTCCTGGATTTTTCCCGCATGGAAATTCTGACCAATCAAGAGCAGCTTTCTCACACAAGACATTTTATCTGGTCCGCTTGTAAATGCTGCTGTGAGAACACAAACCAACTCTAGGCAATTATGCAACTTTCTCACAAAATTAGTCCCTGATTCAGACCAAAGCATGAGAGCACCCTTAAAGTCTGCTCTGGATTTTGACCCAGACTTAAACTCAAGGGAGTTGTGTTCGAAAACAACAAACAACATCGGTTGCAGTGTTTGTGCCACTCAAAGCCAGATGTTTTGTAGCAACACACCGCTGCCTTTTCAGTTGCTTTTGTGCCACACAGTTTTTTCGGCAAGATTCACAACCTCACCATAACCAAGTCGTATTGTTGCCTAAACCTAACCACCAACCCCTTTTTACAGCTTCTGCATCAAAGTACAAAGCAAATACTGCCCCCGGTGTCATATTAGAAATGCTGGGGCTTCTGCACAAGTGGCAAATATGACAAGTCGGGATGAGATCACGTTGCATTCCTTCCCTGTCTCCAATCATTTCTTGTCAACTCTCTAACAACCACCTTTGAAGGCAAAAATACTTTAAAAATTGATCCGCAGTGCAGTTGGGGATGCAAAATGCAATAAACAGCTGTTTTCCAATGATAATGATAAAATGTAATGAGGATGTCAACTCTCAAATGTCACTCAAGATGCATTCGAGGTGAGACCTATACTCAATCTTAATTAGATCTCGATATGATGTATCCGATACCCTGTCTCAACTTTGCATTATGCAACTGAGACACTAGTTCCGGAGGAAGACACTAGAAATTAATAGAAAGGTAGCTTTGTTTTGATTTTGATAGAAACAGCAGAGAGTGACTGGACAGAAAAG
The DNA here is from genome assembly GCF_041903045.1 of Epinephelus lanceolatus. Classification (NCBI taxonomy): domain Eukaryota; kingdom Metazoa; phylum Chordata; class Actinopteri; order Perciformes; family Serranidae; genus Epinephelus; species Epinephelus lanceolatus. The sequence continues at coordinate 30,774,519 of NC_135737.1, forward strand.
AAAAGGAGGGATGATTGGAAGATACAACTCTGCGATGTCATGTTCACAGGACACCAAGATACCTCTTAGTCCGCTTTAACCTCAGATACGTGAGGAACGACACTGAAACAGCTTCATACACAAATCAGGCAAGTCACAACACAGCTGGCTAAGACAACCTTCAGGCTGTAAGAGTGGTCCTGTATACCATTACATCATCACAATACTGGGGGGATGAGGGTTGGGGGGTGTTGAGACCCTCTGTCAAACACACACAAGCATGCATACACACACAAACACACACACTTAATGGTGACCACTTGGCTGGACCAAAACAAAGCTTTTCGGCAGGCTTTGTTCTCAGCTGAGCTCATCTTTCTGAAGGGACTCAGAGCTGTGTGCTGCTTTCAAGAACTTTTTCTCATAATGGGAGCCCAGCATTTCAAAACTTTTATTTATGTACACCTTTCTGACCATTTTTCTTTCAGGAAGCTCTTGTGAGGACTGTTCACGCTTTCAGCCAACTAACCTTTGAGACTATTTCCCCTTCTTGTTTTTAGAAATATTGTCATCTTTAATTTAAGCTACTTAGTATTTTTATTCCAACCATATGTGCTTACACTCTTAGTTTAAGCAGCAGTGCCCAGGTGGGAATCAAAGCACTGTATCACTGAAGTGTACAGAACAAACCCAAAGCTGTTTCTTTCCCCGAACTGTTTGCCAACTTGTCAGGCTACTGGGCATGCTGTTGCAATCCTCTTTACAATCCCAGAGGTGTGACAACTTCACTCCTGGCAGACCTGTGTGTGTGTGTGTGGGTGTGTGTGCTTTTGGAATTCTGTCTCTGTGGGGACCAAATGTCTCACCAGTGATGGCTGGAGGATTTAGGGTTTTAAGTTGGGTTGCGATTAGTCTGAGGTTTGAGTTCAGGGAAATTACATATTAATTTGACATTTTTGTTGCAAAGCTCGAGGAACAAGTCTGTGTTTGTACGTGTGAGCAGTACTGTTGGATATTATCCCGGCTCTGCTCTGCAGTGGAATTTTTCACACATCTACCTTTACCTTTGAAATCTAAGACTTCCCTCCTCCTTGTCTTGTCTCATAGGACTAGGTTGTCTCCATACCATGTGTTCAGTCCTCCTGTTTAGTGCATGTGGTCCTTTTTTTTTGTCCTCACAGTAGCCTTTCTTTCTAGTGTTTGTCTGCTTTCTGTTTCTTGTGGCTCCCTTTGTTTTATAACCTTCCTTCAGTTTAACTATTACCAGTGGCACCTCCTCTGTCCCCTCTGATATAAACTATATGGCTTCACATAAACTTTAAGAGTCACTATCTGGCTTAAAATTATTTGAAAAAAAGCTATGAGTTATGCTTCAACTCAAGAAGGAGTCTTATGATCATCTTCCATCGGCCAGCAGACATTATCATAAGGTATCAGGATTATGGCTAAACAATTCCATAGCACATTGCCGTAAGTAGTCAAGCCATATTGCCTTGAATTTGTTAAGAAAACTTTGTTTTTCTCACATGCCTCCACAGAAAACAGCAATTGATTTATTCAACTCAGTGTCTTCATTTAAAACACCCCTCAAAACATACTTTTACATCTGTTGCGTGTCTAGTTTCTATCCTTCTTGTAGCAATTTTATTATTTATTTATTTTCATCACACACTGATGTATCTGGTCTATCTTATCTTGATGGTGTTTACTATTATATTTGTCTCATAAAGCACTTTGTAACTGTGTTTTGAAAAGTGCTATAGAAATTTAGTTTATTATTATTGATTGATTGGAGACCACGTTTAACAACAGCAACACTAAATGCTAAAAAACCCTTAGTGCTAGAGTTTCACTCTCAGTTCAGTTTTAAATAGCATGATTTTAGCAAATTTGCATGTGTTTTGGAAGTACTGAATGTACGACTGCATAAATGAGACTGCATGAGCTGTGTGAGAGTTTGTAAACTGATGTTTTGACAGCCTTTAGTTTAGCTGTTGTTAAACACTGTCCCCAGTCAATCAATAAATCTGTATATTCACTATTTTCTGTGGAGGCATGAGAGAAAACCCAACTTTTATTCAGGAATTTAAGGTAAAATGACTAATTGATATACAATGGTCAGTGTTAGGAAGGTTACTTACAGATTACAAGTTACCCTGCTTAAAATATGGTAAGTAATGTAACTATTTCATTACTTCATTAAAGCAAAATAACTTATTACATTTGATTTCTTTTCTTGTGAATATTTTAAAGTGGGCAATAAAGCTGAAAAATGCTATGACAAAAGCGTGACATGCAGCAACAAAATCAATGTATAATGTACATATAAACTCTTTACCGAAAAAAAAAAAATATAGTCGAATGTATGCCCTCTGTAATCGCCAACATTTCAATTAGCAACTGTAATTACATATTTTATCTCAGTAACTGTAACTGATCACAGTTACATTTATTTTGTAATTTAATTACTGTAACTAGTTACTTCCCAACACTGAAAATGGTCATAGCAAAGATGTTATCAGACAAGGCAACATTTCAGGTGTGTCAGTGAGTAGCCGACCTGCACTTCTCAGCAAAGTGCATAACAGAGGAAACATTGGCTGCGACCTGGTGACATGTATAGATTGATTTCATGTCAACAGTTTTTATTTTCCCCCACCTTACATTTATATTATAGTATACAGATAGGCTGTATTTGACAAAGATCATACACCTGTGTTTAGCCATGTTACTTACTGTAAAACTTCAATTAGTAGCCCGGGTTATTATTTGGTTAAATCACTGAACTCAACAGGCTCATATCTGGGACAGGCCTTTACTTCATTTTACACAAAACTGTTACTCAGCAAAGTTAGGACATATGATCAAGTTGTTTCTTTGAACTAGTCTTAATATTACTTGTATAAAGAAATAGCTTTGAATAACATATCCATTACAAATCACTATCACTACAAATGACTTTTTATCCTCTTAACACAATACTCACAACTTTTTTATGAAAACCCCTTTTGATTCTTTTGATCGGTGGACCCTTACAGACTAAAGCAATATGAACATTTCACTGGGTAATCGAGGAACAGACACATATTCTGACTCTATGACAGCTTCAGAGGTAGGGAGTCACCACTTGTTTTTTCGTCATGCTGGTAAATCCGAATGAATTACGGTCTTCTCTGGTGCTCATGGTGTCGATAAAATTAACTGAACGATTGACTTGTGGAGAATCGAACCAAGCTAACGATGTGTAGCATATCCATGTTGACAAAAGTTTGAATATTTATATTCGTATGCACGATCTAAACAACGTTAGCTCAAGCGTGTAGCCGATAACCTGATTTTATACATCCAAAGAACTGCTTGGCAACCAGACCAGGTCTCATTTAAAAAACAGTGCATCGGATCCAAACTAGAAATGTACGTACAGACAAAAGCCAAAAATGGCGTGCGCCAATATAATATTAAACAATTTCTGCAATCAGGCTTCCACCTCACCATCTGCGTCGCCAATTTCCTGTCTCTGAAATGTTTGTAAGCGTGGGTCAAAGTTTCTACCATCAAGTCTGCTTTTAGAGATCACAACTTTTGCGTTGTGGGAAATGGCGCACACTACTTTCAGGCCTCGTTTTGTGCGTACGCAATGTTTATAAATGAGACCCTTGGTGTCTAATTTAGATAGGCCTTTATTTGCCAAAATGTGTAGCTGCACTAGGCTAGTAAAAGGGACTGGGCTTTAAATTGAAGTTTTATGGTACCTGTTAACATGTATTCTTTATTTGCTCAAGCTGAGACTACAGTATTTCAAACATAATGGTATATAAGCTGACTTGAGCATGTGCAATCTATATTTCAAGGTCATATAAGTATTAGCCAATAAATTGATGTGCATTTTGTCACTTGAATCATGAAGCTAATTTTACAGCTGCAAAAAGTTTGATTCACACAATGAAACCATGCTGCTTTTTGTATTTTAGGAATTAAAAACAGGTCATATAAAAGTATTTCTCATGGATCTGTGTACCCTGATGCAGTGGGTGTGTGTGTGTGTGTGTGTGTGTGTGTGTGTGTGTGTGTGTGCTGTGTCTGGTGAAAACAACTTTGGGCTGACTGACAGAGCCGTGGGAGTGGCTAACAGCAGTATCAGGTTTTAAATCCACACGTGGTCGAGGTCTTGGGCTTGTTTAGCACCGCGTACACAGCGAGAAACTCCTACCCATGCCAGCGAGTTGCCTCACGTTTATCACTGCGGGGGCAGACGGGATCGGACCAAACTTTTGAGAGCTCAGCAACATGCCATCTTTCCCCATGTACGAGTTTGCGGACCTGGAGGAGATGATGTGCAAGGTAAAGGCGCAGAGAAAGTTGAGCGGAGCAGAAGTTGGCTAACAGCAGGTCACGGGGGGGTAACGTTAGCTAGCTAGCTACACGGCTAACTTTACGCTGTTTGCTGTGTTCGTCTTTTCAAGTGTTGTTTAGCGGACTGTTGTTGACTTGAATTCACAGTTTGATTAACTTTTAAGTCGTGTCTTTATGTAGCTGTTGGTTGTTACGTTACCTGAAAGTTAGCTTGAAGTTAAGGCTAACTTGTCACAAAGTGGGAGCAGTTGTTGAAGTTGGTGTCATCGTAACAACGTAACTGACTTTCAATTAACGTTAGCTAGCACGTTAATTGTAGATAATGTAAGCTAACGTCAGTATTAACATGTATTTAAAGGGTTTAGAGGCAACACGGTGAAACAAACTTGAACTTTTTATACTTACAGTCACAAAAAGTCGCCAGTTAAAGTTGTCAAGCTGGGTTGGTAGCATGTAGAGATATTTAATTGACTGGATGCCAGTAAGTAAGCAACACTACTCTCAGAAATACGAAGGTTTTCCTGTACTTGCTGCGTAGCAACATCCTATACCTAAAGGATGCTAGTGTGTGTAGGATGCCAGGTTAAACCTTTGTGGTCTTGTAAGTGTGCATTTAAAAAGGCAGGCAAGATTGTTGATGGATTATCACACTGTTTATGTGAGAAATGTGGTCGACTGTCACCCTCCAAGATCATCCAACAACTTTGAAAGCAGTGTAAGGTGTTTATTTATTTATTATTCAACAAGAGGATGCATTTGAACATAGTTTGAATACAGAGTATGGGACTGATGTGTTGCACAGAGAGTTTATAGGTATTGCAGATTCTCAACTCTTGTCCCTAGTGGGGCTTTTGCATGTAGACCTGAGAGGCACAATATTACACATAAACCACAATCCACACACACTACAATACACATGCCACCGTACATATACCACAATACAACCATCACAATTAATCCTATGCTACACCTACTATGGGCATACCACTGTAGGCATATGACAATACATATATTAAAGTGCACATACTACAATACACTAAAATCATTTTGAGTTAAGCATGTTGTTGTGGCCAAACTATCAATAACAAACCTATAATCAGTTATTTAAATGAGCATAACTGGCTTTAATCTACTACTTTATAGTTCGAATACTACTTCAGAATGCATTTTTATCTATGTCTGAATATTAATGTGTACTCTAACTTTCTGTCTTGTAGCTGTGTATATAAGACAAAATGTCCCTGCAAGGCCCTGTAAGGAATTTTGTATTAGACAGTTAAAGGTTAGACAGGAAAGTTAAAGGAATACTTAAACCACAAAAATGAGCATTTGTATATCAATTACTCATGCAGTGTTACCTTCATAAAGAAAACTGTTTTTCTTGCATGCTACCACCGAAAAAAGTGATCACATTGATTTATTAGAGACCATGTTTAACAACAGCAACACTACATCAAAACATCCATGTATACACTCACACACAGCTCGTGCAGTATTATACAAGTTTCATTTATGCAGTTGTTTGCTCAGTACTTCATGCATACTTTCATTCTCTAGACTGAAAGTGAAACTTATCTGTGCTCTTTCCAAAGCCAGACTCCAATTCTAAAGTTTGTAAATGTGGTTTTGATAGTTTTGCTGTTGTTAAACGTGGTCCAGTCAGTCGGTACATCAACCTGTGAGACAAACAGGTTTTTTTCATGATTTTAAGGTAACACAGCATGAGTAATTGATTTACAAATGGTCATTTGTGGATAAAGTATTCCTTCAAGATTGACAGATCAAAATTCAAACATAAGAGTGTGAGTCCATTGGACATACTGCTGACTGAAGTACCACGCAGCTAACTTTGTAGTGTCTGTATTGCGTATTGTATTGTATTGTATTGAATTGAACACTGGAAAATCCATTAATCAGTATGTTTACGTGACACTTGAAAAAAAAACGAATTATTGCCTTAATCCGACTATAACTGGACAACTGAAATGCATGTAAATGCGTTACTCCGACTAATATCAGAGTTCTCCAACGATTAAGACACCCAGATAATGTGATTGGAATTTGATTTTCTTTGGCATGTATATGCCGTAATCGGAGTTAAACTAGACAATGCATGTGCGCATGCTCCACACCCCCCGCGCTGGCGTATGACCCCGGGACTAGGGGTGTAACGGTACACAAAAATCGCGGTTCGGTACGTACCTCGGTACATAAGTCACGGTTTGGTTTTTTTCAGTACAGTAATGAAAAAAATAGACAGCTATTAAATATCTTTTACTTATTGGTAACCTTATTAAAACGTACCACCACAGCAGTTAACTCTTTTTACACAATTTTTGAATGAAACAAATATATATAAAATCCTGCTTTTTCACATTGTTTGAATGAAAATAGAAATATAAAAGTGAAAAATAAAATTCTGCTGTTTTTTTAACACATTTTTTGAATGAAAAATATAAATATAAATTTCTGCTTAAACAATTTTACTCAAATAAAATAAAAAGTATAGTGCAGCTGGTCAGCTTTAAAGCCTGCTCAGATTCAGTTTTACTAGGAACTTACTTAGCTTTCCCACTTTGTTAAAGTGCAGTAAACAAAACATGCTTCAATATCTAAAGTGCAGCTTAAACAACACTCCAATGGCGTTGGTTATTTAGCACGATCAGAATGGTCAGGGAAACGCTCTTTCTTTTTAAACGACGACGGTATCGTAGTTTGCACCAGATTGCTCTTTCTAGTCGTGCCAGTTAACATTCAAACTCGGGTAGTGTCGCTTTAGATGCGTTAGCATGTTAGAAGTACATACCCGACCGCTGTTCTGCAGTGTCGGCACACTGCTTTTGTTTCATCCACTTGTTTATTTCCATCTTCGTATTTTACCCTGAAACCAAAGTGTTCCCGAACGGAGGGCTTAAGGTTTGTGGGTGGGTCTTCATGTTTGTCAGGCTCACTTGCCATGTTGTCAAAATGCGAGAATGCGCTGCACAAAGTGAAGGCGGAGATTTACAGTTGGACTCGGTCCGTCACTCAATTATGTCCGTCGGGGAACTAGATATTTTAAATGGTTCGGCTCGCAAAAACGGAATTAAAATAAAACAATATAAAATAAAATAATGTCCTGCGCCCAATAATTCAGTACAGGGTCGTGCCGAACCGAAAGTCGTGTACCAAACGGTTCGACACAAATACACGTACCGTTACAGCCCTACCCGGAACAGACAAGACATGCTATTGTTGTAGCCCTCCAACAGCATACGGCGTTCTTGTCTGCCTCTCGAAATCACCATGACCACGAGGGATAGCGTGCACCTTATCTACACAATCAGTAACGCTTACATTATGTACGAGATGAACAAAGCTGTACGATTATCCATCTTGCTATTGTTCGAAAATGCCGGTCTGCCGCCTGACTCCAGTTGTTTATTATTAAGTGACGTAGTAGGTCAACCGGAAAGGGGGCCGTATTAACCCGCTGAAACGACGCATATCGCCACCTAGTGTTGAGGAGGAGGACACGTTCCCGTCAGTAATTCGATTTTCTCAGTTGCTTGTAAACTGGGACAAGGACAGAAGTCCGATTAGACGCCAAAATCGAATTTTGAGCATAGCTCGATTAAGCTGTGCATGTAAACGTACTGAATGTAATGCATCTGTAAACATGTTGGCTACTGAAGTAAATCTGAGGGGGAAAAATGTGTTTTACCTTTGCCACGTGTAACTGCTGTAGTGTTCAGTGAGGAAAAAATGAAAACAATTACACCCTTGTAACAGCTGATCACTTGCACAAATGTTCCTTCACTGTTCTATTTAAGGGAAATGTTAACACATGCTAATATAAAGAAAGTTAGAGTCATTAAAGGACGAAGAAAAATACCGCAGGGATTTTATAAACACATCACTTGATATGCTAATGTTGTCTTGTGTCTGTTGTTCTTACAGCAGCTACTGAATCTGGACCTGAGGGAGCAGAGCCGACTGCTACCACCCCAGAGTCTGGCAATGAGAACAACAGGTTGCATTGGTCAGACACGTAGCAACATGTCGTTTTCACTGTCATCCCTCTCCTGCCTCCCCACGGATCCTTCAGATGGTGCATTACTGACCTCCAGCCAATGGGGGCAGCAGTCAGAAAGCCCTCTGCCCTCCCAGCTTGCTAATTCCACCCAGTGGGGGAAGTCGGGCTTCCTCTCCCAGCGCTCCATCAGCATGGTGGAGACCAGCAGCACCACAGCAGTGAGTCTTGGCTGGCCCGGGACTGACGTAGCGCTCTCCCAAAATGACATCAGCCCCACCGCACTGAACACTAGCTCATCCTCATCGTCCTCTTCCTCATCACGCTATAAGACTGAACTGTGTCGATCTTTCACCGAGAGTGGCTTGTGCAAGTATGGTGGGAAGTGCCAGTTTGCCCACGGGACAGACGAGCTGCGGGATCTTAATAGACATCCGAAATACAAAACGGAGCCGTGCCGTACGTTTCACACCATCGGTTTCTGCCCCTATGGGATACGCTGCCACTTTGTCCACAACAACGAGGAAGAAAAGAAACACGCCACTCGTTCCTCCACGTCCTCTTCCTCCTCCGCAAGCATTCCCCAGCAGCCATCTTCCTCCTTCCGCTCGCACAGACCTCCCCTCGTCAGACAGAGCTTCAGTTTTGCAGGGTTCCCCTCTGCGCCCCAGCAAGCCCTTCAGCCTGCCCCTAATGCTCACCCTCGGCCTGCCACAGCCTCTTTCACACGTGCTCCATCGGCCTCTCCTCCCTCCTGCGCTGACATTACTGACCTCCTTTCTCATGCCTTCCTGGAGGTGGACTCTGCCTTCGAGGCCTCCCCTGCCCACCAGTACCAGCCCATCATGGGCCAGGCCACTGCAGGAGATCCCAGGTCTCCATTCCTTCCCTCCCCAGACTCCGGCTGTTCTCCATGTGGGCTGTCTCCGAATGCCTCCCCTTCCCTGCGGCTGAGTCCCAGTACTATTGGGGTGTTTTCAGGGCCACTTGGTGCCCGATCCCTGTCCTACACCTCTCTGTGCGACCAGGACCAGGATGGAAGCAGCTCTGCGAGCTCCCTCAGTGGCTCCGAATCCTGTGGCGGCATTAGCGACGTCAACGGCAGACGCCTGGCCGTATTCAGCCAGTTCTCTGTTCCTGAGGATTCTACAGGGTTCTGCCTTTAGGCCGCAGTGTGCTGCGAACACAAACATACATATTTGCATACACTCAGACACAAACATGCAGACCCAGCGTACTCTGACACACATTATATTCCGTACACACATATCCATGCTCAAGCACACACAATGCTCACACACAAGAACCCTATAAATGCACGCACCCCCTCACACACACACACACACACACACACACACACACACACACACACAGCACCTGGACTGACACCTCAGATGTTCCTTGCACCTGCGTGGCATCAAAGGAAACAAAGACTGACTCGAACGCACAGAGAGATCCGCCTTTTAGATTCATGTGGTTGAAATGTCACAGTCATATGTGTAAGGGAAGCGGCAGTGATGCTGAAACTGAAACGTGTGGCGCCACCAAAACAGAGTACATATCAAGACAGGAGTGAAATAGTGCCAGAAGTGGTCGATGCTTCACCAAAATAGTGTTTAAAAAATCGAATTGCGACAAAGATAGTGTGATCACAGTGTGATTGGCCACAGTGCCGCCTGTTGTTGTGTCCAACCACATTATTTCTGTTACACCTGAGTGATCTGAAGAACGTGATGAAGCCAAAGACATCTTTTGTAACTCAAAGGTTTTGATTATGGTGGCACAAACACACAATGTAGGAACTTGTTTTCCACTAATTGTACACAGTATTGTGCTTATAAGCTGGTGAAAGTATTTTTTTCCTCATAACTCTACAGTCTGAGGTAAATTATGACCTCAAACCTGAATGTTAAGTTTTTTTTAAAACAACTAAAGTGCCTGTTGCATTATTTGGCAGGTCATGTGTTAAAACAAGATTTGCTGGTTTGTTGGGAGAGATGTTTGGAGGGGTGTGAGTCTTTTTATTTAGTCAAGTAAGGTTGTGTGAGTTCAGGTCCCTCTTAAGTGTTCTTGAGTCTCACATGCATTATTGACAAACTGCCACCAGTTAAATGCCAAGCGACCAAATTTAACCTGCCCAATGGGAGGAGCGAGGGGGACTCGGTTTGAGATCAGTGAAAAAAGCCAAGTGGGTTCAATCATACTTAATCAAATCTCATGTTCATGACATATAACTAACTGTATGACTTGCCCACTGCAAAAAAAGAGGACATGGGAATTTTAGGGGCTTTGATAGGTGAAGTGTGCCAGCATAAATAGAAGGTATAAGAGAAACTCCATCAATGTTAAGACAAAAAAAACCCTGAGTTAAAGCAGGTCGTGTTTCATGCAAGTCCTGTTTTACCTCTGGTGTTCTTCCCAATCAATTGTGGTGCTAATATATGTATTTTAGATTATCTTAAACACAAACATTCCCAATAGTGGGATTCATTTCCTCCCTTGTCCACTGGCAGCACTGGTGATACATTTTCAAAATGAGTATTTATGTTTTTGTGGCTCGCCCCGCCAAATTCCATCTCTCCCGCAGTAATAATTCTTCCTGTTTCGCCTTTGTACTGTTACGAATGTGTAGTGTTCCTGGGCATGTGAACCGTGTGCCCAGGTCTGTTGCCTTACTGAGCTAGATCCAGCATTCTGTAGGGTTAGGGTATGTCTGCTTAGTGTTATAGAAATGTTACTCGGCAGTTATGTGTGTTTATGAAGTAGTTGGTTAGAGGAACAGACGCTGCGCTGTTACTGGTCTATTTAAAATTGCCTTTTCATCAACATGTTTGAGGCCTGTTTAGTGTTAAAGGTGATAATCTTTAGTACATTTCTTTAATTTATTTTAACGTATTTATAGAGAACTTTGAGTTGGTAATGCTTGTATCAAGTTTAATATATTTGGTTTCTTTTTGTTTTTTGCTGTTTTTGTACTTGAAATAAAGTGTTTTTGTTTTTGATTTTTTACCTCTCGGAGTTTCACTTAATCATTCGCAGGTAGAATTCATACAGGCTCAGAAACCTTGTGCTGAGATGCTGATGCAACAGTGTAGAAATTACAATGCTCGTGTTTCCTTCACCTTCCATCCTATTTTGTAGAACGCTGGCTGTATGGCAACAGTGTTCACACATTTGTGACGTTTTAGATGCAAGGTGCAGAGAGGAAGGAAGGAAGCGGGCAGGAAACCAGCAAACTGACATTTATGATTTTCATTGTAGATCACATTTCCCCAGTGGGCCTGTACTGTTGAGGTTAACTAAATATAGAGACAATGTCAGAAGTAAGAAGTAAAAGAATTTGCTTAACTCTGAAGTCGCTGTCTCGGATTAGACTGAGAGAAAAGACAGTAATGATTTCCTGGACAGCAACACAGAAACTGGACGACAAGGACAGTTAATTTATGTAGAGGGTTTTTAGTTTTGCTTTTTTATCGGGGGAAGTGGCTGCTTTGGAATCCACCCGCCACAGTGGCAGGTGGGCAAAAAAGTTAATTTCCAACTTGGTCCTTAAAGGAACTCTTGATCCTTTAGTTTATCAGCTTAAAGGATAAAAAGAAAAATTGGCACACAGGTGTCACTTGACAGGTGCACTCGGATAAAATAATTAAAGATATACAATGCAATATTTTCCCATAAAGCTGTCTTCTTATTTAATGTGTCCAGGACATTTATAGGTATGTACCCCCACAGCACGCAGGTGAGGTTGGGGCTTCATAAAAAGGTAACGACTAGGTGCCAGACCGTAACAGCAGGCATCAAAGAGACAAACAAAAATAGCGAGGAGAAACACCAAACAAGGTTAAATCTGAGGTCGGGTTTCACAGCAAGCGTGTTTAGGAACAGTTATCACCAGTCCTCCATCGTACACCTTGTGTGCATATTTGACAACAGACACACACAGAAAAACACACATTAGCATGCGTAATCAGAGTGAAACCCAGCACATCCTTCACGTTTCCAGGTGTTATTGTGCAAGGTAGCAGGAAATTAGTCACAAAGATACTCTGCGGTGCATCATCAGCTTAAAGAGAGTGCTTGCATAACAGTGTTGCTGACTGATCCAGAAGTGATTCTCATAAATGCATTAGTTATTGTAAGCTGTCTTCTGAAATCACCTCAGTCAACTATAATGAGGTCTTGGTTCATATTTTATGGTTAAAAAGCCAATTTAAGGAAGGCTGATCATTAGGTATTACTGCTAGTGTTATTAGTTACAAGTCATTTCTGCCTCAACCAGTGTGCTGTAATATAGCAGGACAATGGTGTGTATGTGTGTGTGTGTGTGTGTGAAGTCATGCCATTGAGATTTCATGTGGAGATAAAAAGTCTTTTGTTTGGGGCTTAATCTGGACAATCCTGGGCTCCCACCCACGTCCCTTCTCCCTCACCGCCTCCACCACTTCCCAGTGTGCCTTTCTCACTTTGTTTCTCTCCTTTACTTCAAATACATCCTCTCGCCTCTCCACGTTTTACACCCTGCATGGCAGCTGGGAAGCATCCTGTTATGACAGTGTGGTGAGTAACACAAGTTGGTAGAGGCAGGAGGAGGAAAACCCACTACTTAAATGGTCCTTATTAAGTGAAACTATATTTCAAGTATCAGCACACACAAAAGCAGGGTTATAGATGCATATGCATGGTTGACCCTCCAGGAATCTCTTTTTCATGCACACACAAGAGCTATTATCTTGTCACTGTTAACATGAGATGGGCTGGCTGTCTGGGAGTGATTAGTGGCGGTGAAGGGGTTAAAGGCATGTGTGTGCTCGCATGGTTTCTGTGTGTGTGTGTGTGCTGTATTGTGTCTGATGGACATTCTCCCACACTCCTGCCCTGTGGGACGTAGTTAAGGCAGGCAGATGGCTGTATTCAGGTCCACCACGGGTCAACATATGGCCCCGGGAGACAAAGTTTGTGTCGGTGAGACAGAGGATCTCACTCTTACTATGCATGAGTGGAGGAAGTTGAATGAGGAGGAAGGGGGAAGAAAGGTAATAGCTTAAAAAAAAGCTGATGAAAAAGAAGTTGTGAGATAAAGAAGTGATGGGACAGTTTGAGAGGATGAAAGCGAGCGGCATCCTGTGAGATCATGCGGGCTGTAAATAAAAGACACTTGGTCATCTGCAGATTTGTTTGCATGCTCTGAGGACAATGAGACCAGCCTTTTGAGACAGAGATACTTAAAGGGTAACTCTGCTATTTTTCAACCTGGACCCTAGTTTCCCATGTTTTTATGTTAAGTGACAAATGGGAACAGCTTTTGAAACTGGTCCAGCTGCAAAACAGAATGCAGTGTAACCACTCAGAGCTGTTCTCATCATCATTTTACGCCCACTAAAAGTTCTTGTTTTGCCACTGACAGGCTCAGATTTTAATTCTTAGTGTCTGAAAACATAATAAAAGGGATCCCCACAGAGACAAACCTTTTTGTTAAAGAGTAAGATCCTTTTTGTTTAACCATAAACAGCCCCATTATCAGTACTGCCAAGCCACCAAACCCCCTTTAAATAAACACTAATTTTATTTAAATAAAACATCATACAAAGTCAAAGTTGACAAGAAACAAAAATACCTCATAAAAACTACTTAATCTGTTTAATGATTACTGTGCTACTTCCAGTTAACCCAGCCAACTATTAGCTACGGCATATTTAAGTTATATCAAAGATACTGTACCCCACTACAAGCTGCACCAATTTTATTCACATTTACTTTAATTTCCACAAATAAGAAACAATAAATTGTGAAGACAATAAAGCCTTCACAAAAAAGCATTTTAAGTCTTGTGTGTGATTTATCCTGGCTTCATATGAGCAGAGGAAATCTCCGCTCGTCACTAGACTAATTTATACAATGCAAAATGCCAAAGGCTGGCACTAATAACGTTAGCATCTTATATTTGTTTGGAAAATGTGTTTAGTGTAAGAGTTGTTTTGTCAGTAAACCTTGTGAGCTGTAATAGAGCCGAATTTTGTAACGTTACCTTTGTTAAGTGTTGCTGTTGTCCCTGGCTTTATATGAGAAGAGGGAAAGTCTGCTAGTTGCTAGGCTAATTTATACAATGTAAAATGCCATAGGCTTGTGCTAAAAACATTAGCATGTTGTGTTTGTAGGGAATATGTGTCCAGATAAAGACAAGTGTTTGTCTGTGAATGCTGGAAGTCAAAGTGAAGCTGATTTGTGTACTTGTGTTTGAAATTGTCACTATTAAGCCATGTTTAATGTGTGTTAAATGTGAGTTTGAATCAACTAAACTTTACAGCACTTCACAGAAACCCCACTGCCAACTAGTGTTTCGGAGGTGTAACTGCAGAGTGACACATGCTGCATAGGGTCTGCCGCACAAGTATAAATCCCATTTAGGACTGCCACTAGTCTACAAAAGGGGTGGGTAAGTGGCGAAACCCATGTGACACAGATACAGGAAATGAATTTAAAGTGGGCCACCATGGTTTATCTCTGGTTATATCAGAGAAATTATATCAGACTAGGGCTGGCACAATATCAGATTTTTACTAAACAATTATTTTGGCCGAAAGCATTCACAATAACAATATTATCGCAATATCTATATTTGAATTTGAATTTATTGAAACAATAGCCACTTGAGATGTAGCATCAGATTTTTAAGGGGATCCTCAAACACAAATACATAACAAAAACACACAGATAAAACTGCATTACATAACAAACATACAATCAAAATATGTGACCAAAATAAGAGACAAAGCAAGAATATGAAGAAATGGAAATAATTTAAGAGGTGCTGGATTATTTACACAATATAATTACATGTGTATTATCAACATTATGACACTATTTCATTTATTAAATATCAGTTATTGTCAAAACTGGGTCTATCGCGACACCATGAACTTGGATATGTGGATGTTGTACGACCACACATTATGATCTATGTCCTATTTAAAGCCTTTGGAAACACAGCTTGAAATAGTAAAAATGCATATATTATATCAAAGTCGAGTGTCTCATTAATCATCCACAAAAGTCTGAGTGAAAATAACCATTAATAACTATTAGAAAACCTGGTTTAAAAACAGTTTAGACCACTTGCCAGGACAGAGTGGGCGTGGCAGATAACGCTCTGATTGAGAGCTCCCTCGTTTTGATTGACATCTCCCTGGCTCAGCAATGGCTGCCACAAATCTAATCCAGCCGTACATGTTTGAGGACGTAGAGAAGCCAGCGGGGTTGTTTACCGTTTGCTGAGCCAAGAGGCTGCATGTGGGCTGCATGAAATGTTAAAGCATTTTCCACTTAAGTTATTACATATATTTGAGTTATCTACAAGTTTACTGTACTGTTTGTCATCTACTCACTTTCAAATGTCCGCCACGGACACAGTGTCACGGATAAACAATAGAAGAGCCGCGTAAAATAGAGAGTTGTCGTGCCGCTCTCGTTGCCGGTGGAGTCGCTGTAATTGATTAACAGGGGGGCGAGCTGCTACGGGACTCACGCTGCAGACATGCCCGGTTGAGCCCGGCCGTTAGCTGAGATGAATGACAACGGGAGGCTAGCGCTTTGCCTTTCTTCACTGAGATACGTTTTCATTGAAAACATAAATCTGCTCCGTTTTTCTGATAATAGCCTTTTTCATTCAAACACATCCAGTCTTAATAGATTAAATATGTCCTTACTCTGACACACACACCGACCGTCAAAGCAGGAGAGACCGGTGCTGGCCGGCCGTCTCTCTGGCGTTGTGTAGATGTATTTGCCCGCCTCGAATAATGTTCCCCTCCGGCTAAAATTGTGTTGTTTCCCGCAGCATCACCTCCGCCATTGGGGATATGTTTATGCATAGCAAAGCTAACTGCTTGGGGTTGGGGTTAGGGGTGAGGAAGGGTGCACATTACGTCCCCTCTCTGCGAGCCGACACTGGCACCGGGCCCGGGGGGCAAGCCCGGCCGCTCACAAGCCGCCTCTTCCTGCAGCTCCACGAGCTGCAAAGACTCGGATTGTCTGGGCTCTGGAGCCGGTCAACCTGATTCGAGTGCTGCTGGGAGCCCGCCGGAGGCAGAGCCTCCGCTGGGTCGCAGCTGAGCGGTTCAGCCAGTTTACGATCTGTATTTTCTAAACATCAGACTAGAAAGAGGAGTTGGCTCAGACTCAAAGAGGCAGATTTAGCTGGAGCAGAAAGGTTTTGTTGCGCTGCCACTGGGAGGCGGGATGAGACAACTGACTGATGATTTATGATTGGTTTGGAATTTATTGCGTAATAAATCTCAGAGATAACCATGGCCAAATCAAACCCAATTTCAAGAATGTACAAAAACTTAAAAGACAGATATTTCAAATTTTGATGGAAACAGATTTCTAATTGTTTTACATGTTTAATATTATGTACATAAGACCCTAAATTACATAGTTAGAAGGCTATTGTGGATTTGGGTTTCCAGAGGCTTTAACTTACAGACACTGTTTTGGACCCCAGATCAGTATTTGATGTTAATTTAATGGCCACTACTAAATTATCAGGGCTCAAAAATGACTTTAAATTGCATTTGGTGATTTCAGTTTCTGAAACTGCAGTGAGCTCTCAGGAGACTTCCCACAGATCAATAGTCTCCGTCAGCTTCTCACACTACAAAAGGCTTCAGTCACTCTATGTGGACAGTGTTACAGAATTTTAGCAAGTCATCAATTTGAGAGAATGAATGCTGGTTTTACTCACACACCCCCAACACCTCCTTTCTTTCTTCTTAGACCCTGAACATCCCCCTCCTCCTCCTCCTCCTCCTCCTCCTCCTCCTTTGCTCTCCTCCCTCCATTCACTGTTCCTCCTTTGTGAGTATACTGGCGATATTGTGATGCAGGGTAGGGCAGGAGGAAGGGGAGCAATGACACGCAGAGCGGCACACAACTGTTGCTGAACTCCTGCCATCATCCCTCACAGTTTGTAGGACATTTGGGTACAAGATATGTCTCACACTGTTCCCCTCCTCACTATCACACCTTCATCATCTTCCTTCATCATCATCCTGTCCTACACTGCTCCCACTCTGCCCCCCCCCCCCCCCCCCCCCCCCACCCCCCATAAACTCCTCTTTTCTACCTTTCATTCCCCACAGCCTCCTGTAGAGGCTCTTCATTCTCTCCATCTCATTTTCCTCTCACCCGCTCTCTCAATCTCACCCTCTCTTCCTCCACCCACTTTCTACAATCCAGCCCCCCTCCCTCCCTCCCTCCCTCCCTCCCAGGCTTTCTCTCTAATCCCTCTCTCTGTTTTTTTTACTTCTCCCAAGAGAGGATTTGGGCAAAGTGTTTAATGGATTGCAACAAATGGGCAAAAGAGTGGGCCATAGTCAGGTGCTGCACATTTATGCAGACGCCTAGCTCAGTTTTCCTGACTGTTTTCTTCTCTCACAACATTCCTACAGTTGAATAGACGCTCCGAAAACCACACATCTTGCTGTCACCTACAATGCACTATGCAGATCAGCAGGGGTAGAGTGGCTGTCTACTTATAACCAGGGATCTTATTTAACTTTTCTCGAATGCTTAAGCTCATTCTAGAACTCTTGTCTTGAGGGCCTCCATACTGAAGTAAGGACATAGCCAGGTTTGAGAGCCAAGTTTTAGACAAAGGAGTTAAGGCTATATTAAAGGAGTGTAGTATTGCACTTCTATGAAGTTGGGGGACTGGCAAGAGATATATTTTTAAAAAAAGAATGATCAAAACTGATTCAGCCGAAGCAGAGGTATCTTGACTTCTAATCCCTAGCATGGATCAAGCTCCAACAACACTGGATCCTTCACTTCCCATTATGCAGCCAACAGCAACTCTTGTATTATCCTTCATTCTTCCCTAACTCAGTACCTTCAGTTTGAGAAAAAAAGTCTGTGGTGTCAGAATCCAAGCAAAAATAACCCCGATGACATCATGAGGGTTATTTACTTGGACTATAAAATGCTCCCTTGAGAGCCACAAAAGGCATTTTACAACTGTTTACAAAGGCTGATTGGAAATTGAGTGCCTTTGTGAGGTGCAGTCCAAGTCAGAGTCTGTCTCTCCTTCCACTATTTCATGGCAGCTATTTATGCTTTATGGTGGGGTTTGTGAACGAACGTAGCTGAGCTGGGTCGCTATAGTTTCAGTGTTGTGACAATTGATGTGGTAACACTGTTTTTGCAGCAGTGAAAACTTTTTACAAATGACAAAATGTTGCTATGCTATGCTAATTAAAAAGGATGTCTGGATATAGTGCATATTTGTCTTCTGACTTCATTGTCCATTTATGTGCATGACAAGTTGTCTACATAGTGAGCACAATTTCACCCTTCACTTTGACTGCCCTGTTACATATAAATTCCACTCTGATGTCGTCATTCGTGACAATAGAGTGATGCAGGAGTGAGTCTGAAATCAGGACATAAGTTAAAAATGTAGCACCTCCGGTTCACTCATCTTTAAGTCAATGGATTTTTGGTTAGATTCTTGAAATAAGATTTTTACGTTTAGTTCTACGACATAAAATAAATTGGTAAATCTCCCACTTGTGAACTCTGGAGCTTTGAGGTGTCATCAAAAAGGCGATCACTAACAAGTGGCTAAATGCAGCTACAGAACATCATCACGCTGAACATAGCTCTACATCTCGTTGTAGTGGCGGTGTTAAGTCATATGACCATAGTGTAGTTCATTTATAGACTCAGATTAGCATTTTGCTTCTGGCCATTGCATTTACGCTTCAAAAACTGTAAAAGTCAGGGGCGCCCAGTAGCTCAGTGGGTAGAGCTGGCTCCTATGTACAAAGGCAATGTCCTTGCCGCAGCGTCCACGGGCTTGATTCCAGCCTATGGCCCTTTGCTGCATGTCACCCCCTTTCTCTACTCCTTTCACGCTAGCCCCAAAATGGTCTTCAAAAAAAAAAAAAAAATGTAGAAGTGGTGGTCATTTGTGAAAATTATTTTGCTGAACAAAATGTAAATATCTTAACTTTTGTTTTCCACAGAGCTCATTTTCTGCAATAATCCAGAACTGAATGGAAAAATCACGTTGGCTTTTTGATGAGGAAACCAGGGTGACATTAACTTTTTTTTTTAAGATTATTTTTATGGGCTTTTTGCCTTTATTGACAGGACAGAGAGTGAAATGGGGAGACAGAGAGAGAGAGAGTGGGGACTGACATGCAGCAAAGGGCCGCGAGCCGGATTCGAACCAGCGGCCACTGCAGCGAGGCGATGCCTCTGTACATGGGGTGCTGGCACTATCCACTACGCTACCGACGCCCTGACATTAACTTTAATAATTTGCTTCCCTGCACCAGTCTATGGCCATTACGTCTAATATCCGATGAAAACTTGATGCTAAGGTGTCTCTCTGTGTATGAGGAAATACAACTTCCATGTTGTGACTACTATAAACAGAAACTACTGTAAGAGCAAATATGGAAAGCAGCATCCACACGGTGGTTTTTCAAGCCCGAGCCTCAGTGACACACAAACTGGAAACACACTGAATTGATTAAGTTACATGTAAACACCTTTATTGTGTAAAACTATTACACTGATGGCAGTGAAATACTGGAACACTGTCAGGGATATTTTACTTAAACAGAGACAGTAATGAAAACAGAGTGAGCACCATAATCCTTCAGAGAGAGCTATAACGTCAACATGGTGGTATACCAAAATGTAACTTTAATGAAAATCCAAGTGTAAATAAAACATTGTGACAAATCTGATGATGGATTAGAGAGAACCTGGGTCTTAAAACACTAACTCAGATTGATCATGGTTGTCTTAAAACTGAAGTTACAGTTTAGCCCGTGCAGTAAGCTCACATACAGTAGAACCTCTTAATGCCGAGCTCATGATATGGATCAACAACATGAAAGAAATATTAATAACTTAAGCAGGGATGATGGGAAATGGAACTGCTGTTGCTAAAGCACACAGTGAAATATGTTGTTATGCAGACAGGTAATAAAAAAGATAAAAGGAAATGCACTGTGTGATACAAAGGGTGAACAGTTTTTGACTTCTCATTATTTTTTAAGCGAGTGTGAAAAACAATTTTCAACTATGGGGTCTCTTTTCTCCCAGACAAATACTGGGGGCGTATTGGAAAGATGAACTACAGATTTTTAAGAACAAGGCTGAACAGGCAAGGAGAGCCTGGACAGACTTTGCCAAACTGTAAAGCAACAGACATGGAAATAAAGACAGCTCTCTGTCTCCATCTAGTGGCAAAAACAGGCAACAGTATCTACTGGAGAGGTGATTTTCTTTATCACCGTGTCAGCGAGTTGTCCTTTCATGTTCTAAAGGCTTTGTTTTGTCACATTATTATTCCACTTAGAGAAAATGTTAAGTTGAGAAAGTAAAATACTCAAAGGAAACAACACAAACTTAACAGTTTTATAGTTTTAAGCTGTTTTGGGTTTAATGTTTGAGGAGACTTTTATACAAAGCAAAGAGTCATTTCACAAATGTAACAAGAAATTCATGTGAATTGGTTTCAAAGCCACACGACATGGTAAAAACACATTTGCAGCTCACTATACTCTAGAGAAATGTAATTACTACATATCAGTGCTGTGCAGAAGGACAAAAAATGTACATTTTGGTACAAAAATACAATAATCCGTAAACTAATGTGATATCCCTACAGAGGAACAGAGAGAGGCGCAGACAGTGTTACCATATCTATAATGGAACATACTGAAAATAAAATGCCTGTACCCATGACTCATTCTAGATTTGCATTTTGCCTTTAAATGAACTGAAATTTGAATGACCACCAGCATGCATGAAACACCCAGCTCCTAAAGGCAGTCTGCTACAAGGCAGAGCAAAGCACCAGGAGCTAGTTACAGATTCAGAGTGTCTGCAGAGAAACAAGTACTGAATAATGAATCTAATGAGGCAGGTGTAATGATGTTCAAAGGCTCACTGGCTGTTATTTGGATGGATGCTCAAAGCGATGGTATGGCGGTTGATGTTTTATCCTAAATTGATTTTTATTTTCAATTATGTCTCGGTGAGTATTTCTGGGTCAGTCCACATTGCAAGATATGACAAAGAACATTAAATTACCATGTGATTTACTATACATTCACATTATTGTTTTCACATCACGGACAGTCAATATTTCTTTTCAAAGCTCGGCCAGGTGGGCTCAGGCAAGGCCAGTGAAAACTAAAGCTGAAAATATCATATATTATTTCCTTTGTATATGAAACAAACATGAAAATAAAAATGCAAAAGGAATAAAACAAATCTTCTGTATCAGAATACCACAAGTGAGAGGTACGCCTGCTAACCCTTTTTGCTCTTTCATGGGTACCTGGTTGTCAGCCGAACCTGGCAAGTCCTGTTTGACCCAGTTGTGGAAATCACAGTGGTGTTTGATTCCCTCTGTGGATAGACAGGAACTACTATCCTCTCTTTAGGATTAGCCCAAACCCACAGGGCCCTGTTCATCAGCTCCAGGGTAGCAGAGAGGATAAGGTCATAACTTCTGGATCACCACTTGGAACTTACCTGGTGAGACAAAATTAAGAAGAGGTAAACTATCTGTTTTAGGGGTTGACAGATAATCGACCTGGCTGATTATCGGGGCCGATATTATGAATTTTTGGGGTTATTGGCACCTGTGATTTTTTTCAGTTTTATTTTCCTTAGCGGTGCTGTTTTGCCCCTGGCATGCTTCTCACTGCCTGCACGTACCACTCTAGGCCCTTATAAGCAAACTCAAGACCTACCTTTTTAGCCTGACTTTTAATTAAGCTCTCCTTTATTTTATTTTATTTTATTATCATTTTTATTATCTGTTTTTATTTAGCTAGCATATTCATTTACTGTTCAGTGTTTTACTTACTATTTCACGTACTTTAAACCTCAGGGAGCGCTTTTATATTTTTCTATTCATTTGTTTACTTGTCAAAGTCTTTTTTTCAAAGTGCTGCTGGCAGCTCCCTGTACTGTTTCATTGGAAAAGTTCTCAGAATGAATATATGCTTAATTGCATTTGAATGTAATGCTTTGTCAGTGTTTCTTTTTTTTTTAAATTCTGTGTCAGCTATGATTTTCACAGCGGTTGTAAATATCGGCTATCGGTATCTCTATTTCATAATAATTGGTGTCGGCATCGGCTCTGAAAAAACCATATCGTCGATCCCTAATCTGTTTGGACCTTGACAGTATACTATGCAGGACAGTCGGTTACAGTTTGTAAACAAGCTTGCCGACAAAGATGAAAGTAAAAGCCAACCCTAGATTAACTCTCGTTTGGCATTTCACCTCACTATATTTGCGTTCTTTTGGCACTGTGTCTCTTGGATGCCTGCTATTTATGGTCTGGCACCTGGTTGCTTACTTTTTATAAAGCCCTGACCTCATCTGCGTGCTGTCAGGGTAGATGCCCATAAACATCCCAAGCACAGTCAATAAGAAGCAGGAAAATACACCATCACACACTTATGTTGGGTCATACGTGATAATTGAGAAGGATTACTTCTGCATGACTCTACATTGTTTTTCTAAGAGAACCCTGCATAGTATATCTTTAAAAGATATATCCAAAATGTAGCACCCTACTTAATGATACTTAATGAATCTCACAAACATGTCCTGACCTAACTGATCACACAACCTAACAGTTTCTTAACAGCATGTTATGTTACCACAACCTTTCCCACAGTAAAGAAAAACATGAATGATATTCTGATAGTACTCACAGGATGGCATAACAGAGACCTCAGCTGTCACCACGCTGTCCATACCAAGGTTAGACAGAGCTCCCCTCACAATGCCACATGAAAAAGCAAGGTACTGAAAGGAAACACATAAAAATACAAATTAACATGAGACGTATGGAGGTGGATTTTATTATTTCAGAGAAACAGTATACTCACCTTAGGAGCCTGATCCAAGTATTGTTTTCCACTGGAGAGCTGAGTGAGCAGAGAAAATTTGTTGTCCTGCAGAACATAGGTGCCCTATAGCAGAAAATAAAGGCAGGTATAGTAAGAAACCTTGTAACAAACAACACATTTTAAAGGATAACTTTTGTGTTTTTCAACCTGGACCATATTTCCCTGTGTAAATTGGACACAGAGACTGATGTGAACAACAATTTTTGAAATTGGTCCAGTATTGAGCGAGTGGTAGCTGCGGGACGGGCTGCAATGGAAGCTCACGGGCAATTGAACACTGTCACTGTATGTCCATTAAAAGTGGTTATCTTCATCACAGACGGCTCAGATTGTTTTTATAAGTGGTTGAGGTGTCTCTTTACCTTTCACTTGATCAGGTCTGTTTGTTATTGCCTTGTTAAGCAGAAGTCTTATTCTGAAATATCATGAGATGTCACTTGTTGCAGGAAAACAACAGTGGAAATGTGTGTGAGATCTGTAGAGTATAGTAATCAGAGTGGTTTGCAAAGCAAGTAGTTTAGTGTTGTCTAAAAGATATTCAATGTCATGGATTATCCTGATTTCAATCATGTGGATGAGGCTTTTGAATTTGAATTCTGCCTGTTTTTATGTGAGCCAGAGTATACGCATGAAGAGCGGACAAGGAGAGAGGGAGGAGAAAAGGCAGCAGAGGGTGAACCAGCAGCAAAGCCATGAAGCTGGAAGGCGGATGGTGTTCCTGTGGGTCCTGTGACCCTATGTCCACAGAGGAAAAATTCCTATTTTGTTAAGAGTGGTTCAAGTTTACCCACTCCTGATCTGTGCCAACAAAATGAGGAGCTATACTCTAACCAGCTGTCATTGACCATCTTTGTTGGATATGGACACACTGAAGTTTTGGCTAGTTGGGCTACAAATGAATCCTAACACTCCTGTCCATACACTGCACATGCACACCTGGCGATGATATTGAAAATCTCTTACACTAAATACATTTTCTATAAAATATGCTGGTTATTATACTCTCTCCAAATCTTACATAGGTTTCCTATGTTGTCTGACTGCAACAGTTGACATCTCGTGATATTTCAGTACCAGACTTCCACTTAACAAGGCAATAACGAATGGACTGAATCAAGAGAACGGTGAAGAGACACCTCCACCACTTAAAGCAACAATCTGAGCTCTCTGTGAAAAAAAAAACAAAACACTTTTAATTAACACACAGTGATGGCACTCAATTGCCCTGTGTGCTTCCATTGCAGCCCGTCCCGCGGCTGCTGGCAGCTGCCTGCTCGCTCAATACTGGACCAATTTAAGAAACTGTGGTTCACATCAGTCTCTTTAACCAGTTTACACTATGAAAAGGGTCCAGGTTGAAAAATGCTTAAGTTATCCTTTAACTGACACTGAATATGATTTTGTATATATTATTTTCTTCATTTACCAGCAAAGCTTCCTATAATTTAAAGGAGGTTATGTAAGATATGACCATAGTTGAGTTGTATTGAAGATTTAGATATTCTAAGCTCTTCTTTGCCAACATGATCTGTGTAATCACAAACTAAGTCACATTTTCACAAAAGAGACAGAAATTCCTGACAGTGAAAACACTAATCTAAACTTTTATTTTACCTGATGGTTTGTTCTAAGGTTGTCAACCTGCCTCCGGAACACCTTCGTCCAGAAGTCTTTACAGATGAATTTCATTACATCCAGTTCATCCTTGAAGCTGGGAGAGTCCCTGGTCAACCTAGATGGACCAAACATAAACACAAGCACTTAATAAAAGTGAGGATGCATGTTGCACAGCATTTACTGTTGCACATACAGTATGTGAGTGTTCGTCTACCTCTCAATGAGTCCTTGTCCCACCCTGAAGCCCATGCTTTCAAGGACAGACACACAAACAGCTCTGTCCTGGAGAGAAGAAAGGTCAAGCTGTTTATTGGCTCAGTGGACAATAAATTATTGTGTGTGTTAATGTGGTTTGTCCTGACAAAACTGCAATGTTATCATGTGATGGTTAGCTGAATTGTGAAGCCTGAGAGTGGGAGAGTGATTATCTGGTTGGTATCTACAAATATGCGCTAATTAGCCAGCACAATTAATACCAAATAGTGATAGTATTTTGAAAGGTGCTCCCAGACCACAGTGTAACTCAAGTCTAAGATTATTCTTCACATTAAGTGTCAGTTGACTGATTCCTGCCTTTATTGAACACACCTTGTTATCCATCTCTCCTTTACCGGACTGCTGCTCCTTGTAAATATGTGACACAATCTCCATGTGGAGAAAGTCGAACAGAGACTCGTCTGCCATATCTGCCAAATACACAAAAGTGATTATAAACCCCAACATAACGCTTGAATAAAACAGTTTCACTTACCACTACCGCTAAATTTGAAAACCCTTAACGTCGTTAGCATTAGCTTGACAGTTAGCGCTAGATAGCAAACAAGTGTTGTTCACAGGCAAAATTGCCCAGGCCTAATCTTTCCTATGTCGGCATATGAGACAACACAAAGCAATGCATGTGTGTATAACATAGCTTGCAATTAATCTGATTGAATTCAACAGCGTGGACTGTTAAATGTACCGTACCTGTAGGTTGCTAGCATAGATTTTAAGCTACGAGTAAACATAAGCCTGCTTCCTGGGTTGCGCTCGAAATATTCACCAGGGTACTCCTCGGGGTTCACTCTGGCGGAGTTAGTGGGAATTAACTCCTTAAATGAACGTTAATCACACGATCCAACAACAAAGAACATTCAAAAAACTATATTTACAGTAATACAATATATTACTTTCAAGAAAAGGGTGTTAGAAAATTCGTTAGAGAGTAGGAAATTCACGTTGAATTTAGGCATACGCCGATACAATTACAAACAGACTCTCTGACACGGAGCTGACATGTCTTCCAATTGCGGTATGAAACGTCACTTGTCATGTGACATGATACTGCAGCTCCGATTGGGTGTTGGAGAACAAGCCATTTCCTTATTGCTCATGTGATTTGTGTTTTCAACAACACAGGAAAGGTTTGACAGTTTCGGGTTTTTTGGACTCTGTATTTAAACATTTAACTTTTACATTGTATTTTAGACTCTCTCTGAGACAACGTGTATTGAGCAAAGTGAAGCCGGTATGTCTGGAATACTGTAGCATATAACTTCCCGTTTTATTAGTAAGCTACAGTAACTGTAGGTTGTTACAGTGTAGCTAATGTAGCTGTGTGTGTTTGTGTGTGTGCAGCCATGTCCAGCAGCTACCAGATTGTGGTGCAGGGCGAGGCCTCTGAGACAGACTCTGATGATGAAGTCTACATCACCTCCATGCCACCTCCTCAAACTGCCACAGTCGGAGCCAAGGTTGTGTTGCATGCTCTGTGTGTGTTTCAGAGATAAAAGTGTGTTCAGCAGCATTGACCAATACGTCACCTCTCCTGTCATTAACCTGCAGTCTGCTTTGTCTGTGATCTTGGGTGCTGTCAGGTTCCTGGGGAGGCGTCTGAAACAGACAGTGAGGGTGAGGAGGAGGAGCAGGCGGACCGAGCATCCTCACTGAGCCAGGAGAGCACTCAGATACTCAGGAGAGACCTGCCTCCTCTTATTGTAGTTAGAGACCATCCTGATATACAGTCCATCGTGGAAGACAGGCCAAGTCCCACACACAGGCCACAAGGTGAGGAAAACCATATAACAGTGGTTCCCAAACTGGTGGGTTGCGGCACAGTCCGTAAAAAACACTATTTATTTTTAAGTACAGTGAATTTCTGGCACAGAGCTTTTAATTTGAAATGCTGTTTCCTGCTGTAGAGTGAGTCAGAAATGGACAGTAGACTAGCTTGACAACATGTCCAAACCCAAGTATGATGCTGAATGTATGTAACTGTGTGGACCTTGAACCACTGCCAAACGAGAAATCTGGACCCTGGGGCTGGGCCAGTTGGGAACCACTGCCATATAACATAATAAGTATAATAGATATTCCAGTGATCATTATGTGACAGAATACTTGTTACTTAGAGATCCGTTTACTGGCTTCTCATGATCTGCATCAGTGAGTGGATCATCAGCTCCAGTGATGCATTTGAAATTTGTTTGATAGCTCTGATAAAGCTGGTAGTTTGACCTTTGAGTTAAGAGTATCTTGCCACAAAGCCCTCCACGGTTAAACTATCCTTATTATTACTACATGGGTAGCCTTACTTAAGATCATATATTGTGGAGTGTTTGTTGTTGCAATGATAACTGATTACTTTTGACCAGTGTATTTCAGTGTTTGGCTTTTTTCCCCGTCACATTTCATCAGTGTTTAGTCACTGATGGCTTTAATCAGATGGAGAAGTGAACGATGAAATTTAAGTTTAGCTCTCAGTTATTTCAGTGTGTCGTTCTGTTTGCAGGTGAGACCCTTTTACAACAGAAGCTGCAGGAATCCAACAGCCGGCTGTTTACTGATGTTGCACAGACACTACGGCATGTTTATGGCAGTGCCACTCGAGAAGTAAGTAGATGTGTTTGACTCTGGAGTGGACATTTATCATTACATTTATAAATTAGGTATATAACATCTTGCTAAATGCCCCTTATACTACATAATTACAACAGAGGCCACTGTACTTATTCTCCAGTGTTGTAGAACAGGAAAAGAATATTTGGGAACTAAACATATTGCTATGCAGAGGAGAAGTAATCAGAATAATGCTGCATAGAGGGCCTGATGCAAACCTGTTGTAATTCAAACATCTAGGATGGCTGTGACGGAGTAAGCTTATGATATAATGTCAGAGGCATGACGTTAGAATAGATAGAAATCATATTGCTATTTTACATGCCAGTACATGTAAAGTGGCAACACTTGTATCATTAACAACAATCTTATGACAAGCATCTTGTCACAGCTGATTGGTTGTGGTTGAAATGTCTTCATTTTAAAAGTTTTTTGACTCTGACTGCTTTTCTTAAAGGTGCAAAGTGCAACAGCTCAGCTGAATACGTCGCAGAGCGCCATCATCAACGCCTCCCACAGCATCCGATTAATCCTGGACGACCTCAAGGCTGTGTCCGAGAAGATCGACATCATCACCAGCTGTCAAATACTGCCTGATATTAACATCAGTAATCCAAATAATTGTACTGCTCCTGCACCTTGAAGAAACAAATCAATATTTATGTGTAAAATATCATCATGGGAATATTTTCCATGAATATCAGAGAGTAGGAGAAAAAGCATATTAGCTTTACTTCAGTGTTTACGAACAGCACCCATGCATATGAACAAATATGTATACTGAACAGTCACACACTATTTATCTGTCAGGTATCTCTGTCCTTGTGCCTGGAGCTCTGGGAATATTTCTGTAAGGAGTAGAAGTTAAGGAAATAAAAGCATGTCCTGTCATCTCATGCTTGCAGCTCTCTTCTTTCACTTTGGTCTTTTTATGAGGCATATCCTTTTATGTCTTTGCTCTTTTTGGATCCTCTGTGATAGGTCAAGGAGGCCAAAGTGTGTAATGTAACACCCCCACTATCCAATGGCTGCTGCCCTAATGGATGAAAGCAAAGGTGGAGATAACTGGAATAATTTTGAGGAATTTTCTCATTTTTTGGTTATAAATTTATTTTCAAAAACAGTAGCATCAAAGAGCAGAAAACGAATACATACCTTTAACTGCACTTACAACAACATGCTGGTCACCTCAACTCATGGAAAAGGACTTTGGGGTCTAAACACAGTTACAAACACGCTCATATATGTCAGTCGTATCTTCACCAACAATGTAAGATAATGCTACTGATTCAATCGGCCTGCTTAACTACTAAAACACTCTCCTGTGTTCAAAGCATCCTGTCCTTTCCCTCCGGTTGTCCTTCCATCCACCCATCAATTCGGTGATGTCCCATATCCAACAATCAACAGCTTCACTGTAAATCCACCCGTACAGACTGTGTTTAGTCATGTCAGACAGGTGTGTAAAGATACACAAACACCACGACCAGGAGGTTAAGAACTGTGCCCACGATACCCGCGATGCCGAGCATGTGTTCAGGGTCCACTTTACATCTGGCTGCTTGAGGGAGCACACGGACAGGCTCGACCACCTGAAAGAGACAGAGAGAGATGTGTGGTGTGTGGACACAATTGAAATGCATCCAAGGCAGGAGTTACTGACATATTTCTACCACCTGATGGCGCCATTGATAAAGATATGACAACACTCACAGAACACAATGTAAGACTTGCTGGTTCTCTTTGGTGTCTATAGTCCAGAAAATCTGCCATCTGCAATTTATGTGTAATAAACACATTATGGCTAATGCAGTGGTGGTAGAAGTACTCTGATCTTTTACTTACTGGTGAGTAAAATACCACAGTGTATTATCTGCCATAGGGTCCAAAGACTTAGGGATGTTGTATGCTGTAAAGCCCTCTGAGGAAAATTGTGCTTTTGGATATTGGGCTGCATAAATAAAACTGAATTGAAAATTTAATTGAATTATTAGAATCAGAATTCAGTTAATTGCCAGGTAGGTTTTCACACACAAGAGGGTTGCTTTTGTGTACTGGTGCTTCACATAAATATTGTAAAGGAAAATGAAATACAAGCCAGTATTACAAAAATCAAGGGAGATTTAAAGAGAACAGAAGAAAAATATAATCAAAACCAAAACCGAAAGACCAGAAAAGTGGACACACTCTGTTACGAATGATTGCCATGCATTTAAGATTATAAAATGCAAAATTATTAACATCAAAATACACTAAAGAAAGTCCTCTGTATGCAGAATGGCACATTTTGCTAGATTATAATGACTGATGCATGAATGTGTACATCACTACATCACTAATGTTGCAGCTGGTGAAGGTGGAGCTACTTCAACATCTTAATAATCCTAATAAGTAATCATTATATTATTGATAATAGGCAGTATTATGAATCTGAATCTACAAGGTAACTCAAGATATCAAATACATTTAGAGAAATGAAATATTTCCCTCTGAACTGTAGTAAAGTACACGTATTAAGTAGCAGAAAATGGAAATGCTGAAGCACAAGTGCCTTAAAATTGTACAGTATAACATTACTTGAGTAAATCTACTTTCCACTACTGGTCTTACCTCTCTGCTGTTTCTCGCTCCTCTGTTATTCCTCAGTTCCTTTGGCGTGGGTCGCTCCATTTCTCACCCTTCAAACTCGAAGCAAAAACTACTTCAACTTTAATCCTGTTCAGTCCCAAAACAAACAGAAACCAATATTCACTGGCAGGACTTTGTGCACCATCAGCAGCTCTCTGAGTTTAAAGTCTTCTTTATCCTCCTCTCCCAGAGCTCCAGAGACCCACAGGTCTGTAAGAAACGAGAGAATAAAGGGATGCTGTTTTGTTTGGCTGTGCGGCTAATGGCACAGTCTGTCACAAAAGGCCAAGAAGCTGCTCTGTGTTAGGTTGCGTTGGCTCGTAGCTGCCTGTGTCTGGCTTTCTGTGTCTCCAGTGTATTGCAAAGGGAGTGAAGAGGCCTCAAATACTTTGTGTTGACGTCACCGGTGTCCTCTTATTTGTGTGTGTGTGTGTGTGTGTGTGTGTGTGTGTGTTCTAATTATTGCTGTGTCTTTAAGTGTGATGGATAAGATTTGCCATGCTGTATCTGAGGATGTGTGTGTGGAAACTGAAAGCTATTTAAGGAGATAAAGACAGTAGAGACGTTTGACTGTAACTACCAGCTACTGTTTCCTGTAGGGAGTTAGTTTACCTTTTACATAGCTTAAAATTATTCAGATGAACAGACACACAGTGCAGCAGTGAATCACATCACATCCATCATGCTTAAAGAAGACAGAAGAGTGGTTGCCATTGGTGAGCCTTGATAATAGAGATCCATTGAGGCTTCATTACAGGTGAACCTGGGGGCAGAGCAGAGGTGAGGTGTTAGTTAGGGTTGTGGTGAAGCTCCCTCAGACCATTCATCATCAAATACCACTAGTTTAGACAATGGAATTTATAATTTGACTTGATTAGCTTGTAAAGTAGTGAGAAAATCAGCTTCAGACTCAAACCTGCTGGAGATAATCTCTTATTCTATCCATTATAAATTAAAAAAAGGATTAAATCAAAAGTCCCTCTCATTATTTGAAAGTACAAAGGTTAGATTCATATCCTCTGCATGTGCTTTAATGGACATCTACCAAATGATGACAAATCTCTGCAGATATCGGGGGACAACCACCAGTGCTGCAATAAATCATACCTTCACAAGTGTTGTTTTGTTTCATTTAAACTGTTTAGGCAGGTGTTGATTCAACTGTATGATCATTTTAGAATTTTTGATGCCGTTGAATCGCACCAGCTGTCCCACACACACACACACTCACACTGGTGCTGGGAGAGGATGAACTCCAACAGTAAGACTCACACACAATGAAAAGTTAAAGTCTTTATTTGCCAGAACAGAACACCACACACACATGACAGTCTGAAAAATATCAGAGAAACAATCATATCAAGAAACAATGCTGAAAAGCTCACAAAACTGGCAAAGAGAGAAGGCCAGACAGAGTAAGAACACAAGGAGAGCAGGGTGAATACATACAGGTGGAGCAAATCAGGGCGGGGAGATGATCACTAAGGCCGGAAAACACACACACAAGAAGTAAACAAGACACGACACATTCGGTGAGGAGATCAAAATTAACACAGAAAAAAAACCTAATGAATGAAGCAAAGAACATTAGAGAAAACCCCAAACAAAATCTGCTTGATACACTTAAAGTGGAGAGAAAACAAAAGACAGATAAACTAATTTCAGCGACTAAAAGATGACGCTAAATAGAAATAAACTGGACTCAGCACTTGGCTACGACACAATTAGCTTACGATAAATAACACAAATAACAGCTAAATGATGCAAAACACGTCAACAACATCACAAACTGCATCCTTCAAAATGATCACAATGTTGATTTCACATCTCTCTAAAACAGCGGTCATATGTATCTCTATACTCTACGTAACAGTTTCTTGCCTATCAGCTTGTGCTCACTGGAATAATAACTGTATGTATGTTCGGGGATCACCCTGGTCTTGGTCCGTTTTCCCTCCCTGGAATATTGGTAGCAAACCTCAGAGGGAGTGAAAGAAGCGATGAATCAGTTGATCAGGGACTCTGGTTTACATGAGTATAATGAGACCCCGGGGACATGTGAATGTGTGATCTTCATTTAAGGGACCAGCTAAAAAAAAAAGAAAGAAATCTCACACCCTTACATATCTATTATCTCTCTTATTATCTCTCTTTCCAGTGTGTGTGTGCGTGTGTGTGTCCGTCAGTCCCAGCTGTCCTGACTGAGCTCCATGTTTGAGGGTTTCATGAGTGATACGTAATTTGGAATGAGGGCAAGCACTTAAAAACAGTCAGGACCCAAACATTACATCATCATATGTCATCGGTGATAAAGAAAGACAATGCCGTCCTAATGATAGTGATGATAATCATGACGATGATGATGATTGTCACATTCTCATATCCTCCCTATAGCTGGGAATCATCATTTTTGTTTTCTTGTAAAGACAGTTATAGAGTGATACAATGCATCCCCTTGGTATATGCTGATTTGGTGATGACATCGCCCTACTGACCTGGCATCCTGGTGTCCCCTTGCTGTAGCATTGTTGTAGCATTTCATTGATCTCTAGTTGTGATAGTGGTTGGCGGTTGCGGATTTTGGAACACTGTGCTACCAGATGTGTCTTAGTTAGCCTTGATTGTGGGTTTCCAAGTATCCATAGCTTCCACATTTTCTGCATATAGCCCCTCTCTCTGAGATTGCTGGTGTAGTAGCATTTCATCAATTCTGTGTTCTCCACTCTTGTCCATGTATGATTGTTCCAGTTAACCATTTGCCAGCAGATTGCCCTGGTACCCTAGCAACTGATGTGGACCTTATTGATCCGGGCGACGCCCAAGGCGGTATGACTCTATCTGTATTGTAATCACTCATATCCGAGGGTAGCAGGTGTAGCATTAAGAGTCTTGCCTAAGGACCCTTACTGGATGATGTTCGTCCCTGCCGAGATTCGAACCCCGACCTCAGTAGCACTAACCAATGTACGATCAAGCTAATTGTTTTTGCTGACTTGCGTTGTCAACAAATATGCAAAAGAAGACATTCCTGCAGAGTGAAACGATGCAAAGCAACAGAATAAAGTTTAGTTTAGTTTATTTGCACAATAATAAGAAAATACAAGACACATATATACATATATATTTACGGTATTTTATATACATAAATACATATACAAAGGATGTAATTTCAGTGCTGGAAAGGAGGGAAGTCTAAATAGCTTATTCAAAGTCTTCCAATATTCAAATAACAGGGGAGGAAAATGCTCAAACCCTTACATTACTCATCAAAACAAAGCAAAATAAGCAACAACCAAACAAAAAAGGAACACATAGCACATAAATACCTATATACATTGATATCTGTGTTATTTTCTACATACAAACTTCTTCCCAAAAGAACATATTCAGATGTAAACCCATTCTGATCAGAAACTGTTATTTAACTGTAAGTGATTACAGTTGCATTTACTCTGTCATTTAATTAGATGTAACTCCCTCAACACTGTAAATACTAATATACAAATAAATATTTCAATAGCATTCAATAACAAGATAGTTCAGTCTTTATGTCGTCTTTGACAATGACATTAAGGATCTTTTTGTTTGATATTTGTGATAAAAACAATCAACAATAATGTACTTTATTTTGTTTTCATATTATAAGGTCAGAGATACAATTTGGAGTAAAGCCTGAATAAGTAAAATGAGTTATAAGTTATGAGTTTCCTGAATCCTCCCAGTGGGAATGTGATTCAGTTTGATAGTGAAATGTAAATGACTGTGATCTTTGTGGACACACTGGAGCTTGTGCCTAAACACAGACCAGGTGCATCTGCAGGAGATTGTAAACAAATAACTCTGTGACTCAGTGGGTATTTTCCTTCAAGGCTGGGTGAACTTCTGAGGGACTTGTTACACTCAACAGGCAAGTAGGACATTATATTACTGTTTACATAAAACATCTTTCCTTGTTCCAGTGACAGTGGCTTGAGGCTCAGAGCCAGGGATGCGGTTCATGCTTGAGCTGGCAAACTAACTAAAGACTAAAATAGGAACACGGCAAACAACGGACCAGCGCGCTGCAAGAGATCATAAATGTTTGTGGTACAGAGAGTGCAGAGGGTACGGGAGAACAGGAAAAGAAAGAGACACTAGATTATTAAATCATCCTAGATTATACATTTGAGCTGCAGTCAGATCCATGCTGGAGAATAGACCGGTGAGTCTTTTATAAATGCATTCGTGTGTGTGTGCGTGTGCATGTGTGTGCACAGAGGGCAGCCACCCACATTAGCCAGGTCAGTGGCTGTCTCATGGGGCGCCTGAGGACACGCTGTTAGTTTATCTGGCTGGCTGAACAAGGCTGCACACAACAGCACAGGTCTGCCAGAGCAGCTATATGACTTTAAAGGAACTCTGCTCTGTGGGTAATGACCTTGTTTTCAAACTGATAGCGCATTCAAGACAACACGAAATTAGGATGCATCCCACT
Source organism: Epinephelus lanceolatus (assembly GCF_041903045.1). Lineage (NCBI taxonomy): Eukaryota > Metazoa > Chordata > Actinopteri > Perciformes > Serranidae > Epinephelus > Epinephelus lanceolatus. Next base: position 30,809,407 of record NC_135737.1, read on the forward strand.
GACAAGCTGGAAGAATAAACAAGAGTAAAAATCCTCAGAGGAGCTAAAGAGAACAACAGCACCGAGCACTCAAGTTGAATTCAGAGAAAAAGTAAAAATGTGAATACACAAGTAGACTAAAAAAGAAAACAGAATTTGGAGAAGTTGGGCCACTCAGCTTTATTATTGTGTCAGCTAAAAGGATTTACTTTTGTACTTTCAGGCTCCTTGATATATTTTAAGGCAGGAGTCATCGGAGCAGAAGGATGAAGTCCCCAGTGATACAAACACAAAGTCGAGTTTTGTTGGGTTAGAAATCCAGTTTTCCAGAACACATCCCCAGATGGGCAGAATTACAACTAACGATCAAAACAGGCACAAGAGCTGTAAATGTCAGGCATGTTTGACTTCTATCCTGCACTCCCTGAGCATCTAAAAGCATTTCAGCCTTTCCCAACCTTTTAGCCAGTGGTGGACAAAGTACACAACTCCATTACTTGAGTCAAAGTGTAGATACTCCTGATCAAATATTACTCTAATAGAGAAAGTTGTTCAGACAAACTTTTACTTGAGTTAAAGTGCTGGTTTTTGTTGTGTTTGTTAGACCCACCCACCCACTCTACCCAGACTTTCACCGCCTCAACTTTCATTCTTGTCCCACTGCGTTTCCCCCTGACGCCGCCAAGTGCCATTAAAGTATAGCGGTGACAAACCACATATCATGCTGATGTTAAAGACAGCTTTTTCGTTAGTATATGACGCCGCAGATCACTGCCCAAGCACTGGATTGAGACGACTTTGGAGTGAGACTGGTTGGCTTGTATTCAAAATAAACTTTAATTTTCACAGTAATTATACAGTTTCTGCTCATTACATACCCTGGAAATCCAGAGTTCTCGTGAGAGCATAACTTGAATTTGCTCAGCGAGTCACTCTGGCAATCAGTAATGATGCTCATTACCCATGCCATTGGAGCCGAGCTGCACCAATCACATCGGTGTATCTGATATAGGCGGGCCAGAGGCGAGCTAAACAGATGACGACAGCGCTGCAACGACGAAGTCCGGAATCAGTCAGTAAACATTGCAAGATGGCTACGGATGAACCCCAGTTGTTTTAAACGGCTTTGGCCGCTACAATGAACGAGTTAGACTTGGCTGTTTCTCTAAAAGAGGAACAGAAGGAATCTTTCCTTTGCAAGAAGGACGTTTTTGCTGTTTTGCCGACCGGATAAGGCAAGAGTCTAATCTACCAGTTAGCTCCGCTGGTAGCTAAGCATACGTCACCCCATGTATTGTTCTGATTGGTCGTAGTGTTATCCAATTGCGTGCAGTGATATTTTCAAATGCACGTTTGGTGCCGCCCCTCAGGTTGGGCCATTTTCATTACTCATAGCCAGACCCTAAATCTTTCTAGATTTGGGTCTGGATTTCCATGCTGCTCATTACATGCATTTGCTTTTCAAAATAAACGTATGACTTATGTTTATCTCTTTAGGTTTAGACAACAAAAGCACATGGTTAGGTTTAGACATAAACATCGTGGTTTAACTTAAAATAGGTCCAGTTCTTACTAACGTGATGCCACTACATGTGACATGTAACTATGGTGGTATGCTACACATACTAGAACACACACCTTTTGGTTCCAAACAGGGAATGAACAGTGGGCTTGAGGGTGAAAGTCCAGTGTCTGTTTGACCCATCCACCTTCCCTGCTGCCTGCCCTAAATGGACTTTTTAGCTTTTCCTAATACGGTAGTTGCCTGTGGCACCAGAAATAGCCACTGCCCAGTGCATATCATACCACTGCAAAAGGTGTCTCTGTGTGTTGGTGTCTGACGCCAACATCCACTTACAAAGCGGTGGTAGTTAACAAGCTGGGAGTGAGAACGGGCTGGATTCATACCCAGGTCCAATACGACAAGTTGAGAATCCATTAGGCAATAACGAAGTTTGTTCATGGTAAAAAGAGCAAACATTTGAAACAAAATGAATCTGTTGTTGTACAGTAAAATTTTAAGCATGGACTATGAATATGCCCATGGGTGCTCTGGTGGTTAGGACTTGTCATCTTCAGTCGGCAATGGCCCTTATAACCACCACCAAGTTCAAACGGAGCCATTCAAAGCCTGCAGCAAGCACTTTGAACCTGACTGACAGGTGTGGGAGGAATAGTTTACTGAAACACAGCTTGTGGCCTATCACATCTTAGAAAACAAAATTCAGCTGCTCACTTCAAAGCTATGTCTTAAAGTAACAAGTAACAGGAGTAACAGGTTTAAGATTTTGCTATTTATATTAAAGAACAACAAAACTCTCTGAAAGTGTTTTTTTTTTTATTGGCATTACTGTAACTCTACATTATACATATATATAAACAATACATGAAAGCACACCAGATCTCACAGCATTTGTTCAAAGTTAATTCTCAAGGATCATAACAAACTGTTTCTCATCAGAAATCGACATGTTCATACATACTCTAGAGGACGCAGCTTCCTTATTAAAATAAAATACCTATCTCTTGCTGATAGAGGCGAATGTTATCTCCCATTTCAAAGCTACAGTTTGCTTTATTAGTGCTGTAGCAGCTACTGTCCTGGAATGTTAGTCAGTAAATCAACACGTCACACAAAACTTTGGTCGAAGGATAATTTCTCAGGCTTTCTGTTACACCTGGCAGTTCCCTGGACCTGCCTGCTCATGGAATAATTTGCATTCAAAAGTACCTCTTCTCAGCCTTGTGCGGCAGATAACGCAGAAAACATTGTATTAGTGGAATCTGTTTGTACAAAACAAGGCAGTAACAATTCAGCCTTCACAGGCAAATAAGTGTTTTTCTTTTTTTCAGACTTCATTTTGGTCAAAATCTGAGATGACTCAATTTTCTTCAGCTTTGTTGCACTGAAATAACATTAACATATCTTAGGGATCCTCTTGTCCACATTATCTCCTCTTGTCTAGTCTCAGACAGTCTGTGTACAATATGCCCTCTCAGGCTAAAAATCAATTCAGCTCATGCATCATGAAAAAACATGAGAATCTTTGCTTTGGCTGAACATAACACAGTCACTGGCTGGCTCAGACTCAGAGGAAGAACATTTTTTGAATCCAGACTCAGAATGAGCATTTGCCTGTCTTTGAACATTGCTTTCTTGTTTTCAGTGTTTTGTGTTAACACTCTGTGCCTGGGGCAGTGGTTTGGAGTCCCAGGTGTACCTCGATGCACCTGTTTTTCCTCTGGCATTGAGTACTATTTCCATAACATGATGTGTGTGCACATGTTCGCCTGTTTACCGTGTAAAAATGATAAAATACAGTAAACAGACATCAAAGAAATGTAAAAAACGATGTAAAAATGTGTGTATTTTGAAGCGTGAGGGAGACTTTTGAGTTGCATTGTTAAAAAAATGTCCATGCTGTGTGTATGTGTGTGTGTACTTTGAGGAGGTGGCTGAATGTCTGTTGGGAGAGCAGATGGTCAGGACTCGCCCTCTAGGCTCTCCCCTGTCGTTGGCCTGTTTGGCAGTGAGTGTGTCATGTTAAAACAGATCTCAACTGAAAACATGGACTGCATGCAAAACACACAATAACATGTATCCCAGGTACTGTAGCCACGAAGTGAGATCCACTTATCAAAAGCTGCTCTGGACAGATCAGTCAGTGCTTATCACTGCGGACATGATGGCGGTTCCTCCCTGACCAAGACTACAGAAAACTATAATAAAGACTATAAATCTGCAGTGATTTTTATTTCATGTTTTTGCAATTGCTATTTATTAAATATGTTGAAGGCTCAATGAAGTCCCTTTTACGAGCCTGGTGTGGCTACACATTTTGACAAATAAAGGCCTGTCTCAATTAGAAGCCTGGTCTGGTTGCCAAGCATTTTTTTATAGAAGTTCTTCGGATGTATAAAACTAGGTTGTTGGCTACCTCAAATTGTGTCCATTCCTCGATTACCCTGTAAGTTATTTATATTTCTTTAGTCCGTAAAGGTCCTTAGATCAAAAGAATCAAAAGGGTATTTCATAAAAATTAATTGAAGTTCTGAGAGTTGTTTTAACAGGATAAAGCAACACATTCTCACTCCGACCTCGTCACATATTAACGTTTTGGTCATGTCAACCACAAACACACATGGTTGGGTTAGGCAACAAAAGCACGTGGTTGGGTTCAGGAAAAAAGAATAGGGTTTGGCTTTAGAGTCTTATGGGACGTGAACACAGCTCTTGGGTGAAAGCTGGTGTTTGCTGGACCCATCCACCACCCCTCATGTTTGCCCCAATTGGACTTTTGCCACCTTAACTTTTATCCTTGCCTGCTGCATTTTCCCCTGATGCCGCTGACCAGCCGAGTATCACGCCAATGTTAAAGGGTGCCTTTTGTCATTGGTTTCTGACACCGAAAGCCCAAGCGCCGGATTTCGACGACTTCGGAGTGATACTGGGCTGATATGCAAGGTGCCATAATCCTCGAGTGCCATTAACTCACTCACTCTCTGATGCGCTGTCTGTCGGAGCTAGATCAAATGAATGATTCATAACTGATATATCATCTGAAGCCTAATCTTTAAACAAGTAAGATTCATACTGGTTTAAATCAACAATATGATTGTATTACTCGGTCTTTGCTGAGCAACAGTTTTGTGTGAAAGGAATTAAAGGCCTGTCCCATATTTAGGCCTGTTGATTTCAGTGAAGTTAAAAACATTTGATATTGGCATAAAATATATGTCTTAGTTGCTTCTGTGTAGAAAATAGAGAGAGATGGTTTTACCGCTGTCCTTTGAAAACCCATTTTGCTAAATTCAGTCTCACTTTCGAGTGAGGCACCATATATTACCAGTGAGTCAGTGGTCCTGCACATAGTTCTCTAGCATCAGTTTTGGACACTCAGGGACAGCGTGTTAACTTCCATCTTCACAGGAATTGTACAGTAGCTTGTTAAACACATACAGTGTCTTTGCAAAATTAACTAATGCAGTTAAATTGATTTAGCAATTGGTTAATAAATCATTTACACTGGGTTCAAACGGATCTATAAAGCATTAGTGAATAAATTATTAACCACTAATTAAGACATTACTTACAATTAATGATTTATAAAAGTGTGCCTTATCACAAAGCGGATAAACACCAGCCAAAGCGCAACCCACGAGTTGTTCTTTTTAATGGCTTTAAACTAATATAACATTAAAGTAAAGCATTAGCGAAGTATTTATCAACATTAATATAGCTGTTAGCCACAACTTATAAACCCTTTATGAAGGGGCCTTTATTGGAAATTGGTATTTTAAAACCTCTGCCAGTATCTTAGTAAACCTGAGTTAAACAGTTGCTTGTTCGGTTTGTTTGTTTGCCAACATCAAGTGACCCTTTTAGAAGTGGCACGAAGTGAACCAAAAATATCCCCAGTAGCCTACTTTTAGTTATTTCAAAGTCTATTTGAATGCGTTTCTGCACAGCTGTGGCTTCGACTATCACAGTCTGACAGCAGATGTCTGGCAAACCAAAGGTGGCTCACACTGTGCTTTGGTGCACTCTTAAAATGGATTTAGCTCAACAAACTCCACTGTACAGTTATTAGATGTGACAGGAAGTAAATGTGCAAGTCACATCGATCTCAGCGTGCTAACGGTCGAATCTCCTGATGTGTGCTGAAAGATGGTGTAAAATTAAATTCATGAGGATGCAAGTAGGAAGTGTGTGTGTAGGAGGGCTGTCTTTCTATCTTTGTGAGGACCGGTTTGAGATTTAGATATTGAGGGCTTTTGGGAGACATAAGGGTTAGCCTATTTAATGCTAAATAAGAGTAATGATTTATTAAAATTTGGGTTTTATTTTAATAGTTGAACTACTCTGAACTATTGGTTGAGATTTAAGAATGTGGAAATGCTCAAAATAAGTCAAGGGAGCAGGAAACAGTAGTGTCCACATGATCATATATCTTGTGTGATGCCACTATGTCCCCTAATCTTATCAGTGACTTTGGTTAGTACAATGTCAACATAATCATGAGAAGCCTAAGATGTGATGAGCCTTAGTTTTGCTTTAAGATTTCCAGAAATAGGTAAATGTTACATAAAATTTGGGGAGTAAGCATGTTGTGTTAAACTCCGTTTCCACCAAACACGTACCTTTGGAACCAAAAGTAACCCTTCAGACATGGTACCTAGACTCTAGTGTTTCCACTGCAAACAGTACTTTTAAATGTGAACTTTAAGGTGTGTTGATTGATTGAAGTTAACAATCCACCTTAAAAGTTGCCGGCAGTTGGCCCACTGGATTAAGTTATTTTTTTCTCCAACTCCAGCTGCTGCGAGAGGCAGCAAAACATCCTTTAATTTATAGTTACAGTCTACTAATAAAACTCTCCACAGTATGAACAGTGGTTACATGAGCCTCAAAACCAGCCACAACTCAGTCCTGAGCAGAGTGACCGTCCTCTATTGACCAATCAACAGACTGCAGTGTTCACAGCTCCACCTTTTAGTACCAGATCTGTGTGCTAGGTACCCCAACAGAGGGGGGACCGAAAATGGGGACGGCACAGAACAGTTCCATTGGTACCATCCACAACTTTTCACAATGGGAACGGAAAAAAGCAAACCGAACTGAAGTGAACCATATGGTACTGCTTGGTGAAAACGGGGCTATAGGGTTAGGGTTAAAGGCTAATACAATTTGTCAACAATGGTCCTCAACTAAAGAAGTACAGATGTTTGTGAGATGGTGAGAAAGACATTTTTCTTAAGCATTGCAAGTAACTAAAATGTACCTTTGTAATTTGTCCTGGTTGCTGTTTTGGAACTAAACAAAGCAACTAATCATTCATAGTAAAACTTATCGTTCCTGCAGGCAAATTGCGGTCATTTGTTCATCCAGCATTCTGTAGTCATGGCCATGGAAATACTTATCTGTACTATTCTACACTTTATAAAAATAGACTGTGGCCAACAGAACCAAAGTTATTTGTTGACTTTCATACCAAACATTTTCCACTGTAGTGACTGTGACTTTTGGATTCAAACAAAACCCTCAATAATAAACTGTTGCTAACGCTAAGAGCATACATACACTATGGAAGAAGGAATCTTATATGCAATGGTTATCAAAATCTCAGTACCTCTCACAATTCACAGTTCTCACAAGCCAACATGTCAAAGTGAGCAGTCAGAGTTGGTCGTGAGGGCCTCCTCTTTTTGTCTTCACCCCCAAACGTCTGACTGACAGTGTATGAAATGGAGTCCGTGCATGTGCATATATATAAAAGTATTGTGCTATGTGAAACAACAGCAGAAGCTCATGTGGGTCCTCTCAGTACTATGTCTTCTCCGGCGTCAGCTTGTTGGTGGAGAAGAGAATGACGAGGATCATGTGTAGATTCAGGCCAGTCCTCTCTGCTCGCGTGTCAGCTGCATTTAGGTTTGCTCCTCCATTACAGGCCCAGTGCTTGAACCTAAAATCATATCCATAGTGACATGCAGCTCTAGTGGAAACGCTGTAACCCAGTCCTGGAGAGTTTTTTGTGCCTTTATGAGTTTCAAGACAGATGGAGAGGCCTTGTGCAGAGGTTTTATGTCCTCTTTTTTCAGGCACTCCACACTGCAACAGGCCGATGTCTGAATTTGTGTGACATTGTCTCAGTTCCATGCTTTGCCCTCGCTGATGCTGCTCCTCGCCGGCCTTACAGATCCAATCACAGAAACATGACACCAAAAAATAGAGTATTATCCCGTGGTACCAACCCTCCACAGAGAGAGCTCTGAAGGTGCGCAGAGCTGCAACAGCATTCAGCTCCATGTCTGGGTGTTTACAACATCAACAAGCATGTAGAACAAACAGAATAACTGTATGAAATGGCAGTCTTTACATCAGGTATTTAAGTCAAGGTGTGTTAAAGATTATAATAAGTAAACATGTCATCATGCAGATATGTGAAGGAGCACAGCATCTACAATAACACCAACTGTAAGACACAAATTTATACAAAAGAAAGGTAAAGTCTTAAAGTATATTTCTATTATAAATTAGTCTGTGAACAAATCTCCTGTTGGATGTCACTTGCCTTTTAATTCCCCCCTCACCCTCCATTCAACATATTATGATTAGAGTATCACCATATTATTAGGCACAGCAACCTGCTTAGAATATCATATAATCTCCAACTTGGCTAGGATGTGCTTAGGTACATTATATACAGGTGTGGCTGAACACTATGCTCTAAGGTACAGGTGCTGTTAGGTGTGACAGGATTATCTCATGGCAGATATTGTGTATGAGCACATATATCAGACGGAGGTGTATATATAGACGAAGACGAGCAGTAGGAGGTTGAGTACGATGCCGATGACTCCCAGCACAGCCAGGAATCTCTCCTCTGGTGTGCTTAGGTGTGGACACATTAGGTCCATGTAAAACCCGTTGAGTCACTCTATTAACTACAGAAACTGGTATTTAGCAATAGGTGTGAGTGGATAAATGTTCTATTCAAGTAGATTTTAAGGGTGCTCAGCAGTAGATAGGCCTGCGGGTTAGTATTTCTCTTGGCAATTTTGGTCCCTTTAAATAGATTCAGCAGTGTATGGCATATCTCGCTAACTTCTTATTTGGTCAAGCTCACTCAAAGTTGCCTTGTTTGTCAAACCATTTCAATAAATTTAACTGGCAGTGATGATATTTTAACTCTCACAAATGAGCTTGATTGTTCAAAGACACTTTTACATGTTATGGGACAAAGATGCAACACACTTAAGCAGTCACAGAAGTGCTATGTCCCACTCATATGAATGCAGAAACATGTGACCACTGGCAAACTGGACACACTGTCATGTCAATAGTCATTTGATGTGGATCTGTCTTGAAAAGCTGACTCCACCTGCAGCTCTGTCCCTGTGACCGTTAGCAGTCTAGAGAAAAGCTGTCTTATTGGATAGGCAGTGATGCAGGTGTGGATAAATATGGCTACTATCCAGGTGAACACACTGCCAATGATCCTCACATCATACTGCTCACTCTGAACAACCGAACCCTTTCAATATTTAAAGAAGAGGGTGGCAGTGCGAAGAAAAGTTGGGGACAGTGCCAACGTCTCTTGTTCAAGTCTTGCAGAAAACCTTAGGTGACAGAAGTGTAGATGTAGACAAATATGACCACCAAGAGATTGAGGATGGTTCCGATGATGCCCAACACGGCTAAAATTCGCTCCTCTCGGTCGTTCGTGGCGTCTTCCTCTCTAGCGTGAGCGCTGCAGACATAGCGGCTGCCGGGGACCATGGTTACCATCACAGAACCCCACCCCCACAGGGCACGACGCCTGGATATGGAGACAGTGATGGGGGCGGAGGTGAAGAAGGGGAGGTTGAAAATAAAGAGAGGAGAGAGGCGAATGGAAAAAAAAGGAGGCAGAAGAGAAGGAAAGTTAATTATTTCTGACACAGAGTCGCTGAAAATGGTCCGTCTCTTTCCCAGACACATCATGCACACATCTCTTTAGTCACAAACTTTCCCGGCATGCATTTGGGCATTGAATATTAATAAATGAAACGTTAAAAGTCAGTGGAGAATGAAATGAGATTTTGACTTTGTTCGCTGTCTGACCCATATCTGCATCAATTGTAGAACTGTGTCTTCCATTTTCCTCAGTATTTTTGTTCTCTTGTTTTCTTTTCATCCTTTCACGTCTCCTACCGCTTGTTATGACCTTTTCCCACTACCTGTTCCTCTTCCTTCCTTCATCGTTTTCTCACCTCTTTCGCTTCCCATTGACTGCAAGAATCTCCAACTCAACAAGACAACATCCAACACAGTGACAACACTCTGTAGTGTTAGCAAGGAATTGCTCGTTATGTGTGATGGCGTTCTTCACATTCCTTCCTCAGCAACCTGTCTCCTAGAAATAAGGTCTGTATGTTACTAAACTGATTTCCTAATTACCTGATGTGGCAACGTAATTGCTGCCTGGATTATGTCCAGAGACAATGTTTCTCTCAGATAATGACACACTACTTTCATGTACCCTGTAGGCTTTGGAAGGAAGTGGCTGGGCATACAAAGGGCAGGACCATGACACCAGAACTTTGGGTTTGTGTCCTGTCTACTGTCTGAAAAGTATATGACAAAGAGTTTGTCAACTGACAGTTCGGGAAGGACCCAAATGCAGCAGCCTGCAGCAGGCAGGTTTAAGGTTTAAGGTTTAACAAAAAGCAAGCTTTAATATAGCTCATTAAAAACATCCAGAACAGGCAGATAACAGAAAGTCCAAACGACAGAAGAACTAAAACTAAACTGAAAACCAAGTGGGAAAATATGATGAACTCGGGTAAAAAATCCAAACAGAACACAACACCTGGCAGGAAACAGAGCAGGGGACAACACCAAGAACACAGGAATGAACGCAGGGGAACTGACAAGAAACAAAGGGAAACACACAGGTATATATATACACAGAAAACTAATCACAAGAACGAGACAGAGCTGGAGGAGGAAGACATGGGCAAAAGGAGGGAAATGGGGATTGGCTAGCAACAAGTTTGTGGAGGGGAACACTAGGGTGGAGCAGACAAGACTAATACAGAACAGGTGTGAAGGGAAGACTCTGGGAACAGGGAAGGACTAATGAGACAGGTGTGACAGAAAACAGGCGAGAAAACACACAAAGACAGGAAGTAAAACCGGACACGACACATGAGGAGAGAATCTACAAAATAAAACAGGAAATAGATTAGACATGAATGAATAACAAAACAAGGAAGAGCACAAACAGAAAACCCTGAAACAAAGTCCACAAGATAACATGATATAAACAAAAACCCTGGATCATGAAACACTTTCACTAAGGTTAGGGGAACATCATGATTTGGGTTAGATGTTGATTAAAAAAGTAATAAAATAATCTGTAGTCAATACGTGTGGATAATTTATGTAAGATTACCTATTTTGTCCAAAAACAACTGAAATTCCTTCATTCAAACCTTTATTTAAGACTCTGGAAATCAACTGAGGGAGAACCTCATTTTCAGTGATGCCGAGCATGAACAAAGACATTAAAATAATTAACAAGCAAACAAAGAACAATCATGTATATCAATTAAAACAAAAATGAGATCATACAAAACAATGAACAACACTAGCAATAAATGGGCTCTAAAAGTAGAAATACAGGGTGATAAACATGCAACAATATCATTTCTTCATTCATTCATTCACTCATTCATCTTCTAACCGCTTCATCGTCTTGAGGGTCGCGGGGGGGCTGGAGCCTATCCCAGCTGGCATTGGGCGAGAGGCAGGGTACACCCTGGACAGGTTGCCAGACTATCGCAAGGCTGACACATGGAGACAAACAACCATTCACGCTCACATTCACACCTACGGACAATTATCAATTAACCTAGTCCCCAATCTGCATGTCTTTGGACTGTGGGAGGAAGCCGGAGAGCCCGGAGAGAACCCACGCTGACACGGGCAGAACATGCAAACTCTGCACAGAAGGGCTCCCACGCCCGGGACCGAACCGGCAACCCTCTTACTGTGAGGCGACAGTGCGAAACCACCACACCACCGTGCCGCCCCCCAGTATCATTTATGTAAATTGAAAACAATGTTGGCCCGAACACTGAGCCCTGTGGGACACCTTTATTAATATTTAAAAATTCTGAATGAACATCACCCATCTTTACGCATTGCAGTCTATTGGAGAGGTAGTTTTCAAACCACAGGCAGCTGACAGAATCAAAACCAATATGGGACAATGTCTTTATAAGTAACAAATGGTCAACTGTGTCGAATGCCTTAGACAAGTCTATAAACAGAGCAGCACAAGACAATTTGCTATCCAAGGCTAGTGTAATGTCATTTAGAACCAGCGATGTTATATTTTATCTGTGGCTATATGTGCTATCCGCATTTTTGCCGGATTCATCAATTATCAGCATTTACTCATTATTTTAATAGAAAATGTCATTTGTTCTGCATTACGTTTCCTAAAAAATATTGCTGTTTCAAATTAGTTTCACATAAATGTAATTTTTTAATAGACAGGGCTGTCCTCTTCAAATATATTTCCCACCATCCTAAATTTAAACTACAGAACTGACTAAAATTAAAGTTTTTAACAATAGATATCATGTAAACACCAATACACTTAAGCTGGTAAAAGCATAGACTGCAAAAATAGTAAACGTAGCTACCATGACATCACCCATTGGTTTGTGGACTCCAGTTTTTGAGCTACATTTCAGCCATTGCCATCTTGGTTTTTGGAGCCAGAAGGGACCATAGAGGCTGGCACTGTAGAGGAGTGAGGCGTGGATCTGACTGAGAAGCCATGAAGCCGCTACTGGCAGACAGTCTGTCACTTAAAGAGGCCCGCCTTTAATTTTGTGTAACTTAAAGCCATAATAAAATTCACATGGGTGACTTATATAAATATTAATCCCCTGCACAGTTGTCATAAAGGGGGACATTTCCTATAAAAACCAAAATCATTTTTATGCACCAGGCTATAAATGCCTCCAGTGACCTTTCAAAAAACTGCACTGGCTTCATTTTTCAGCCCCAGAGGTTGCCCTTGGTCAACAGTCATTGAAGACCTTGGTCTCCCTGTCCTCTGACACTAAGCGCTGATGTGCAATCAATGGTGTCCGTTAATAATGAATGAGGTTAGATGCCGATGAGGGAATTATCTACACTCCTCTAAGACAGTTTGGGAGCGCAGAGAAAAAGAGAGGTTAGGATGAGGACAGTGTGAGTGCGTATTTCTCTCTCTCTCTCTCTCTCTGTGCTAAAATGAGAATGACTCCAGGGCTTTACACAGGATGTGAGACCGCTACACTGAACTGGTCACAATTAGGTCCACCAGTCAGTTGCCTCGCTGATTTTGTAAATAATTCACATCCCTTCAATAAAAGCATAGAAAAATATAGATAATTGTAAATACACTTTCTTAAATTATGTATTATTGTGGTTACAATCTCAACCTCTCCCTGGATAACTCATTGTTGTGCAAATACTGGAGATGTAAACACAAACAAAAAAGATGAATTCTCAAAAGTGTGACTCCTTGTGCCTCTTTTATGTTTGCTTTACTCTGCTCTCCACTTGTTGTTCTATCTTTTCTTTTTGTTGGTGTGCTGGGCAAACACTTCAGCATCCAGCAGCTGTTCTGGCAGCCCAGGGGTTTGTGTGTGTGTGTGTGTGTGTGTGTGTGTGTGTGTGTGTGTGTGTGTGTGTGTGTGTGATTGTGCGTGTGTGTGGGTGGGGGTAGGGGGTTAGTGTAAGGACAGGGACATAACACTATCTTTTGATGCAGCTTAGCCATTCAACAGTGTAACGTGATTATTTCCAACCCAATTAGAGGGAATGCATGGCACACCTCAAAACTCGGGCCATAAAGAAGAGAAAAAAAGAAGAAATGAGAAGATGACAAAAACAAAGAGTAAAGAAAAGTACAATAGAGAAAAGAGAATATATGTAAACATCCATATTTATTTATTTACCTGCCCAAGTGTTATAAATGTGTTGCTGCTGTAATGAAGGTGGGATTAATGTGGCATTAAGGTATACTATGCAGGATTTTTCTAAAAAAAAAAAAAAAAGTGCTATGTTCGGGATGTTTGTGGGTACAGACTCTTTATAAAAAGCTACAGCCAGGTGCCAGATTGTAAGCTGCACATACTGAAGATGAAATTACAAAAATCGCAGATACAGTGCTGGCGATACTGTTTACAAACTGACAATTTCTGCATAGCTCACCTTCTAAAGTCTAGGGTGTAGGATTTGGTGGCATCTAGTGGTGAGGTTGGAGATTGCAAGCAACTGAAACGTCTCCCACGTGCCAAGCGTGTATGAAAACTATGGTTGCTGACATGAAAACGCAAATGAGCAGAGCTTGAAAATAAATGAAGGCATCAAGGAATCACATTGTGCCTAATGGACGTCATAGCACAATGGCACAACAGAGGTGGACCTGTTGAAACTATTTTGTGACTATTTTGCATTTTTTGTGTCATTTACCTGTCATGCCCCTGGTGTATATAGATCTTAAAGGGCAAGGTCTTTCAAATGGAAACTCTCACTTAGCCACTACAGCGCTGATTAGCTTTTTTCCTTCAACAACAAATGCAGGTGGTTACGTTTAGCCAACAAACGCACATTTGCAATCACACAGGAAACAAACACTGGCCTCATTGGTGAAAGTCGATGGCCTTTCATTAACTTTCGTTGTTGTCCTGCTGCATTTCCCCGTGACGCAGTCGGGTGCCATTGAACAATTACAATGACTGGCCGCCTATCATGCCGACGTGACAGGACAGCTTTTTCACTGGTGTCTAATGCCAGATGTCACTGACCAAGTGCCAGTTTTCGACGACTTTGGAGTCACACCAGGTTGCCAGGTGATGGGGGGAGAATGTTTTTAGAAAGGCTTTGGGGATGGCATTTTGACACAAAAACATACATACTTCGACTAAAATTAGAATTTTCAGATTTGAAATCATCAGAAACACAACTGAAAAGCTACAGAATGATATAAAAACTTTATATCATTGTATCCGTGTCACCCTTTATGTCTTTTTTCAAAGGTCTTGACTTTACCAAACGGACAATGCAGCCCAGAAAATAAGCTGCCACCGAATACAGTGTGTGCAGGGCAGCAGGGTGTTACACAAAAAGTTTCCCAAGGTTTTGTATTTGTCAGATATCAGACTTTGGGCTTTGAAGCAGTGTACCATGTCCTTCTGATTTTTTTTATGTCTTTCGCTATATCACAAGTTTGTGATACATGATAGTATGTTGTATGCTTGTGCCTACATTGATCTGCAAATGTTTCACATCCTCCTTGAACTTCTCAGGGCACTGAAATTTGACAGTGATCTTAGAGCATACTTGTTTGAGTGTGCATGCACCTTAGTTTTTTCTTACTGTATCTGCATGTTTGTCAAATTATGTGACTTCCTTTGGGCATTTATAGCATTTAAGCATGATTTATCATGTACTATATGTTTACACATGCAGTGTTATGCCAAAGAGTTGCAGCATTCTCCAGTCACAAGCTCACACATTAGACAGTGCTACTCTCAACATACAGTTACTCCAAGAACACAAGCTTCTCTTTCACCCTCTTTCCCTCCCTCCCTTCAAGAACACACATCTTAATGAACCGCAGCAGCTCAAGCATTTAGTCATTCAAATTAATATTTAACACATTTATTCTATTTCAGCCACTCAAACCTCCAGTGTCCCACCACAGAACAGCAGGAGGAATCAGATGTGATTGTCTTGTCACCGTGAAGGTTTTTACCAATCCCAGTTGGTGGCATTGTTGTTAAATGAAGTCTCGTTAGATCCAGTTTTACCATTTCAGTCTGAGGGGTTAGTTAAAAAGTTCTCCGTGCGTTATCAGGATAAATAAAGCAGCTATCTTCGACTTCCCTGATGTGTTTTTCCCCATGTGTATAAGGCATTGTTTTAGGAAAACATGTAATTAAAGCTCCACATGCCGAATGCTTCTCTGAGTTTGTTTTGAACCAGACTATGAGGACACTGTGTCGTGCAGTAGAAATACAGAGTCGCACTGGGGAATTCACCAACGGCTTCCCCGCAGAATGTGCAATGCAAGGCAGTCTGCCCCGTGAAACTCATGCATAATATTCATCATAATTGGTGCAGATAGCTGCTCTGCTTATTTCGCTGTCAAATTAATTTGTATAGGGTGCAATATGAATTCCCTACGGATGGTCCATCTGCAGTGCAGTGTGCGTTACTCTCGGAGTCTTAGAGGTCACATTCACTAGCAGGGTAATCTCATGGAAGTATCTGGAATGGAAATAAGAGCTTGTGAGATGCATATTTTAAATTACAACAGGGAGAAAAAAGACTGACTTACTGGAAGAAGTCACTATGAGTAAAAAAATATCTTTAAAAGTTTAGTTTTAGAAAGTTTTATTTTGGTAAATGTGAGAGGTTGTGTTTGTTCCTGAAATAGACCACTAATCTGTGCAGACGTAACAGGAGGTTTAATGTTCTTGATTTTGCCCTTCATTACACACGTAGCACTTCCTCTGATGCTGTGTAATACACTCAGCAAGCTTCATAGACTAAATTTTTAATTTTAAGGTTGTATTAGTAAGGTTTTTAGAGGGCAATGCAACCTCTAGGAGTAAGTCTACCTCAGGGCAAGAGAGTCTGTTGAGGGTGAGGTTTGATTTTATCTGACGTGGGCTCGTCACTAGGGGTTTGAATTACATTATCTCAGGAGGAAAATGACTTGTTTTCCAGTTTCATTTCAAATATTGGACAAAATTACAATCTTTCACAAATAATGTGGGGATTGGTTAAATCACAAGATTGAAGATCTGTGGAGGGACTGATAGAAATCTTTCTGCCTGTAGCCATGATAAGACATTTTACGCAACTTAATTACTGCCGCAGTTTAATGTGCAGTTTCCACGAGCCTCCATGATTTTGAATTTTGATCAATAGATAGAAAGATAGATGAGCTCAAATATATAATAAGACAGATAGAGGTCGAGCTGAGAGATAGAAAGTTAATCACTCTAGGGAGAAACAGACAGACACAGACAACCAAGTAATAGGCAGCTAGACAAATGTGCAGACTTAATTAGAGGTAGACCTGCTCAAATGCGTCACTGTTACAGATGCAGTTGTAAGGGTAAAGAGGTAAATAAGAAGCTGAGAACAGAAAGGACATTGGATAAGGAATGAGGCTGGCAGATGGAAGATAAGATGAAGAAGGAGGATTTAAAAGATTGGTGTGAGGTGTGTGTGTGTGTGTGTGTGTGTGTGTGTGTGTGTGTGTGTGTGTGTGCTCCAATGGTCTGATCTATACAAACTGAATCAATACAAAGGATACTGAACTGTTTGATGAAGTCACTGACTCGTAAAAAAGACAATAGCAATTGTTTTTAGTTGTCATGACAACATATCAGTGGGGCTGTAAAGTGTGTCACACTCACTAATTTGAGAGCTCTGTTCTGCCCCATTTTCCTTACTAAATAGAAAAACACAACCACACACCTTCTGAATCCAAGTTTTTCTCTTTCACTGAACTAAGACTATCTTTGGATTAATTGCCATCATCACCCATCATAAGACACACTTCATTCAAACTCAACAGAAACAAAATAAAACTCACCAAAACCATCTTTTGACTTGTTGTTCATCTAGTTAGTTAGTCCGCTGTTCCAACAATCACCAACTCTGGTTTGGTCAAAATAAATCCTTAATTCACTGAGTTACATGTACAAAAAATTGCTGGCACCACACACTCTCTTATCCCCACAGTCTTAGCTGTCTGCTGAGTAGTTGCTATCACTCATCCTTTGGCAGCAGCTACAGTTTTCAGTTTACATGTTTCAACAAACATGCAATTTATGGCAACAAAGGAAAAGGAAATAATATTTACAACACATTCTCACTTCGACCTCGGCACATAGACGTTTGGTCATGGCCTTTCCATGTCAAAATACGACATGCAAGGTAACCTGGGTGCGTTGGTTGTTGACATTCTGGGACGGCATGTCAGGTTCTGCCTGTTACATGCATTGTCTTCTTTCAAAATACACTTCCATTTTCACAGGAAATTTAATGTTTACATACAGTCTCTTTCAAAATAAATGCACTACATTAGTACAACACCACAAATTGACTTTTTTTTTCTTTCAGCAACTAACGCACATGGTTGGGTTTAGGAAAAAAGAACAGGGTTTTGCTGTCTAATCTTATGGTATGCAAATACCGCTCTCCCAGGTGAAAGTCAGGGTTCGTTGGACCCATCCATCACCCCTCCCGCCCATTCTCATTCTATGATCTGATCTTTGTCTGAAACATTGGTAAAAGGTAGACTAGACTGACCTCCACATCCTGTAAATACACACACACAGGTGGGTGTACTACTAGGTAGATGGGTAGGTTACTAAGGAGGAAGTGGGTATACTCTCATATATATTCCAATGGATTTTTGATTGATAGGTGGGTAAACAGTTTAAAAGAGAATTGCTTATACCCTGTATACCTGTGTATACCCTCCACTGTGCCACTGCACACACGCACTTTCCAGACAAAATTGTCAGCCCTTTACACTCTGTTCCTATCTTCTACCTAACATTGCATCCTGTCTAATCAACTTCTGTTGAGGAAACACATTTTAAGTACAGTAAAAGCAAACTACGATGTTGGGTGATATTGAGAAGACATGATTGCAGCATCTATCTTACAATTGGAATTGTTTTTATTTTCTTCCTTGGTTCCAGCACACCGCACTTCACAACAGCATAAGTCCTGCCTGTAGCACAGACTGGCTAATCGTTCGTCCCCCCGAGGATCATTGGATCGATTGTTTTTTCAGTTGAGAAACCTGTTTCGTGTCAGGATGCCAGACGAATCAGTCAACTCGGAATTGGTGATGCAAATGGATTAAAAGGTCTGGACTCAGGCGACACACACACACACACACACACACACACACACACAAACATGCATTCACACAAATTTAAATACTATCATATTTACATTTATCATGCACATATATACAGCGTAAACACTTCAAATACACTTGTGTGAACTTAGTTTCACCACTACTTCAGTGTGAGCAGAGAAGATCCAGTGCTGCATGACCTCAAAGTTTTACTAGTACTGATTGGCACTGACTCCAATGCTGTTAATAAGCCACTGAAAGTGCATTAAGAGTTTTGTCTACTTCACCGTCTTATATTCACATTGGCTACTAATGTTTTCAGGGTAGCACCAAGCAATGCACGTCTCCAAAGTTGTATTTAATTCATGGGTGCATGAAGGTAATGATAGTAAAATGATTTTACATGAGAAAAGACTGAGTCACATTGGATCAACTCACGAGTCATAATCAGGGCAGGGTTGATGGTAGTTTTGATGACAGCAAATTAAACTTTGTTTCCCACAATCACCAGCACATCACCTGTGCCACATGGCTGGCAGCTGTTAGCCGCCACTGAGCCAGCAGAAAAGAACGAGTGAATGAATGTTTAATTGCTCAACCTTTTCCCAACGTGTCCTTTTAGTAATGTGTCCTGTAATTGTCCAAGATTTGCACCATTTGAACATCTCCACTAATTTGACTCTGTCACTTGTGTGTTCATATAAAAACAGTAATCGGGTTTTTAAAACTGAGAAAGAACTGGTTTGTGGTTATCACAAGCATACATGCCATCTACAAGTACCTACTGTCTTATTTAACAGCAGTTATATCTATATGTTTGTCTTAAATATTAAAGGTATTTATTGTTTAACTTATTCTGACTGGCTGACAGGCAACAAAACCTGAAGCTAAAATGAAATCCAAGAGCATGCATAAATACAAATAAGGTAAACTAGTACAAGAAACACAAGCATAAAACACAGTACACTGGGAGTGACGCCGGAAACAGGGAACAAAAACAGACGACCTGACACTGAAACAGGGAAAACACACAGCCTAAATACACAAGGAAAGGACGGCGTTAACGAGGGACAGGTGACAGCAAGGCTGAGGGACAGGTGAAACCAATCAGAGCGGGACAGACAATCACAAAGGTGGGAAATGACACAAAGGAAGAAAGTAAAACAAGACAGGACACATGACAAGACTAGTCTATTTTGACAGTTCGAGACACTGTAGCCCAAATGTCCAGTATGGGAGAATGACTGGTTTGCCGTAACCACCACTACATGAAAGTGTTTTAGTATAATTCATGTTTCATTTATCCAGTTATAGGCTCAGTACCTCCAAACACATGCATTTTTGCTAAAACCTATTTAAAACTGACCTGAACGTGAAACTTATCTATGCTCTCTTCAAAGTCAGATTCCAATACTAAGGTTTTAGCGAAAATACATGTGTCTGGGAAGTACTGAGTGTACAACTGTATAAATGAGTCTTTTATTATTCTGCACAGGTTGTGTGAGAGTTTGTAAACAGATAATGGTGTTGTTAGGTCCCTAAGCAATCAATAAATCAATATATTCATTGTTTTCCATGGAGATGTGAAAAAACAAAGTTTCTTTCACGAATCCAAGGTAACATGGCATGACTAACTGATTTACAAATGAGTATTCCTTTAAAGCCCCTGGTGTCTGGGGCTTGAGCCTATCCCAGTGAGGTACCTCCCGAACTAGGGCTGACACATAGAGACAGAAAACCATTCACACCCATGAGAATTTAGAGTCACCAATCGACCTAACCTGCACGTCTTTGGACTGTGGGAGGAAGACGGAGTACCTGGAGGAAACCCACGCTGACACGGATAACATGCAAACTCCACACAGAAGGGCTCCCCACCCTGGATTCAAACCAGAAACCATCCATTATTATAACCTTGAAATCAACATCTCATGATGAGGAAATCTGACCTTTGAAACCCTGAACCCTCCAAGGTATTTGACTTTTGGTAAGCAAGGTAAAATACTAGCAATGTCAAATGCAATATAAACAAATGGAGTTCTATGTGGTGCAGTCTACCTTGTCTATCAGCTCTACATCCAGTAGTGATCAGCAAAAGGAGGAATTGCAGGTATTGAGTTGAGTCATTGACTGGTAGTGTGATTCATTCCACCGAAAGTCTTAATCAATAATCTTACAGCTTTTGTGTTTGCTACAATACAGACACTGTTCTGATCAATGACACACAGCTTGTTTGGGCTACAGCTGAGCTGCAAAGACCAGCTGTTTGTTGCCAAAAGATATATGAGACAGCTGAAATGAAACCTGCATGTTACAATGTAAATGCTTTACATACATTCACGAAGTCTCTCTCTCTCTCTCCCTCTCTTTCTCTCTCTCACACACACATCCATCCCCCCCCCCCCCCCCAACACACACACACACACACACACACACACACACACACACACACACACAAACTGAGCTGATGCACAGAGTGATGGTGTGGGAACCAGATCCGTATGACACTAGAGCATTCCACGGCCTCATTACGAGCTTGGCTGGCCAGCACTGCCAGAATATGAAGCCAGCGGCCATGAAGCGACTGTCACTTCTCCTCAGCCACGGCCCCGCTTCCTCCGCATTTGTGCATGTGTGCTGTTATGGTGTGTGCTTGTGTGTGACGGAGAATTACAGGGGGCAAGAGAAGATGAGTGTACTTACTGTAAGATAGTGTGACTCCATATATGAGCTGTATTCATGACAGCACGAGAAGAGTGATAGTGCTTCGGTGTGACGGAGAAAGCATGACTGTTTGTGTCTGTTTGCTGAGCTGTAGCTCGCTAATTGTAAAAATAAATGCTTTCAATAAGATAATCAGAGTAATGCAAGTTAAATCTTAGACACTAAATACTTTTTAAAATATGTGCTCAATAAACTAGATCGATCCAGCTTTGAGATGTTCTCAGCTTTGAGATGTTCTCAGCTGTAAAACTTTGGCAAAACAACAACATAGTCATGTCGCTGGCCTGCAGAATGTGATGCATTTGCTGCTATGATATCAAGTACATTTCTCACACTACCACAAGCACAGAGCACATTTTGCTTGACACTAGTATCACAACAAGTATTAGCCTTCCTCCCTGTCGTCCAGAGGCAGTAATGAGTGTACTAACAAGACAGGACACCAATACATCATCTCATCTCTGATTCCTGCCTCAGAAATCACTTCTCATGAAATCATTTTCTAGTTTCTGATGCTGGGAGAACAGGCCAGCCATTAGGAATTATGGCCAGGGTGACAAAGTCCTCATTTATGCCCAGTCCACCACCACCAAGCTCCAATACCAACATGAGCAATTTCAAATAAGGTTTTAACCATTAGCCTAGCGACAGAGATTCTTTTTTTCAACTATTTCCAACCATCCAGGCCACGCTCTGTTTCACATGCATATATTCAATATGATTTCAAACCACCAAGGTCAACTGAGTTATTTAAAAGCACATTGAAAATGTTTCTTTCAAACACAACTCTGATAGTTATATCTCATTTTACCTTAGAACAAAACAAAGAGGGATAAATTGCCTTCCAGTAAATGACGGTATAAAAGTAGCATCAAAAGCTGATTAAAGAAATGACTGCAAAGCATTGAAGGACAAGATCAAATCATCATCGGTAGAGGATACACATTTACTCTTTAGCTATCACAATATCCAAATCCAGTGTTTATAACCAGTATTTTTTGCAATTCCAAGACTGTTTAGGGACTCTAGTATGCAGAAATATTAAAATATGCCATTTTAAGAAAGAAGAAAAAAAAAAGGCACAGTTTTATATCTATAGTGATGCTGGTATCAAGTGAAACTACACAACCAAAGGCATTCATTGACACCAACCATGTAATGATATCTTGTTGGGAAATGGCTAAATAATGCTTCAAATTAGGCTAAATTTTGACGATAGAAAACTGACATTTCCAACTTTAGCCTAACTTTGGAGCAATGGTGCCGTCAAAACCATACCACACTATTATAATATATATATATCATAATAATAATACTATATGTAGTTATCATGTAAATACATATAACTTACTGTCCGTGATATACGTCAGTCAGTAAACTGCTGCTACTCTATCCCATTTAAGGGTCAACCATAGACCTTTTGCATGGCCCCCTCTGGGCCTTTGCTGGGGTCATTTGCACTGTTTGAGACCCCCTGACAGTGGACGGGAGAAAGTTAGTGATCCACAAATATTTAAGGAGCTGTATGTGACATTCAGACTATTAATACAGCTACAAATCACTATTTACTTTATAGTGATATAGTGGAGAAATGGCATCCTGATCAGAGAATGAATAACTCTACTTCTGTGTGTGCTGTAATCTGAGCTTCTCTGTTCTTTGTTATGGTAGACCGTCCAGCAGCACTTGCATGTTAGTGCATCGGACTCCCTGTGAGTATGTTCCAGCTAATCTCTGCCACTCTGAACATCAGTCATACAGCAGTAATCACTGATATCAGGACGGAGTCGTTGCATCCACCCTTCAGTATCCCTCAGGTAAGAATGTTAGCTCTGTCAGCACTGTTGATAGCACTTTCATGCTGCCAGCTCAGCCACCTCCAGAATGGTAGACATGCTCTGAATGTCGGGTACAGCTCCTTTAATTAGCCATAGGTTAACAAGCTATATACAGCAACATGTTTTCCGGTATTTAAATCCCCAAAGGTAGCTGGTATTACACATATCATATAATTAAATGTTGGGGCATGGCTACAAAAAGTTAATTCATGAGAATTTATCAAGAGCTGTGCCTGTACATGGGAACAGACACTGAGAGATACTACAGCACATTCTCATCCCAGGTCTTCAAATACCAATGTTTTCTCACGCCCATCAGAGTGTGAAATCAATGCCATAGGCACCCTTTGGCGTCTTTATGAGATGCACCCAATAATAGTACTGTTAAGGTTTGGAAAAACATCATGTTTTGGGTTAAAATAAGTATGTAACGTGATATTTAAGTACGTGATGGATGGGTGTAAGTTACATGACATGACATTGAAATAGCATTGACTTTTGGTTTCACGCACACACACATGACAGAGGTCTCCTGGGTGAAAGTCCATGTTTGTTTGAGCTATCCAACACCCCTCCCTCCAACTCTACACAGACATTCAGACTCTTTATACTTCATCAGTTTGTAGTGTCAAATATTGCCACAAATGGGTTTACATTGGAGTTAGCTGAAAGCCTGGTGCTTCTCATAGAGACGCCAAACAGTGCCTGCAGTGTTGGTATCACGCTGAGGGGCGTCACGAAGTGTCCATATGTTTCAACCTGGGAGTGAGAACAGGCTACATATCACTATAAGAAATGAGTGTTTATGTTGATGAAACATCCGCTGCCATTAAACCTGTTTGGTTAAACATGTCGTGGTTTATGGAGTTGGTTCAGTTTCCATTCAGGTGCCAGACTGGATGTCATGTGACCCACTGGGCACTGTATCATGTGTAAATCAGTGGATGGAAACACAACGTGAGCCACTGGACCTACATATCATCTGCTCTCTGATCACATGACCTGCATCTTATAACTGATTTATATTTGTACTTCTGAACTCTGAGTTCTCTAATTGACCTTTCACCTTTGACCTTGGCCAACCTCCTGAGGGAATGTGATGCTCATTGGTGGATACACAGTGTACTGTACATGCACTCACACATATGCACAGACCCTGACACACATGGCAGCCACGATGGCGTACCACACATTTAGAAATGTGTACTCACCACACATTGCACCAGGGGGGCAGCCAAAAACTCCTGTCTTTCTTCTCTTTATCCGAGCATGTTGTCAGTTTTTTCTTCTCCTCCGTCCTGCTGGTTTCTTTCACCTCCCTTCTCTCCTCCTCCTCCTCCCCCTCCCTGTCCCCCCTCTCACCACTGCTGTTCAGGTCCAGCTCTGTCGCTGGTGGGGGGAATCCAGGCGACACACACACACGCACACACACACACAAACACACAGGCAAACACACGCTCACACAGCTCCAGGCGATGCTTTGAAAATGTACTCAGACACAGCTGGGCTCACACTCACACCTCTATACCCACACCCACACAAGCATACGCACAAACACAGCTGAGCTCCTCGACAGTCCTTATGCCCCCATGCAGCCACACACACACATGAACACGCAGCTGGTCTGTCCGCAACTGGATAGAGACTGTGGCGTTATGTCTTCCCGTGTTACTGTCGGGATGTTTTGAGGAATCTGTGATTCAGGTCGGTGTGAAGGATGTCTCTATCGTAATGTCTTGGTGACATTAAGTTGGAGAGTAGCCTTCATGTAGTCATGGAGACAAAATCAAAGTATACATCCCCCTTCAAATTAAAGGATCCTGCGTGTTTACGCACATCAAAGTATCTCCACACTTATATTTCCTCAAGCCATGACAGCAATCCTCCACTGGCCAAATCTCTGTAATGAGGCCATTTTTTTCAAGATAGCTGGAGCAGTTCCAATCAGTCCAGGACAAAATAAAAATAGACAACATTCATGAGTGCTTCACCAGTGTTTGGCTCCTCTCATCTGGCATTGATGCACCCCAGGAGTACCTGTCAAAGCAGGTATAACATGTCAGTCCAAAATATGAATCTGTATTCATGAGCCAGGGCTGGTCCTTGATCTCATAGAAAAGAAGAAATTGTTCCAGTCCAGCTGAGGTGTCAGTGAACTCTCAGATGTTCACTTCCGTCTTCCTTGTCGTCTCACACAAGAATAAGGTCCTGCTCTTCTCTCTGTAGTTACTCCACTCTCCCCAAGAACTTGCACAGCTGGCCAGAAAAACAAAAAACCAAAGAACCTCCAGGAAGCCAACTGTCTGCTAATTTATACGTCTTGTCTTAATTTGTAGCAACATTTGAACTTAACCCCACTCGGCTGTCATCTGACATACTTAACAGCTTGTCTATTCCAGTTTAAAAATCCCTCAGAATAAAAAAGCAGCTGTGTTTCTTCCTTCTGTTTCCCCCTCTGTGGTACAAGCAGCGAGCTCTTTCCAGAGTGGCCTGTCAGCATCAATATTTAACAGGAACCTCTTGCTGTGTTGCTGTCACAGTTAAAGTTTCCACGTCCCCGACGTTGTGCGTTGGATGACATGTTCCTCTGGTCTGCAGTGTGTTCCTTTTTAGCTCTCGGCTTGGATGTGAAATTTTGCTCTTATCTTGCCATGTTCACTGTCCCTATATGTTTTTGTGCTCTTTTTTAAACCCTCTACTCTCCATTGTTTCTTTCGTTCTTAATGGTCAATCTTCTGGAAGCTCGTCCTGCCATATGCAGACCTCAGTAATGTTCCCTCCCTGTAGCAAGACACAGTCACTGAGGACTTTCTCCCCTGGAGCTGCTCACATAGTTTTTCATTAAGTCTGCCCTTCTGTCCTTTGCCGTTTATTGTTCACTGTCCACCCTGCAGCAAAACCTTCATTCAACCTTCCCTTAACCCTCGTCAGTCATATCAAACCTCCCACTTTCTAAACTCACCCTCTTCTCGCCTTCCTCTCCCTCCAGCAGGCTGATTCACTTGGCCTATATCTCACTCACTTGCCTGCCAGTGTGGCTGATTCTTTCTCATCTTGTCCTTCTTCTGTCTAATGACTGCTCAATTCTGGTCAAGTCCTCTGTTTTTTCCTCCCCCTATATCTCCCTCATTGTTCCTCCATCTCCCTCCACCTCTCCTCTTGCATGCAGAATACACAGTATTCTAGCTGCTGTGCTCTGACTCATACTGCTCTCTCCTCCCTTTTCCTTCCAGAGGCTTGCAACTGTTCCTCAGTTTTCTCTTTCTTTTTTTTTTTTTTTGACTTCTCTCTCTAACAACACGTCAGGATCCGTTCAGCTTTTCTCTTTGTCCCGGGCACTGAAATGACACCTCTGCATCCTGTTAAGACAGATGGGAGGACAGCCTGTGGACAGACAGTCAAGCATAGAGACGAACATGAAAGTGAGTGACACACTTTCCGCAACAGAGGCAGGAGTCTACCTTTAAATGCTTGAGTGTATCTCCCTGTGTTCCCACACCTGCTGATAGTCTCTGAGTTTGATTACACGTGGTTTCCTCTCTCCTCCCTGTGCAGGAGAAGTGTCTTTTCACTTGCTGAGGTCAGAGATGCAAGTTTTTCCCCCTCTCTTTCCCCTTCTCTGCTGCTCCCTCAGGTACACGTTTGTCACAATCTGGAAAAGAAATACATTTTAAAGCTAGGGATAAATGTTGCCTGAATACACACACAGCCGCAGCAGAGAGATTCTCTGAGAGGGACACAGAGGGACGGCAAAAGAAGGATATGTGGAGATGAATAGAAAAAAAAGAGATGCCCTCAGGATCTGTAGAAGTGACAGCAGAGGAGATATGGAGGGAGAGGGAGGAGGAGGATGAAGAAGATAGGGGGTGGTGTGGAGAAAAGCTTGTGTGTGGGTGGAATGGAGAGATGATTGTAAGATGGATATGGAGTGAAGCGAGAGGAGGAGCTTGGAAGATGGAGGACAGGATGGGGGGAGAAAAATGGACATGTGCATCTATTTATGGATGGATGGAGGGATGGATGGATGCTTTGACAGGTTGAGTGCTCTTCTATGACATCCAGGAAATATTTGATGCAGCTGTCATGGAAGAAAAGGGCCTCTCCAAGTCTCTAATTAGCCAAAACTCTTCGTCAAAATTCTGCGTTTCAGTATTAGATTTCCAGCTATCTGATATGTTACCTGTGTGGAAATCCTGTCGTGCTCTCTCTGACAATGCTCCTCTACCTCTCTCATCGATTCTCTCCATCCCTCTGTCTGCTCCTGCAGTCTCAGTCTGTGCTATCACTAAAATGCAGCATCCCTCTTCCCTCCTCCTCCTCCTCCTCTCCCTGTCTGTTTCCCTCATTTCCCTTCCTCTCTCCCTCCACCCCCCTCCGCTCTCTATATTTGTCCTTCTCCGCCTCTGCCTCTGTTTCCCACTTTCTCCTTCCATCTCCTCTCCTCCTCCTCCTCCTCCTCCTTCATCACCCCACCCTCTGTCTCTGCTCCCCCATATTTCATCACCACCTCCCCACCTCACTCGCACTCGCTCTCCCTTCTTGCTTTTTTCACCCCTACCTCGCTAAGAGAAGCTTCGAGAACAGAGTGGCCGGGCTCTGGCAGAGGAAAGCTCTCAGGACATGTGAACACCATTCATAACCATGCCACATGAATAATACACACACAATACATTCATATTTTCTCTTATGCATGCATATGTGGAAAATACACACACATACACACACACTCTCAGTTTTCCTCATCTGTACATCTGGCTGACAAACCAACTACATGCTGCTGAAAAACATACAGCAAGGTTTTTTATTATGCATGCATACCTGAGCAAGAGTCACAGAACACACACACACACACACACACACACACACACCGACGGCATTGATAATAAAGGCAGTTTTTCTTCAGTGTGACACAACAGCTGCAAATCAATGAAAGATTGAACAGAGAATATAGGCTGTGCATGTTCATCTGCACACATGCACTCTGCACACACTGACACGGTGCACATGCAGGGTAAAGAGCGGCCTCATTTGAAATGGAAATTCTGTTTGACATGCAACCGAATCATTGAACAAATAAATGGCATATCAAACCCACTGCGTGACTAACAGAAAGAGTGTGTTTCACTGTGTGTGTTTGTCTACTGTACGCGCAGATGCGTCTCTTGCCCCATATTAAACATTTGTGCGTACATTTGTAAACTACGACAGGTACGTATATCACACAGTTGTGTGCGTGCGTGTGTGTGCGTTTAAGTGTGTGTGTGTATGTATGTGTGTGTGTGTGTGTGTGTGTGTAGCCGGTTAGAGCTGTCCTTTTGGCCTCTAGCATCACCCAGTGCCACCATCTGTCCTGCCAGCCAGATGGGAAGGATGTGTTTGTGTGTGTGTGTGTGTGTGTGTGTGTGTGTGCAGAGGGGGGTTGGGAGAGGGAAAGTGTGAGAGTGTGTAGTACAAAACATTTGTTTGAAAGGGACTGACTAAAGATCATCATAAGTTATCACTATTGTTTTGTAGAAATTGTATCACTGTAATTCTTTTGAATTTTACATTTGAATGTCTTCTGTATAAAGACTCGTCCAGGTCACAGGATAAACCTCAGTGCTGAGTGAGTGGTAATTACTAACCAGCCCAATCAAGCTATCTTTGACATACTGCTTCTGGATGTATTTAAATGCAATATCAAGTAAATATATATATATATATATATATATATATATATATATATATATATATATATATCTTTATTTTTAAGATGTTGTTTTGTATTTCTATTCGCCTTTTGGCTCCCACATGTCATATGCCTGGTATCCTTACTAAAGATGTTTTTGTTGTCTTTATTATCTCTGACAGGTGTAAGCCTGGAAGGTATTACACGTTTGTTTGTCTATGTGTGAGTATGTGTCTGTGTGTGTGTATATCTGTCTGTCCGCAGCTAATCTTGCAAACTACTGGACCAATCAGCCTAATATTTTCTGTGCACATGTATGCTCAAGGACATCTTGTGGTTGCAGTGACTCACAATTGTTGAAAAACCTGTTTTACTGAGTGTTGTATATATACCATCATGAACTGCTGACTCCTCAATCATTTTAACCGGTCAGTTGGGGCCACAAGTTTTTAAGAAATTGGCTCGGCTAAAACCAACAAGCCTTAAAATGTGTTGCAGGCCATATTTTGGCATTCGTCGTAGCTCAAAAACTGACATCCATAGAAAAGTTTGATTTAATGGTGTCACACATGTTTATACTTGCACTGTTGATGACTTTACGCTGCGGCTCATCTCTTAACTGGAGCACGTAACTCCCATTCTGGCCTCCCTCCACTGGCTGCCTGTGCACTTTAGAGTTCATTTTAAGATTCTTTTATTTGTTTTTAAATCTTTAAATGGTCTTGCCCCACCTTACCTCTCTGAGCTGCTCCATCCCTATGCTCCTGCTCTGCGCCTCAGGTCAGCTGATCAGCTGCTCCTGGAGGTACCGAGGTCCAAGCAGAAGCTCAGAGGGGGATAGAGCTTTTTCTGTTGCTGCTCTCAAATTTTGGAGCAATCTACCTTTGCGCATCAGTCAAGCCCCCTCACTGTCCATTTTTAAAACTCGTCTTAAAACCCATTTTTATTCCTTGGCTTTCAACTCAGCATGGGACTCTGCTCTTCTTTTAGTGTTTTTATTGTTTTGCTTTATTTTATTGTTTTTAATTGTTTGTTTTATGTCTTATGTTTTTATGTATATGTACAGCACTTTGTTTCGGCTGTTGTTTTTAAAGTGCTCTATAAATAAAGTTGAGTTGAGTTATGATGATGATTTTATATCTGATTTTTGTTCTGATTTTATCTAGTTATTTTATTAACTTATTATTTTATATTACTAAATGTTTGACTTTATGATCTATGGATACATTGCTGCTGTTTTTTTATTGTTTGTTTTTTAACTGTGTCCTGTAAGGCGTCCTTGAGTGCTTTGAAAGGCACCTATAAATAAAACGCAGGAAAGTTTGGTCGTATTTTGAGGTGGAGCATCTGCAGATAAATTCCATACCCACTGTGTTATTATGATCCAATAAAGTCAGGCACAAAGTCACTACATACACAGCCTTTGCTATCTTGGCTGTCATCTGAACTATAAGGGAGCCAAAAGGGGCAATTTCAGCTGCTGCAGCTCTTTGCAGTCTGTTCCGTCCACCACTCAGCCTCATACCACACTGGTTGCATGGAACGTTTTGTCTGCTCGATTTTGTAGACTTGCAGATTCTGTTGATTTGGTCATTATTTCCTGATATTTGTATTTCTACCCTAAGTAAGTAAGTTTGGTTCAAAAGTTTCTTTTTTTGTCGGATTTAGTTGTGCTGTAGCCTACAGACGAAGTTAAATAGGCTACATGGATCAAAGATTTGTGGCTGTGTGGCAGGAGAAACCAATCTGCTTTGTGCCATGCACTGCAGGCTCCATCAAAATTAGATGAGGTGTGTATTTTTATTAGCTTCTGGGATGCTTCTTAAATGCGCTGCGGCATGTCTGCTGGAATGACAAGAATTGTCTAGGGTGGACAAATCAGCTCGGATGGCCGCCTGGCGGAGAGCTGCACCCCCCAGAGTGCACTTCTCTAATTTCTTGATTTATTTCCTCCTCTTTCTTTTTGTCTGTCTTTTCTGTCTACAGTCTGGCAGCCCAGATAACCCCAAACTGGCATATCAATAGAGACCTGTCACAGAAACCCTTGAGGTCAGCTCAGCAAACTGTAGAGTCACCCAAAAACACCATTAGTATCTCATGTTTTGTGCATCGTTAAATATGCAATATGAAGCTTACTTTAGATGCTAACAGGATATTGACACTCCCAAGTGTTTGCTCCTTACATGCAAGTGAACTTGGCAGCCAAGACGGAGAAACTGGAAGTGAGCCATATCTCTACATGGCAACTGACCCAGTCTTTACTGCATGCGCAAGAAAGTGTCTTTAACTCTCCCAGAGGTTTTCATGTTCCACTTTCTAGTCTCGACTAGGTGAGGCTGACTCCTGTCAGAAGATGTTTCTGGGTTTATAAGTCTGATACATATCTTAAATCATATATGATCATCGTCCTATTTCATCAAAAGCCCACATACAGTGTAGGGCTAACAAGCATGAATTAGTAACCACTGGTTTAAAGCCCTATAAGCGTCCAGTTGAATATGCACGCATTAGCTGACTGGCTCATGAGTCACATTGTAAGAGGTGAATCGGCGTATCACTTTCTTATATATAGAGTGAAAAGTTTCAACATTTGTACAGCTCTGTCAGGAGCATTTACTACATGCATTGCTGTCCATCTGACTGTGACAAAGTTGGCAGTGAAGACATAAACAGGAAGTGGGCCATATCTCCGCAATGCTTTCTCCAGTCATTCAAACATGCTCAACGGTTAGACAAGTCCTCATTTCGTTTTGCCGTTGGAATTGTTGCCTGCAGCAACAGAGTACTTTTTTTATGCAAAACCCTGTGAAGAGAGAAGAGTGACAGAGCAGTGCTGTAGCAGTGGTAGCACCTTTTCATAGCCCACTGTTGTGTCTGTGTATGTATGTTGACTGTCAGGAAGATTAGTCCTCACAAACAAACTGTCATAGCAATGCCCACTCAATCTCAATCTCAGGTCCCCTACAATGAAAGTGTCTCTCTGGTCTCTGTTGCAATATTCATCCATTTGCGGGCTGAATGCCAAATGCATTTTTTTTTTTTTTTGCCAAATACGTCACATCAAGTCAACATGGCCGGACTTAAAAGGCTCCTCTAAATGCCACAGAGGAACACATCTTCATTTGCTGCTCAAATTCTGCTTGACTGCTGATTCCACTATGCTTTTTCTAATCCCGCCTGTTCATTATCCGCCATGGGCCTGACTGACTCATCAGGAGAGTGCGTTTAAACTCTTGTCTTTCTAAGAGTCTTCATGTGTATCCAAGATCTGCTTGAATAGGCTACAGTGAACATTAATTCAGCCAATCAATTGTCAACATATTCTTATATGTCACCTTTACACATGCGCTACAAACCTTAAATTACCTAGACGTTACCCAGAGAAGCTGCGTGTGAGAACGCAAATGTCCAAATCCATTGGAGCGGACATTAAACAGACTTAACCCTGCCAGATCTCTGGTACAAAGTCCGTGTAATGTCCAACTGAGCCCATGTGTGAGAAGAGCAGGTAATAGTCTGGAGAATTCATCACGAGCAAGTGGGCATGTTGATGACATTTCTATCACGCAGCATGCCCAAAACTGGAAGAAAACAAACATGCAACAGTGAAGATGACTGGTCATTTACACGAACATGGCAGTGAAAATGTCCAGCTGGAGGGATGAGGTAATTCAGGAACTTCTGTCAGTAAGGACAAAAGCTGAAATTGTCAGACAAATTTAAGGAACAGCACAAACCTACTGGACTGCAGCATAGTCCATGTCATGTCCTCCCCCCTGCACGCTCTACCCTGGTGCTACCCCTCACCCAAACCAAGCAGATTATTTCCAGTAGGTATAACGCCTCTGAAGGAGACAATTGCCTGTTGATTGCTACATGTGTGAAAGAGAAACTCCAGACCTGATTCTCTGGACATTGTGTGGAGTTCATATGATATCTAGTGTTGAAGTAACTCTCCTTCAACACTAAACATACAGTAACTTACTTGGGTTAACAGGTACAAGTTGTTAACACATCACTGACTTAACATCACCTTTTAAGTTAATATGGTGACCTTGTTTGCCAGCAGTTGCATTTACACATTCAGCAAATACTGAGTTACATTATCATTCATTTTATGTTGTATTCTGGACACCTAGCAAATATAAATCTAATATTTACACTCTTTAAGCTCTTCTTTTGGTCTCTCTCATAGAGACTGTGCAGAAATTGTCCACTGCTTCAAATTTCTGGGCATCCACATCACCAACAAACTTTCTTGGTCCAATCACACCACTGCTGCAGTTAAAAAGGCGCAGCAGCGTCTGCATTTCCTGAGGCTCCTTAAGAAAAGCAACCTGTGTGAGAAGCTGCCTTCAAAAATCATCGGCTGCCCTCTCCTCTCACTTGAAGACATTGCTAACTCCCGATACCTCTCCAGAGCAAAAGGGATCACTGAAGACAGCTCTCACCCCGGCCATCACCTCTTTGACCTTCTGCCCTGAGGGAGGAGGTACAGGTCAATCAGGTCGCGCACCAACAGACTTTTAAACAGTTTTTTTCTTAAACAAAAATAATCACTCAGTAATTCTGTAACCCATCCCACAATCCTCAACACATGCAATATTTATTTATTACTTATTTATACATTTTATACATCGGGTCTGTGCAATGTCATGCATCAATGCAATTTCATATATATTTTATTTTATCTCGTGTTAGTTGCTGTATGAGTGGGGGTATGTATGTATGAATTGACATGATGTATGTAATGTCTTAAATGTCACTGTGAGGGCACTTGAAATTTCACTGTATCACTGTATATGGTGACAATAAAGGCATCTTCTCTTAACAACTCCTGAGGGAAATATCTCATTCTTTAGCAGGTAGCTGCTCCACTATGTTCCCTAGCATGTCTGTAATTCTGTCAGGTAGTGTAGTGTGCATCCAGTGTGTTTTTCTTCACAGAAAGCAGCTTCCTGCTGCAACTGAAAGCACCAATATGAGAATGGCAGGTGTGGAAGTAACGCATTACATTTACTCATCGCAATAAAGTTGTCTTTTTTGAATTGTACTTGTACTCCTGTGAGTATTTTTTAAATAGGTAATAATTTTGTTTATCACAAGTATTGTACTTTGCTACATTTTAAGTCACATCCCAAAAGTCACATGAAAAAGTCCCAGTGAACTGAATGAAAATGGAATAAAAGGTTTTTAGCAGAGAAGAAGCTGCTGGTGTGACTGCAGCTGCTGGAAGGCAGAGCTCTAGACAGATATGAAAACACTGCATTGCTCCACACTCACAGAAAGCAGTTCAGACAGGTAACATATTGATAACTGGAATTCACTTCAAAGATGAGAACATCAGTAAGCGCTGCATTGCCTAGCAACATTGCATTGTGCTTGTGTGTGCTACACAGTGTTTAAGAATTGCAATTTCTCCTGCGTATGTGTGTCTGTGCTGCAGCTGCTGTGCACTCTATGTTGTTATACATCTGTGTTGTCCACCTTGGTGGTGTTTTATTCTTATTTCTATTTTATTTTTTTTTTCTTATTCTTTATTCTTATTCTTATGTCACATAATGCTTGTTGCTCCAATGTTGGTGTGCATAGCAACTTTTGATTAATTGTCAGTCATTTTTGTCTGGTTTTAATTGCCTAACCTTAAATGTATACTCTGCAGGACTGTCAGTTACTGTTTCTAAACACACTCACCAGCAAAAATTAAAGTAAATTCCAACCCCAGATTCACTTTCATTTAATGTATTTGCATTTCTTTAGGTGCTCTGCTTCTTGCTCACAGTCTAACGCCTGGTCACAACATTTTTATAAACCCTGACGTCACCTGAGCTCTGTGGGGTACACGCTCATAAACATGTTGAACATCAAAAATTGAAAATACCAGCTTAGTCTCTGCAGAATAAGACACCACCACGCACTTCCAGAGGGTCAAACGTGATGACTGAGAGGGATTACTTCAGGAAAATCCAGCATAGTTCTGTATATCTTTAATCCAAGTTATTTACCATAACCTTATTCATTCATTAATCCAAACCATACTGCAGCTGCTATTTAAAAAATAGGGATTTTTTTTAGGGATTTACTTAACAAACATCTTTTATTGAGTTAAGGCTCACACTAAACCAGCAGTGAGTGGGTAGATCACCAATGAAAGCAGTACGGAACATAATGCCTTTCACAAATGTCCCTAATTACACTGGAATGGCACAACACCACCATGACCACAGTGACCCAAACCTCCTGACTATTATCATCTATCTAACCAGCTCCAATCATCCAATCCATCAACCTTGAACTCTGAGGAGCAATTTAAGGGTTAGAAAATGACCAGCAAAAGAAAAGCAGGTGAACTGGCAAGTCAGTGGTTACATGGCAGTTTCTGAACTCTCATGATTGATATCAAAATGACCATTAAAATAAAGCAAGTGATGCCAACTGTGATGTCAGCTGTAGGAAGGCTGCAGGAAGCCTTTATAGCCAAGGGTCCAGGTGCGACTAATCATCTGACGACCCTCCCAAGACATTTTGACTTGTCATAGAGGCCATTTACACGTTGCCGGCTATTTTCATAAACGGACATTTCACCGTCTCCGTTTTCAAAAAATTCTTCGTTTACACTTACCCGTGTATATATACACAAGAGCATGCCAAACCTGTAGGTGGCAGTGTAACGAGAAGCTCAAGCCTTCCATGTATCCATTGTCACCATAGCAACATAGGTCGCACTTTTTACACAGGCACAAGTTCCGGCGCATACTGTGACGTCAGCTGCCTATAACTCCGTCTATCTCCGTTTATCTCAGTTTACATGCAAACGCACAACCGGAGTTTTCCAAAATCTCCACTCTGGCCAGAGTTTTTAGAAAGACTCGTTTTCAGAGGAGAAATCTCCGTTAAACGAAGGGCACAAACGAAGGAAGATGTCTCCGTTTATCAAAATCACCGTGTACGTGTAAACAGCCTCATAGTAGGAAAAGCACAGGTGAAACTGATAAAATTAACGATAGCTCTAGTTCCTACTATGACAAGTCAAAATGTCTGCTGTGAAATAGATCTACTTCTGGCAATAGGGTTTCAAACTGGTAGCCTACTGACTTTGACAACAGATGTAATGCCAAAAACAGTGATGCAGTGACTATTAAAAGTAAATATATATATATATATTTTACATTTTTGTATGTAAGTAGCAATGTTGTAAAGTAGGCAGTTGTTAAAGTCTACAGATGACATGATACACTGATGTCACGAGGATGTTTGAGCCAGATTTTACGCCACGTTTATTTGCATAAATGTTTCCACATGTCAGGCGGCGATAAGAAACCTCATGCATAAATGTATGCACTGTACATATTGGATAAGGTACGGCCGAGCAGAATTGACGCAGTGGTTAATCCTTCTAAATACTTTAGAGATGTGGCAACTTTGGAGTCTATTTTATGTGATGTGAATTTTCTGCCTTAGTTGGAGAGAAACAGACTGATAGGCAGAATAAACGAAGCAGGCGGGTAGATAATGAGGAAAATACTGACACATGCATATCTGGCAGCAGACAGATGCACACACAGAGGCAGGGAAAGGAGCAGGAACCTACATCTTTTTGCTCATTCCAAAGTTTGCTGCGTCATTACCCCGATAAGACCTCAGCTGCTCTCTTCTCTTTCATGTGTCTTCCATATTTTCCTTCCCTCTCCCCTTTCTCATTTCACAGAAAAAAGCCAGGGTACAGAGTACTACTTTAAAGACCAGAGTAACACAAGAAGAGGAGAGATGGAGAGAGCGATTAAGACAGAAATAAAGAGACAGTGTGAGAGAAGGGAGAGCTAAATTAGGAACAAAAGACAAGACACTGGGGGGAAGTATCTGTGCGTGTGTGTGTGTGTGTGTGTGTGTGTGTGTGTGTGCTCATGCATGTGCATGCTTGCATGTTTTTGTGTATGTGTGCATCTTAACCAAACCCTTGTGAAACCGCAGGCTACTTAATTCAGTTTTTCCGGTTCAGTCTCCCCCTCTTGTTTTCTTCTTACTTCCATCTTGCTTTGTTTTAAGATTTTGTGGGATGTAATTACTTATAGAAACAGATAATGCAACCTATTAGCTTTACAAATAGTAAAAAATATTTATATAATTGTAAAAATTAACAGTTTCTTATGAGATAATCAAACACATATAACACTTTCTGTTGCATTCATAGCCTAGCATGTAGGTGAAAGCTTTTTTACCTCACAGTGATATATTAAAATATCCTTTCTATTCCTGCAGCAGAAGTGTTTGATCAGTAAGACATCCCATCCATTCCTTTTGACCCAGATCCTGTTCACTGATATTCATCATCTTAATCACACACCCTGGCCGATCCATTAGCTATAATTAATGTCTGCTAGATTTGTTAGTCTGCTGGTAAAGATTATCGTCACTCTTATACCAAGTATTATTAATGGCCTCCTCTCTACCATTGCACTCTTTTTATATATCAGTGTATGTCTCTTTATTTGTCTTCGTAATATACAATACTGCATACTCACATACATGCAAACACTTACAGTAAAAAGCTCATTTGTAGGAGATCTGTGTATATAATGGAAGGATCGTCATCAAAACAGGAAAAACGTGATGTATATGTGCATGTCCAAAAATGTAAAAATGCATGTGCACATTTGCATTACTGTTTACTGTGTTTTTGTTTTGTTTTTTTCTACCATAAATCTGGGTCAACAACAGGACACTAGACTGTAAAAACGCAGCTATAATAAACTGCACGGTGTCATAGCTCCCCCTTGTGTTAATGTTTGAGACTGCAGGGATTTCTGTAATTACTGTACGTGTATTGAGATTGTTTGCATCTATACAATATATTTCACTATATTTGCTTATTTTGGCCTCTGAGGTTTATCTCTGGGCAACATAGGAGACACACTGATCTGTGGGTGACCAAAACAAAGACTTAACATAATTAACTTGTGTTTTAATCCCCTCACATCCCTGTTGAAATTAGCAGTGTTGCAAAGAAAACCCCCAAAAGCTGATGACTGAAAGTCTATCAAACCTTTCCACCATTTTAAGAAACAAAATGAATGTGATGTGTTTCTTGAGACCACTTTGCGCTGGTCACTGTATCCCCAGGCTGCTCCTGGTTGGAGGAAGCCTGCCCTTCTAGCAGTAACGCACCCTTGAGCAAGGCCTGATCCTCTGCTCGAATGAAGCTGCTCAGGTGTGTGTGCATGTGTGGATATAACTCTCTTTGCATGTGAGGCTCCATCTGATGTTGGAAAGTGTTTCCAGTGTGTCGCCATACTTGGTTTAACAACACAAATCCTGAAACAGGGTCTCCCCTGAGGCCTTAGTTAACACAGTATAGAACATTGTGAACAGCTGTGGCCAGCTCACCTAAAGCACACTGAATTTGAATTTGGCCAGTGATCATTCATAGAGTGACTGACTAAAGCATGGTATTGGAACAATCAGTGAAAATACTGTAAGGGTGTAATTGGGATTTCTACTATGGGGATTTTGTTTATTTCTTAACAATACATTGTTGTTGATACTTTTGTTTTGGTTAATTAGGGTCCGGGCAGCTAAGCTGCCAGGACACTATTGTAATCCTAGGTATTCTTCTTCTTCTTCTTCTTTCTTCTTTCTTCTTCTGAGGAAATCATTCTTCCCATGGGTGAAAACTCACCAAACTTTGCACAAAGGTCGAGTCTCATGCCAGATATCCTCAGCTGTAAACTCAAGCCAATAGTCCTGATGGTGGCGCTACAGCAAGCGTCTAAAGTTCAAAAATTTGAAAATTCATAACAAATCAAGCATATGTGCTACAACTTCACAACTTTCATCAAACTGTAGCCTCAATACTGAAGAAACTTTTGTACATTTAAACCTATTAAAAAATATGAAATTCATCACTCTGTTTTTTTTTTCAAAAACTGTAAAACTTCTTAAACCTATCTCCTCCCACAATTTTTGCTCAATTGACACCAAACTTGCTACAGAGCAAAAACTATGTTTCTCAGATTTTTGATTTATCAAAAATTGAGCCTACAGTGCATCAAAATGTTTGACTGTAAACGGTACTGTAAACATATACATGCAAATTCTTGCTAAATAAATCTTCAATGTTCATGAAAAAAATGACAAAATTCTAGAGTCATGGTAGATGATGTGTGGCAAATTTCAGAATTTTATCTCAAAAACTGAATTTTTGACAGCATTTTGAATTTTGCTCTAATGTGAACAATTGGAGTCAATGTAAAAATGGCATTTTTAAACATCAGTTTTTCACTTATGGAGCAAATCAATCATTGTTACAAACAAATTACCAACATCTCCATGCTGTCTAGATGCAATATGTGTATTTCCAGATTTTTGTTGCGATAACTGAATTTTTTACAGTGGTTTGAAATCTGCTTTTCCATGCATGGACGGCTGCTAAACCTGCACGTCTAGCTTAGTCAGTTTGTGAAGCTACACATGAATTGTCACTGATTAATTAGCTCAGTGAGATAGAAATTGATTCTTAGTCTCAGAGATTGTGAGTTCAAGCCTCAGCTGATGCAAAAGGCAGATTGTGTTGTTAAATTCCTAAATGTCTTCCAATTCTTCTGCTTGTTGCTCAGAATTGCCTAAAAATGTCCGGACCCGACCCATCGCTACGCAGCAGCTATAATTATTAATATATTTACACTGATAGACAAATTGACCCGTGTTACTGTACTTGTTTTTTAGCTGGTAGTGTTTGGTAGTAAAGTCATGATGTTGCAGTACAGTAGGTGGTGACATGCACCTTTTAAGCTTGTAGTCCGCCACTAAATAAGGATCACTTTGGTCTGTAAAGTTTATTTTATGTTCTCATAACCTGAGTTCAGTTGTGTTTAATTGACCTCCTCTATGGGCCCAGAACTTTTGTATATTTTGTAGTTAATCACGGGTTTACAATTCCATAACTTTGCATTTCAAAACAGTTTTGAAGTCCATATTAACAAGGTAAAGCAATTCTTATCAGTGTTTTTGCAAGTAGCCCTCTGAGACTCATATACTGTAGACCTATTTTTGTCTCTTTTTTGGGGGGGGAGTGGATGTGTCTACAAAGGGGAGACTCATGGGTGCCCACAGAGCCCATTTTCATTCAGATATCTTGAGGTCAGAGGTCAAGGGACCTCTTTGAAAATAGCCATGCCTTTTTTCCTCACCAAAATTAAGCCCAACTTTGGAGCATTATCTAGCCCCCTTCCTGAGAAGCTAGCATAACACTGGTATCACTGGATACCTTAGGTCTTCTAGTTTCATATGATACCAGTGTCATTACTCTAGCTTGAAAACTCCACTGTCAATAGCCTCTTTTGCGGCAGCAAAAATAGCAGAAAAATAGCATTAAAAAATGAACATATCATGTTCTGGCATTAACCACATGAGATTAATATGTTGTTTTTTCCCCTTCTCCCTCTGTGACATCTTATAGCTGCCAGCTTGGTCCGTCACAGAGCCATACATTTGATAGGACAATCTGTTGACATCATGATAAGCTTCCTTCATCAATACCTGAGATATTGGTAACTCTACTACAAGTTTATATGCAACCTACAAGAAGAACAGTAATGTGTTGTTTTAGAGGGATGCCACTTTCTACATCACTCACAGACCAGATGACAGCAAAGCAGATAAAGTGGAGAGGACAGATAGCAATGCAGGCAAGTTAAGAAAAGGTGAATACATTAATTAATCTGTTACACTGCTGATTTACTGTGTGATGACGATGCGCTGTCTAGTGACAGTTTAGTTTATTGGTGGTTAATACTCAAACATGCACGTTAGTTTGTTAGGCGATGGACTTAGTTGTGTTAAAAGATGATTAAAGTTAAAAAAAAAAGTCAATTGTGCAAACTGATGAAAACATAAAAAAACCTTACTTGTCTCACCTCATATGAAGGGTCTTACGCACTGTTCTTTTAACAGGTTTCACTGGTGATAAAACTTGATACATGACTGCCTCCCTCTGGGCGAGAAGCAGCAAAACTTGAGCAAAATATACTTTCATTTCTTTCTACAGTGTGCTGTTGAAAAGATGAAGCCTAGAGTGTGTTGAAAGAATTTTCTTTTATAATGCAAAACCAATTTTAACTTTGTTCATATTTGATATTGCCTAAACTTTTCCTCTTTGTAATTTTAAATCACTGGAAACATTGAGAGCTAAAGTACACTGCTATCATCTGTCCCTGTTCATT
The DNA here is from genome assembly GCF_041903045.1 of Epinephelus lanceolatus. Lineage (NCBI taxonomy): Eukaryota > Metazoa > Chordata > Actinopteri > Perciformes > Serranidae > Epinephelus > Epinephelus lanceolatus. Next base: position 30,850,274 of record NC_135737.1, read on the forward strand.
TGCTCCACTGCCTCCTTACCTGCCTGACCGCCTGGAGACTCTTCAGCTCTAAAATAAGACTTCAGTCACATCAGGTCAAATGTGCTGCAAGTTAGACTTCACAGCAGGACTTCCTGCTAACAAGCACTCCACACATACTGTACATATAACAGCATGCATGCACACACATAAAAAAGACAGGGATAGTAACAGACTGTACGCAGACAGACACACACGGGAGGTTCACACACACATGTGCCCTCCATTCATTCATGCCATCCTCTCTGACTGAGCAATGTGTTGTACCTTATAGTTTACTGGTGTGTAATGAGCTGTGAAGCATACAGTACACAGGACACAACAGACATGTTTGTTCGACAGCCAGTCTGATAAACAAGTTTATGCTTTTTGACCAAATGTGTTGTTTATTAGCAACACTCAGAGACAGCACATCACATATTTGTCTTGTTTTTCTTTGTTATATATTAAAAACAGCAACTCTTAAAAGATGTGCGCAGCTACACTACAATTGTCAGTCTTTGTGAACAGTTGGAAAACCAGATTTTATTTTGTGCACAATGAAGAGTTTAATCACCTTTTTTTTTTCTCTTTGGGGCTAATTTATTCTTTCATTTGTCCAAGCAGCATGTCTCTGTCTATTCAACCATCTGCTCATACGTTAATTTAATGCTCGTTTTAATTTGTTTAAATGATCTCTATGCCACAAACTTCCTTATGGCTACGACAGTATTGTGCTATACCACCCACTGATTGTTTTTTTTACCGCAAATAGGCCCTCACTAACAAAGACAATGCCAGTAGAGTTATGGATTGCAATTAGTTTATTACGTATAATAGATGATGGGAAGGAGGGCTGAGGGATGGAGGGATGAGGGTCGAGGGAAGTAGGGAAGAGGATTGAGGGATGAGCGTGGAATGGATGATGGTCGAAGGGATGGAGGGATGAGGGGATGTAATGACAGGGAAGAAAGGTGGGGGGAATGATGAGAAATGAGGGTCGCAGACAGGTGGAGGGTGGAATCTGATGGCGGCCCAGTGACAGCTAAAGGGGGGAGGGTCGGTGCAACAGAACCAGGGAAGTTAAGACGAAGTGGGGGAGTCTACTATGGATAGAGCCCCTTGGTGATTCCTGTATTCTGTGGAGAGACAGAGTGTAAAGGGAGAGATAACAGCAAAAGGAAAAACAAAGACAAGGGGTGTCTTGGGGGAGGGATGTGAAAACAGTGTCAGAGGAGAGGGAAATGGATAAGGTGTGCTTCAATACTTTGTGTGGAAATGGATGAGACTGAGGCGTGGTCTTTGTTCCCGAACTTCATTATAAGTCTTAATTTGTCAATCAAACACTGTTCAGCCTGTTTATTTAGCTTCATGATAATGTAACTGACTTCCATGGGAAAATATTACACAAAAATGCAGGGTGGAGAAAACAATTAGGGGGAGAAACCTGAAACTACACAGTAATAAATAGTTGTTTTATCAAACATTACCAGCTACTTTGCTGTCTTCTCCCTCACTGAACTGTGATTCCTTCACAGTGTGATCTGTTTTAGTCTGTTTTCTTTTGTCTTAACCTCAAAAGCATTGTACATAATGTGGTGAGGGGCAATAGTGGAAAAAGTCAGAGGAGGACCAGTAATGCCACCTGGGGGAATTACACCCTGTGAAATACTTTTCCCAGAACCCTTAAATTGAGTGTAAAATTAGGGATAGGGCATAGACTTGTTATTGAAACATGGACAGAGACATGATGTCAAAATACACTAAATGTTATTGGGAAAATAAAATACTGTTTTTATTACAATTAGCTAAAAAGAGTTGATACAAAATCTTAAATCACAAGTGAGAAAAAATATCCAGCCTAAATAAAGCTAAACTAAACAAAACTAGGGAAGTGAGCACTGGTAGAGAGGCAGACTACACTGGGGAGTACACAGGGATGCAGCACAGCAATACTCACGCAAAAACAAGCAATCTACTCTGGTGTCTCAGTGCTTTTTACTCATTGAGTGAAGGGACCTTACCATAGTTGCCTAGCCAACAAGACCACACTCTGCTTCACTGAAAGAAAAGAGCTCATACAAAAAAAATTACAAACAACCCTGTTGGCTGAATGATAACAGCAAAATAATTACAACTCAAGCAAATCAATCATAAGGCAAATAAAAAAGCATTAAATAAGATAAGGGCAACATGAAAAACACAGAATCACAGACAGCAACAAAAGGCAAGCAACTGAGTACACAGGGTTAAAAGCGTTGACTTGTCTAAGGGAAATTTAACCAGTGAAGAGGACAGGAGTCAAAGGTGTGAGCCCAGCCACCAAAGGCCATATATAATCTGGCACTGATTAGGGGTGTGGTTGGGGGAGGAAGCAGGCCTGGGGCTGCATTCACAAACACAAAATGCTTACCCTGAAACATTGCATTAAAGGAGCACCCACCACAATAGGAAGGCAGGACCGCTCAACTCTCCCCTCCTCAATTTTGTTTCACATAGTAAAATGTTGTTGAATACTTTAAATGCTTAGCAGGTATCTTCTGTGTGTGTTACACAGGCAGAATATTTGCATCAGGATCAAATCTTTCTTATTTGCATGGCTAACACATGTTGACTGATGAGTGGCAATGTGTCAATGCTGTCAGTAGTGAATTGTTGAATTGTTGTTGTTTGCATTTGCAAATGGATGTGAATCACTGTGAGCCATAGTTCATCAGCACTTTAGGATACACTGGCAGAGAATAATAGAGAATAACAAGGAGCAACAAGGAGGTCATTTTGCAGAAACACTTTATTATCATCACAGGCACGCTGTGCCCTCAAACCTTCCAATATAAAAGTGGAAATATTTTCATTACATTCATCAAACAGAATGTCCAGCATTTCCTTATTAAAACTCTTTAGTTTTGTTTTAAATCTTGAAACTACATTCAAAATGGTATCAAAATACAAATTATAAAAAGCTCCTTTAGAAAAAAGACCTGCTGAAATTACACGGTACAAAAATACAAATATATTCTTGGAACATAATCGACTGATTTAACATAGTCGTCTGTTTGCCTCATGGATGTCGAGAAAGTATGTAAACAGAACACACAGCCAGAAAAGACTCAACTTCCAAGACTCACTCAGACTGAGTGAGAGCACCTTTCATCCTCTATGCTTCACTGGTCTGCATAAAAACAAACAAAGCAAAACAAACAAACAAACAAACAAACAAAAGGCATTTTAAGGTGATGTACACTGGCACTGTTTTGCATTTAACAGATGGAAAATGACAACAAAACATCAACATGTAAAACTGGAAAAAATGAAGTTCATTTAAGTTTTAAAAAACAGACATTTACAACATTAATGCCTAAAAACGAACAGCCCAGTCGCCGGAGGAAAGTGTTGGCATTTTACGTTTCTGCAAACCACTGATGCATTTGTATGTGTGCCCCATGTGGGTAGTAAACAATCCCAGCAAGCAATAGTCGTGATTTAAACGTATTGGCTATATTTAGCTCTGATTTAGTCAAGCTACATGTAACCCAAATCTAGCCGATTTAATTTTGAAATTGATTAAATGTAATTTTTGCCATTGCAGATGGTGTGCGGTATGATATTCAGTCACGTATGGAGAGTCAACAGTAATTAAAATATGTTTATCTCCATTTTTTGGACATGGTCTCTACATAGCCGTATAATTGATGACGTCTACACTTTGGCTATGGTTAGACGTCTACCAAATTTTCACTGACAGCCCAAATTCAGCCGTGATTTAGCCTAGATGTCAGGTCTTCATGTAGACGGCTATTAGACGTTTTTTAAACCAAAAAATGCTTGCTGGGATAATGGCCCCATGACATTTGCCCAAATGGGTGGGTTTACTCAAGTGGGCCCCAGATAAGATGCCCATTTTGGACCCATTCCCACTTTGTATACAGGTAGCCCCAGTATGACTCATGTGGGGCCCACATGGGCAAACCCACCCATGTGGGCTATCTGCATGGGGCCAATGTGAAATCCAATATATAGGCCCCATTTTTCAGCCCATGTAACACCCATCTACAAATGCTGGCTGTGTTTCATGAATCATATCAATATTTCTAAAGTTACATAGTGCTTATGACATTAATATGAGCTGACTTCACTGTGAGGTGAAGGAGATGGTGGATGGCCTGACATCTAGGTGGAGACAGAGTTCAACAAACATCAAAACCAGTAGTTTTTTTAGCGAGACATTGCAGCATTTCCAGCCGTGACTATGCCAACAAAAACGGGTATTTTAAGCCAAAACATGATCTTTCTTAAACCATAACCGAGTGGTTCTTGTGCCAAAATATAACCACATTAACCACAGTGTTGTAGTAACGTAAAGCTTCAACATATCTACTACATAATCACAAACAAATGTTTCATACCTGTGGTTCGCAGAAACATACAATGACAACATTTACTCTGGCTAATGGGTTCAAATGAGCAGTCTGTAATAACGTCCTCCACCTTCCTAAAATACTGTCTTCTCTTTCTCATCCTGTCACTTCCTGTATGTGACACACACCATACATCACCCTGTCTACTTTCCTTCCTATATTCCTATATATTTTTTCTTCTTCTTAATTTTAACCCCTGTGTGCTAACCACAGATCACCCCAACGTCTTCCCCATGCGAGCAGTTGTGTTTCCCGACCCTGGATCTCTTGCACTCCAGCAGCGAACTCTCCCCACCCTCACACTCCACATCATCCAACAGGATCCTTACGTTGCGGTCTGCCTCCCCCAGCGCAGCCCTCTTCATCACCGCCAACGCTGTCGTGAAGCCGAGCTGTCGACACACTACAGTACCTGCTTTGCTGGTGAAAAGGTCATCGCACACTGTCCCCCACTCACCACGGATAAAGATCTCCACTCTACCCCGATCTGATAAACCATCGGCGCTTACCAGTCGCACCGAGCCCACCCGCAGCCTTCTTCCTCTTCCTCTCTTGTGACCTCTTCCTCGAGTCCTCTTGAATATTTGGTTACCCTCTCCAGCTCGTTCCAGCTTCTCTCCGAGCCACAGCCTCTCCTCCTGTGATTTAAGCAGAGTTGTGTTGATTGGTGGTCTCTGGGGCTTGTAGACTGATGCAGTGGGTTTCTGGCTCCAATATGGGGACCGTGGCGTAGTCAATGCTTCAGGATGTTGAGGGTATCGCGCAGAGGTCAGAGCCATCTGGTGTCGTTTCAGCGATGTTGTGGTTGGCTGTGGTGAGGTTAAAGGTTCAGGGGTGGTAAGAGGGATGTACTGAAGGGGTCTCCCATGTCTCCTGGTTGGAGGTGTGGTGATGATTGGGGTTTGAGCAATCCTAGAGAGGGCAGCAGTCATGGTTGTGCGATAACCTGATGGAGAGACAGAATTACCCTCTTTATTTGAATATTTGAAGTTGAAGAATGTGTTAAAGTTTTTTTCCCTTTATAGTAACAGTTTGACATTTTGGGAAATGTGCTTTTTTCACTTTCCTGCAGAGACCTGCTGCCTTCAAATGGGCTAATTTTTACTGTGTTTACAAGAAGAGTCAATATGAACACCCTCCTCTTGTGGTATTGACAGCCTCCTAAGTGGAAATTTTCTGAAAGCTTCGACTTGTGATGTGTTTGCTGAGGCCATGGAAATCAATTTTTGGGGGGATGTTAAGTTAATTTATTGTAATTTAAGTAATATAGAGTTTAGCTTTGTAATTTTACATGTCTGAGGAAATTGCTGATATTCCCAATGGCCTCATCTTTTTTCTCGATCATTGTACCTTTGAATTTCCTGTGCATTTCCTGCATTCTGCTCACTATCTTGCTAAATTGATAGCCTCGGTGGCTTCTAAATGCTGTTGCCTCACAGCACTGTTCTCACTACTTCATCACATAATCGCCAAGCATATGGTGTAAAGATGTCCCCTGCAGTAACTATGATCTCCCAAGTTCCATTTGAAGGAAGCATTAGATGAGAAGATAGATATAAAGCAACTTCCGGCAGCTGATTATCTTAGCTTAGTATAAATACTAGTGACGGGGGAAAAGCTAGCATGACTCTGTTCAAAGGTAACAAAATCCATCTACTAGATCACAATTTGAGATGTTATTCATTTTGGTTTAGAAAAATTAAAACCAACGTGTGAAAGTGTTGATAGAACCCAGTCTCACTCCGAAGTCGTCGAAATCCAGTGCTTTTGCAGTGACTTGCGGCATCCGAGACCAATGGAAAAAGCTGTCCTTTAACATCGGCATGATAAGCGGCGGGTTGCTGTTATAGTTTAACAGCACGTGGCGGCATCAGAGGGACATGCGGTGGGACAAGGATGAAAGTTAAGGCAGCGAAAGTCCAACTGGGGCGAGTGGGAGTGTTGGTGGATGGGTCCAACAAACAGACACTTTCACCCGAGAGAACAATGATGGCGTCCTGTAAGATTCTAAAGCCAAACCCTGTTCTTTTTTCCTGAATCTAACCATGTGTGTTTGTTGCCCAAACTCATCTATGAGTGTTTATTATTGCAGTGGGAAAAAAAGACTGTATGTAAACGTCAAATTTCCTGTGAAAATGGAAGTGTATCTTGAAAGAAGACAATGCATGTAACAGGCAGAACTTAACACAGTGTCCCAGAACGTCAACAACCAACGGCCCCACCTTGCCTTGTTACCTTGCACGTCTTAAGTGAACATGGAAAGTCCATGACCAAACGTTAATATGTGACGAGGTCGGAGTGAGAATGTGTTGGTCGATAACATCACGGTATCCAGCAAAGAAATTGTTATTTTTGCACTTTGATTTTGGTACAAATGAGATATAAGATGATCATTTGTGAGCTTTAGAGGTGCTGGTAGCTGCAATTTGATTCCTTTGGACAAAGCTAGGTTAGGCTAATTCAAGCTTCATATTTACCACACAGAAACAATCTTTTTTATCTAAATCTTGGCAAGGAAGCGAATAAGCATATCTCCCAAAATGTCAGACATATCTTCTATTATCGGTCATTCGAGAGCTTATCCTTGAAGACAGGCAAAGGGAAGACATAAACACAGACACACAAAGACGAATGTCCAAACTCAAGCTGATGCAGAAACATTTATTTAAAAATAAATTACGCCAAAGTACCCGATTTAAATTAGTGCAACACATAAATAAGCACAATTTATCCTGCTTTAGATTCTTGTACCAGCCAAAAATCATGCGAGCAGGTATTCAAGTTGCCACTTTAGCTAACTTAGCTAGCCTACCTGAGTTCGACACAGACTTGTGTGAGAGGCCCTCTACATCCGCAAAGGCAGACTTGTCCTTAATTTGCTTTCAGTCAGTAAGCAGAACATAAGCAGAGGTTGAGACACTGGAACACTACTGTACTTTATGTTTAGTTTCTAACCACTTATTGCTATTATCAGCATTTAATGAGATAAAAACTACAGTTATTCCCTTCTTTTTTCTACTTTTCCAGTGCAAACTGCAAAGACTGGTAAGAAGTATAAGTAAAAGAACAAAATGCAGTTGGGTACATATTAATTTAAAGTCTCAGAAGTGGTAAATATAGGTAAGCAATAAAAAAAGAAATTAAGAGTGCAGTATTTTTTATGGATTGAAAAACATCTTTTTAAATAAAAACATAGAATTACTTAAAATAAATATCTTAATGCCTCATAAATCAACTCAGCCTACTGGTTGTTTTACTGTGATTTATTTATCTCCTCGCTTTCCATCACCTTTATGATCATCTTTTTCTATTTTTACCATGCATCAAAATACCTGAGCATACCTTAAACCTACAGCTGCAGAATTAATTAATTGTTTTTTTTAATTTCTACATGATTATTTACAAAGCTGAGTGATTAGAAAGCATGTAGCTGACATTTGTAGCAACTAAGATCCCTGTGACAATTCCACACAACTGTATTTTTTTGTTTAATTTAATTTAATTTAATTTAATTAAGTTAAATTTAAAAGTGGTGCAATTTTATTAAACAGGCAAGTTATATTATCATAAGAGGAATGTAAAATGAAGAGAGTGTAGCTATTTTCGCTATTAGCATGTTGAAATGTAAAGCAAAAATAAAGTGCAGAAGAAGAAACCACCTGGTTTGACGCTGGTGGCTTTTCCCCGCACCAGATTGTTCTCTGGTCTACTGGTGGGTTTAATGTTAGTCGTAACAGTTGGCTCAGTGTAAATAGCATTCCTAGATTTTGGGTAATCAGTGGAGCTGCCTTCGTAAGCAGGTGCACCACTAGGCCTACCAGTGGGTGTGGTTGGGGCAGGGGTTGTTGCCATGGCCATCACGGTTGTTGGTACTGTTGTTGGTTTTATTGTTGTTGCTGCAGTTGTTTTTATTGTTGTTGGTTTTGCAGTTGGTGTTGTTGGTGGTGGTTTTCTCGTTGTTGCCTTTCTTGTTGTCTGTAATGTTGTGGGTCTTATTGTTGCTGCTGCGGTTGTTGTTGTTGTTGTTTTTGCTGGTGATGGTGGTGGTGGTGCGGGTTTTCTTATTGTTTTTCTTGTTGGCATTGGTGGTTTAATAATTATTATGGGTGTTTTTCGTCTGGGTGGTGTTTTTGTTGTTGTTGTAGTTTTTCTTGTGGTTGTCGTGGGCACAGGTGTGGTCGTTGGTTTCTTGTTGATTACAAACTCTGCAAACAAGAAAAACATTTGTACAATGTCAAAAAAATAAATAAATAAATCATCAACATTAACAACAACAAAAACAATCCAAAACTTGAAAACTAACAACATACTGCACATTGACAAGATAATAAAAACAATAGACAATATAATCTTGTGAGCATTTGACAGAAAAATATGTGATTAAGTAAAGCGTATATATCAACCTGGTCTCACTCCAAAGTCATCGAAATCTGGCGATCTTGACGATGAAAAAAACCCCATGCTTTAACGCTGGCATGATACGTAGCCGGTCATCATTATAGTTTAATGTTGCTTAGCAGTGCCGGGGGGAAACATGACTGGACAAGAACGAAAGTCAAGGTGACGAAAGTCTGAGTAGGGCAGCTGGGAGGGGTGGTGGATGGTCCAACTACCAATCGGAAGAACAATGTTCATGTCCCGTAAGGTTCAAGCCAAACCCTGTTCTTTTTGTCCTAAACCCAGCCAAATACTTTTGTTGCCTAAACAAACAATGTGTGTTAGTCGTTAAAGGAAAAAAATGTTAATCTGCGGTGTTGCACCGACGTAGTGCGTTCATTTTCAAAGAGACTGCATGTAAACAGGAAACATCCTGTGACAACGGAAGGGTATCGTGAAAGAAGACAATGCATGTAACAGGCAGAACATGACGCGGTGTCCAAGAACGTCAAGAACCAATGCACCCAGGGTACCTTTCATGTCGTATCTGGACATGGAAAGTCCATGACCAAATCTCGGTATGTGATGAGGTTGGAGTGAGAATGTGGTGCATAGATGGCAAAGAGTCTAATATTTCTATAAAAAACAACAGCAAAAGAAAAAACGGTAAGAAACCAAAAGTGGAACAGAAGTTAACCTGAAAGTGTTGTAAGAGAAAGGAACACTATTTTAAGATTTCCGTACCTTCTTTGGGGTAGAAGTGAATCAGTTTTCCCTTTATCTTCACAGGTGAAGGCTTGACGTTGCATTTTCCTGGTGCCGCTCGTCTGTATGGAAAGCTCACTCATTATCACCATGGAACAGAACAAGACTGGCTGATAGGGGAGTTCTGAACACGAGTAATCATTTGTCTACTTGACTGATAAGTATATAATATCTAGGTCAGTGCAGGTCTACAAATAGCAAATATCCCCATTACCTGGGAACATCCTAGCACCTTAACCTAACAGTCCAATCAGACTCATAGTTGGCTTATAATTTCCTCTTTGGTGAAGTTTACACAGCCTCTTGACAACACCTGAAAAACTTCTAGGATGCAATGTGTTGTAATGGTGAGGTACCTGGAAGGGTCCACTATCTTATAGATGACTCCTGCTCTGGCCATGGCACTTGGGGCTCCCGTGGCCAAAAAATATAGCTCACCTAGAAAGATGGACAGAGGAAACGGGGAGAGAGTGGAGCAAACAGAGATAGGTGGAGAGTAGAAGACAATGGGAAAAGATTCGACAAGAAAGAAAGAGAGGGAGGTGAGAAGACAGAGGACAGCAGGGATAAAGGAAGGAGGGAGGGGGATGTTCACAGTGAGAATGGATGGGAGAAAGAGCCAGAAAGTAGAGGAGAGAGAGAAGATAGGAAAATGTGTTTTGGTAAAAATGGGGGAAGGTCTAACAGGGATTTGGACTTGGCTTGAACTTTTCAACTTTCAGCTGCCTCCCGTGAGGCACTTTCAGAGGGAGGGAAGAGATTATTCAAGACTAGCAGCATGTGTGCTACACAGTAAATCAGCAGTCCCTTTAATTCAAACCAGATTTAAAGTCCAACCCTCCACTGCGTCCGTTTGGTTGTAATTTAATTTTATCAAAGATTACACAAGTTACAAAAATTACATCTTAATGAAACAAACCCTGTAACCACATCACTCAACTTTAAGCAAAAATACACTATCCCACACACCAATTGCTTTTTACTTTGCTTGTTGTTAGATTCTTTCTTCCTTGAATCAATGAATATCTCAATAAGCGATGTGATGCTTGGTGAATGGACGAGATGTACAGTGGTGCTTACCCGCTTCATCTTCAGCGAAAGAGATGATGTGTTTATAGTAACTGTTGATGAGTTTGGGGAACCTGCAGGTCCGGTCTCTTCCCATGCAGATCTCATTGTACTCCCATTTACCGGAAGTGACATTCTCCTTCAGAGACATCAGACGCCTGAACAGCAACAAGCAGCTCATGAGCACAAATATACATCATCCATCTTTCCCCACAACGTAAATACTTTCATATACATGCATTTTTACTGTGAATATGAAACCCAGTCTGTACACAGTATCTCAGTGTGAGTGCAGCTTATTGCCCTGAGAAAATGTGTTTCTCTGGACACACTGCTTTGCTGTTGCAGTGGCTTCACTAAAAAACTGTAGAAAAGGTTTGGCTAGAAGTCCACAATCAAAGGATAAAGATAGAGCTATATATCCTTTAAAGATGTGGCAATGGGCATGGATTTGTCTGAAGGAGATGCCTGAAGTTTAATTTTCAAATTACAATGAGACACTAACCCACTCATGAAATCCCCAAAGATGTAGAGCCCATTCAGGTTGGGCATCTGACAGCCTCTGTATATGTATCCTCCTGTCACTGACTTGCCCAGCTTGTGAGGGTAGGCGAAGATAGGCAAGATGTCATCTAGATATAGAGACAGAACAACACATCAGTTTATGCTGTTTGTCTCCATAACAAGAAGACAATACTGTAGCAACATACTGCACACTGAAGATGAAGATTGAGAAATGTCCATCATAATAGAGGCATGTAAAAAGTAACTTGAGTCTATAAACTTTAAGCTGGAGTGTGGAACCTTTGTCTCCTCCTTCTGGCAGTCAGAATAATGACATAAATGCTGTTGTATAAAATGTGTACCAGCAGGTGGCCTTTTCACTCTGGCTGGTTGGCGTAAATCGTATCATCTGAAGTGGGCGCAAAGTTGGTACAGACCTAAAACTCTGGTATACTGCGAAATACAGAGCACTTTCCCTTGCAGTGATAGCCTTAATCAGCATTGTGTGAACTTGTTTGGCAATGGCTTGAACGTGACATTCATTTATATGCAAAAGTCCCACACTCTAGTTTTAAATCAAATTAAAGTTTATCCCTCGAATAAATGTCTTAGGTTTGCTAAGTATACATTAGCTTATAGTGAGGAAAAAAACAGTACAGTGACAATGACAGCACATATATATTCATACATATATATTGTAATCCTTCTCAGTATAGTGTCAATTGTAAACAGTAAAAAGTGAAAGTATAAAGGAGTGAATGACAGCAGCCCAGACAGACAGCTCACCTAGCGAGGAGTTCTGACAGAGTTTGCGATCGTAGCAGCTGAAGCCTTCTTTGGCCCTCCATCCGTAGTTTCCTCCTTTAAACATGTATTGACAAAGTTAGTGCAGGGAACGTGAACGGATTGCTTCATCATGCAGAAAATATACTTTGACAGAACGTTTGGTGTCATGAACCATCGTTTGGCTACCTAGAAGTTTATTTCATGCCCCTTAACCAGATCCCATTCGCCTTAACTGTTAGGGGGGAGATTGAGATTAAACTACGACGTCTGACTCACTGTCTGTGTGGTCTTTGAGAGAACAGTTTTATATGATATGATAATAAGTAGATAATGACAGCCATTTCATGGAAGAATGAACCATTTTGCTTGGAGCTGTGAAGAGAATCTTGAATACTGTCAGTGTGACACTGTCAGAGGTATCCATGCTCAAAAAGTAAAATCTTTCTATACAATGAAATGTTGCTCCAAACTAAAATCACCATACCTTTAACAATCAAGTCCACCTCTTCAAATTTGTTCTGGCCTACATCACCGCAAAACATCCTGCCTGCGCCTTGACCTGTGATGGGGTCACCGCGGTCAATGGAGCAACGCCACATGTTGCGAACTCCATAGGCGTAGATCTCTGCAAAGAGAAAGAGAAGTTTGTCAATTCGAATAATAAATATTTGCAAATCATGGCAGTTCTACACAGTGTACCAACTTTCTTGGAATTGGGGTTGTAAATATTTTGGGGTTGTAAATATTTTGTTAGCAAGTTGTGTTGTTAAGTAACCAAAATTCAACGTCTTCTACCGTCTCATTCCAATGTTATCTTGACATAAAATAATGACATTTAGTTGTACGTTACAGAAAACAAAACAAAACCAACCAGAACGTTATAATGTTAACATCCATACAATGTGAAATTCTAACATTGTTACACATTTAAAATATCGTCAACCCAATTTCAGTTACGACTAGAATTGTAACATCTGTTCAGCATTAGAGTCCAACGAATTTCTGATGACATTTACGTCAGGTGGCAGCTAGGAAAAGTGACAAGATACAGTGACATAATTCAGTTACATTCAGATATTCAGATTCAGATATTATCCAGATATACAGTAGAAAAACTTAAAGGGATTTACCAGGTAGTGATTCCTTCTCCCCCAAGAATGGGTTGTCTGAGGGGATGCTGTACGGGGGGCCATCATCATTGTTCTCGACGTCAACGCGAAGCACCTTGCCGAGGAGTGTCGACCTATCCAACACAGAGTAGAGGAGAAAGTGAGAGAGTCTTCAAGACTGAGGTGACTGAGTGGCTGAGTGACTGTTGTTTTACGATGGAAACAAAAAGACCTTGATCTGAATCTTTTATTTTTCTTTTCAACTTATGTTCCACCTTTAACCTTACACTCTGCCATCATCCTCTGTTTCTACTTGTTGCAAAAGAAATCTCCACATCCTCTCATGGATAGATAATGCAAACTGGAGACAGCAGTTTATTCCTATGAAAGTTGCTCGCTCAGAAGTGCATTAAGCCAAAAAAGGATGATATCCGTGGTATGAAATTGTCCAGATCTTTCGCAATGTGGGGCCTGTAGAACAAGCACACAACAGACTCTCATAAATTTAGTTGGCTAAGCAGCTAACTTTGATTAAGCCCTCCGCTAACTTGAATGGGGATAAAAATTCGGTAATAGTGCTTCTCATCCAGGCTTACTTTTTTAGACCGAAGGGATCCAAAAAAATATCCTGATCAGATCCTGATAGTGAAACGAGTCATTTCACGAGGGTTGTGACACTCAACAGCCATCTCTTTCACAGTGTAAGTCTATGGGAAAGAGTCTTTGGACCTCATGGCATCACGTGACTGACACAGACTTTGTAATTTCACTTTTCGCCAAATTTATTTCAAAGCCTGGTGCTGTTCCTGAGGGCTTGTTTCCTTTGCATTGAAATTATTTTCCTTTTCCTTTTTTTCTCCCTGTCTGTTTTCTCTTTGCCATCTTCAGTCTTCCTCATATCCATGTCTTCTTTTCCATCCAATGTCCTATCTTTGGTTACGGTCATTCACCTTCCCTTTTTTCCATCTATCTGAGCTAAATCTCCACATTTGTCCTTCCCTTCTGTCCTTACTGTCCCTTTATCTATCTTGTTCCAGTCTTAAGTCCTGCCCTTCTCCACTATCATTCACTCTGCATGTCTCTCCTCCCTGGTTGCTCACTCCATATACCACCCATCCCTCCTTCCACTCTTCCTCCCCTCCACATACCAGTGTGTGGCAGTCCGCAATGTCTAGTGTCAATATTAGACTTGGCGGGCCCTCATTCCCAGAACAGCTAATACAGCCTGTCAACAAAATCCCTCAGACACAGCCAAATGGCTACACTATAACCGTCTGGAGTAAAGGTGTCAGCATCTCAGAACAACTTGGATAAATGTTTCATAAACTATGTCGTCAACCTGCTGCTGATAAAATGTTTTCATCAGAGGGTTTCCCCTGCCACAGCTCTGCTCAGATTTTGCTGGTTCTTAGGGCAAACACCATTAATATTCAAGCTTAGCTTTAGCCTCTCTGTGAACTTAAAATATTCTCTTTTGGCATGAAGCTGCGATATTATTTTAACTGTTTAAAGTATTTGTCTTATTCACACATCACAGTGTAACTACAAGGCATGATATTCTCGGAGTATTATGAAATGTGTCTACTGCAAATAAGCAGTAATATTTGCACTGTACCTTTATGTCCGTTGGCTGTAATTAACATTTCAGCTACTGAGAGTTGATCAAGTGAAAATAAAGCACGACAATTAGCTGAGTGAAGGGCAAACCTTTGTCACAGTGGGAAACAAACACACATGTGCACATACTGTATGTAAACATACGAAGACAAACACATATTGCCTGAAGGTACAGCTACCCTATTGAATGATTCATTAAATATACTGTAAAGGTCATGTGGTTTGAGAGTAATGAACGACCCATAATGCCCTGCAGTCCCTTTAATAAAAGCTCCTTTTATAAACTCTCTCCCACCTCTCCTTGACTTTTAAACTACAACTCCCATTAGTATCCATGCACTGCCACCACATACTAATGTGGTTCATTATATTTATTTTTCATTGCAGAGACATGTAATATAAAGGGGCACAGTCCACCACCGTTACTTAAATTTGCAGGGTATTAATAGAAGCTCTGTCTCTGCTAATCAGTGGACAGTTCATCCACACTGCTCCTGCACAAATCTTTGGTGACGTGCCTCCATTTATCCCTGTTAATGCAATTACACAGCCCCCTCTAAAAGTGTTCAGCATTTCTAATTTCAAAGTAACTGAGATCTTTTTAGGGAACTCTAGAGAATGTACAGTTAAATACTGCAATCCTATTTTTTAGGTGCTCTGCAGGCTCTAGCATGTATCATGGATACATTATTATGATACTTTGTGTGCACAAATGACTTCGACTTAATAGTTTGCACTATATGAGATCCTCAGTTTAGAGGAACTTTTATAAGTGGAAGATAACCCGTCTTGAAAAAACAATCATTCATAGCTGCCACTTTGTCTTCTCCATAATTTCGATCCTTTTTATGTGACTTAATTTAACTGGAATTTAATTAACAGGAATTCTTTTTGGCAGAACTGGCTGCCTCTAACCAGACTCTGGTATTTTTTAATGTACTATTATGCAGCTAACATCGTCACGTTGTCTGGCAATATTTCACATGATGAGCACCTTTATCATTTAAACGTTTTACAGCCTCCTGGAGCAAACAAGATGATGTGTTTATCTTACTTAAAATTACACATAAGGCTGACGCATTGCAAGGAGGATGATTATCCGAACAATTACAGGTCAAACTTTTCCTGGGCTTACGTCACAGATGTGCAGCTCATTTTCAGGTCGGCTGTTGCAGCATGAAAACATATTTTTGTTATAACAACAGTGATGTGAGGTGTTAGGGAATACTAAAGTCAGCATAACCACAACCCTCCCTCAAGTGCCTGCATGTTGTAAATTATACTTACTTGTTCTGTGAGTTGCCAAACTTTCCAAATGGGTCCCCACCTCGGCCACCATCACCAGTGAAGATGTACAGGTACCCGTCAGGGCCAAACAGAAGCTGTCCTCCATTGTGATTGGACGCCGGCTCTACCACCTCAAGGATGGTCCTAAACCAAGAAGTACAAGTACCAGAACTTAAATGTCTATCAACACAAATCTAAATAATCTCTGTCTCTTTGTCTCCACTTGTGTTTCTCTGACTCTGAACTTCTCTGCTCACCTCTCAGAGGAGTGGTCTAGTTGGTTGTCATCATGTGGCAGCAGTGTGAACTCGCTGATACGTATCCTCTCCTCCTTCTTGACAGATATAGAGTAGTACACGTATGCTTTTCTGACCATGGTGATCCTATGCACAGAAAAAAAAGCTATAGTCATATTTCACACATAGGCACAGTGACCTTTATCACTGGGAATTATGAAAAACATTATTGTTAATGTCTCAGCATAACCTGGGAAAGTATGAACCTTGGGTGCAGGGCTATGCAGAGAAATCCCCTTTCGTCTCCAGCCCACCGTGATGTGAGGACAGCATGGGTCAGGTTGAGGAAAGGACGGTCGATCCTGGAGCCGTTAGCCAGATACACCCACACAAAACCCAGCTGCTCCGCCACGAAGAATCGATGAGTTCCATCATTAGCATGGATCATGGCCACAGGGTTACGGAGCCCATTGGCGACCTCCTGCAAGCACAGCTCCAGACATCCTGTGGGATCCTCACTTACCAAGCCCAGGTTAGCATTCAGCTCTGGGAAGAGAAATCAGGATGCAGAGGATGAGAACGGAAGCCAGGAGTAAAAAAAATGAGGACTTGTATCTAAGTGTAAGTGTGTCCCAGACATGATAAGTAGGCTACAGCTTCCTTTTTACAGGTTTCTTAAAGGTTCTGTACACAACATTCAGAGCATTTATATAGCAGCAAACAACTTTTTGCTTTGCAAAAATATTGTGGAGTAATGGTGTCCTGAGCAGAGAATGATGTCACTCTACCTGTGTGTGTGTTGTAATCCAAGCTTTTTTGTGTCATGTGAGTCCCTGTGTGTGTACTCCACTGTCACTTACCAGTGCACTACATTCATAAAGAAGTTACCGCTAATAATGGCATGGGCAAAAGCACAACATAGATCCTCCAATCCCCAGTTAACACTGTTAACTCTTTCAGCACTGTTGCTCTTGTTAGCACTGTTAGCTGCTAGCTGCAAGGTCAGCCACCTCCATGTTGAGTACCCTGTTTGAACAGTGCTCTGAATGTTGCATACAGCTCCTTTAGCTTTGGTATTAAAAATCTATCTAAAGCTAATACAGCATACTACAGTCAGAATCTGGACCAAACAGGACAGTCAGTTCCTTTCTGTACCTTAGACTTCACTAATATACACCCTTACTATGGCATATAACACATGAGTGGGCTAGCTAGCACCATCACCTTATCAGCTATCATAACACAATAAATATTGTCATGTGCTGTATACTGTATAGACATTATCTGCCCAGGCCTTCCATCCTTCCATCCATTTTCATCCACTTATCCTTGGCTGGGTCATGGGGTCAGCAGGTTGAGCAAGGTATTCCAGGCACCTCTCTCCGTAGCAACGTTTTCCAGCTCCTAGGGGATACTGAGGCATCCCAGGCCAGATCAGATATATATAATCCCTCTAGTGTGTTCTGGGTCTATCCCAAGGCCCCCCCCCCCCATTAAAGAGTTTTTTGGGGGAGTTTTTCCTTATCTGCTGTGAGGGTCCAAAGGACAGAGGGATGTTGTATGCTGTAAAGCCCTTTGAGGCAAATTGTGATTTGTGATATTGGGCTCTATAAATAAAATGGACTTGACTTGACTTGACTACCAGTTAGACATGCCCAGAAAACCTCTAACAGGATGCGTCCAGGAGGCATCCTGATCAGATGCTCCAACCACCTCAACTGGCCCCTTTCAGTGTGAAGGAGCAGTGACTCTACTCTAGGCTCCCTTTGGATGTCTGAGCTCCTCACCCTATCGCTAAGACTGAGCCCAGCCACCATTCGGAGGAAACTTATTTTGGCTGTTTGTATCCACAATCTCATTCTTTTAGTAACTACTCAGAGGTCATGACCGTAGGTGAGGGTCCGAACATAGACCAGTGAGAGCTTTCCCTTCCAATTAAGCTCCCGTTTCACCACGACAGTCCAGCGCAACGCCTGCATTGCTTATGATGCCACACCAAACCACCTGTCCATCTCATGTTTCGTTATACCCTCACTCATGAATAAGACCCAGAACTCCTTCGCTTGGGGCAGTAACTCATTCCAACTAACCCAGAGGGGGCAAACTTCCATTTTCTGGCAGAGAATCATGGCCTCAGACATGGAGGGGCTGACTCACATCTCTACTGTGTCACACTCAGCTGCAAACTATCCAGGCCGCCACAATCAAATCTCTGGGAACTTTCTAACCATGCTTCTGCTCTTGGACATAATTTATGTTTTTCAAATCACGCATTTACCATGCATGCAGCCAACCTAATGTGCAGATTAGCTAGGAGTGGCATTATCTTCTCATAAATCATAATTAGATTGTCTCGTTAGAGCAAGCTCAGGTTTTTACCAATGGTAATTTAGACATTTTTTTCAGCTTACGGCAGCCTGTTTATTCATGTTGGCTGTTTACATAAGTAGAAGTAATGATTTAAGTCCAAGTTTTTTCCCCTCACAATCAGATCAGACAGGGGTTAACTGGTGTGTACAGTATGTGCCTGCTGCTAAACATTAACATCTGTCTCACATGTATACTCCATACCGGTATTTGTCAATACATTAGGATAGCAGTACTGGTTGTCCCTCAGCTCCAGGAAGTCGCAGAACCTTTTGCGATCTTCTTCTATTGTTGCAGTCAGGTTTGCAAACTGCTGCGGGCTCCCAACGTCTTCCAAGAGAAGGCTTAGCGTGTAGCGACACTGATGCCAGTAGTCGTAGCAGTAATCACGGCACAGCCCAGGTAGCACCCTCATGGGTGTGTTAGCATCCTCAGCATCATACAGGTGGGCGGAGTATGGAGAACACTCCTGAGAAAGGAGTAGGAGGAAAGAAATATGATTAAGATGGATATTTCTGTCACCATCTATGTAGGTCTTCACCAGTGTTTATAGTTATTAACCTTCCTTTAAGATGATGTGTTTATCCCAGAGGTAAAGTCAAGGACATGTATAGATCACATAAATGCAGGATTTGTGCACGTATTCCACCGCAGCTCCTCACCGCCTGACTATGACTGGTCAGGCCAGCTGGGTTACAGGCCGTCTGAGCACAGCTTGGTATAAATGGATCCCAGGAAGGTCCAGTCAGTTATTATGTCACAACCACACTGTCCACACCCAAAATGGCAAGCTGCAGGCACAGGGAGGCACGACACTCAAACCAAAATGTGGTCGACTGGTGCTCTTTCACTCAGTGCCAGATCAGCTTAACCAATCATCACCAGGAAACGGAGCCCAAAACACAAACAGCATAAGAATGTCTGTAAAACGTTTAGTGGAACACAAATATAAACAACAAACCGACTAGACGGTCAGCTGATCCAAGGACTCTGATTAAGAGATGCATCTGTCATGTTGTGTGTGTGAGATGAGTTCACTTCCCCAAAGAACATTTTTGGGATTGAGGCAAAAGAGTTTAAATAATTTAGCATACATCAGAACAACTTAGGCTGACTCTTATTATCAGCCTGCGTAGCACTTGTGCACCTTGAAAGCAAATGTGCTCTTGTCTCTTATTTCCTTCGGGCAGATAAATGCGTGTAGAGTTTCTGTTGTTTCCTTTCAGAGCTTGATGCTTAGCTTAACCAGTAATTTTTCTGTACATAGTGGATTTAATCTCAGGCTTCAGTCTTTAAGATAATCACCATGAACGAAACTTGTGTTTCTTCTTCTGTGTCTCTAATTGCAACCACATGTTAGCAATGTGCTGTAACTATAACAAAGCTTTAATTTCAATTGAGAAATCTGGTAAACATATCCAAACAAAGTCAAAGACAGAACGTGCACACATGCACATACACCCAAGAAACTAATTTCTACACCTACAGAAGTAAACTCTGTTTATAACACTGTGTGTGTGTTTGTGGTTGTACCTGAATCTGCTGCTTATAAATAATTTCCACTTTTACTACTTTGTGTGTGTCAAACTGAAAAATCCCCATTAACTATGACACATTATTAATTATGAATATAATAGAGAAACAGCAAAGGAAGAAAGTTATGTGTCTGTTGGTCTGAGTGTGTATTTGCCTCCAAGTTTGTTATACATGAGTGTGTGTTATTTCTCCATTTGACATTATTCATTTGTTTCATTGGTCCTACATTAATTCAGTTTTAAAGCGTCTCTGTTGGATTTCCTCACCTGTGCACGTGCAGTTCCTTGTTGCAAAATATGTCTGTGTACACACAACTTTCACTGTGCAATCATTTATAATGACCCCATACTGAATGTTGTAGCATAGAAATCATATCCGCATGATAATAGACAGTATAACAGTAACATCATAGTATATAATCTTCCCACATCCCAATGATACAATGTTGAGGCTTGCTTGTTTCCAGCTAATTTTATTGGTGCTCCTCGAAATGATTTATTTTATTTTTTTAAATTTATTTTTATTTATTTATTTTGTTTTTATTTTGTTTAATTTATTCGTATTCTAGTTTATTTTATTTTTTTCTCTATTTTATTTTATTCTATATTTATTTATTTATTTTTGATGTGGCATTGTCCAGTCCCTTTGAGTTAAGTATTTTTTTGTCTATGGCTTTGTTTGATCAACTTCAGCTGCTGTTTCACCTCAGCTGAACCCTTGAAATGAACCAAAGCTAAAAATAATCAATAATAAATAAATCATTATTTGCAGAGAGACAGCGAGAGGGAAGAAAACTGTAACAGAGAATCTTTGTTAAATGACATGAAAGTACATTACTGGGCAGAGATCAGAGCCCTCCTGGGGAACAGCTTTGCAGGGCAAAAAAAAAGCTGTGGTCAGTCTGAGCTGCTGGTTCTGTTCCTGAAAACAGTTTCTGGAGTAAACTGGGATTTGGAGCAGAGGGAGGCTATATTGACTGAAGTCAGAGTGCTTCCTATAGTTTAATTTCTTTATCATACAGTTGGGTGCTCTGTGGAGAAGAAGCAAGAGACATGCACATGTTTCACATATGGTTGTCTGATTGTGCTTTTAGTCTGGAAAATGGGAGACATATAAAAATAAAAGTCGTAACTGGTTTAGAGTGTCGTTAACTTGTTTAACCCACTGCAACTGAAAAAAAAAATCATCATCATTGTTCTGAGACAGTCTAAGTTTGGCTCGGACTATCATAGGGTAGGATAAATGCATGTAAGTACAAACAGCTGTTCCCTAACAATGCAGCCACTTCAAACTACCATAATTTGGTGTTTACAGTTCAGAATAAACTTCAATTCAGACTTGAGCAGGACACAACCTTCCTGACTCCCCATACTGCACTGAAACGTCCACATGGTGGTGTTTTATTATACTTGAGAGTGAGAAGAGTCATGGCGAACAGATGGCTGGTAAACGTGTGAACCTGGAGCTAAAATGGACACCCAGGGCGAGAGAGAGGAGTAAAAGAAAAAGTGAGATGAAGAGAAGACAGAGAGGTAACCGTGCCTCACGTTTTTTTTAACCTGGGACTGATCCAGCTCGAGTAAATCATAGCTGGAGCCAGGATGCTGAGTTCCAGTAGCTGTGATTGTGGTCAGCAAGGAAAAAGAAACTGTCAGATGCTGCCTGTCAGTGTGTTTGAAATTTGTTGTGGTACAGTATGGTGCGTTTAACTGATGTTTGGAAACTTGAGCTTTCTGCTGCTGTCTGAGAAAGCAACCCGAAGTCTAAAATATGCAGAAACACTGCGAGGGTATTAAAAATGCAACATGGGAAACACTTAATTCAGCGTTGTGTTGCTCTGTTAAGTGCTCGCTAAATGTTTTCAAGTGGCCGCAGGTGGGTTTGTTTTCTTTTAATTATTAAATGTATTTTTTTAAGACCGTTATAGCACATTACTCCTACGCAGCTGCAATAAACAAATAAACTTTTCAACTTGTAATTTGAATTTTGAATTTCTTCACAGGATAGCCCCTTGAGATGTAGCATCTCATTTTCAAGAGGGTCCTCAAACACAAATACAAAACAAAAACACACAGACAAAACTGCATTACATAACAGACATACACTTCAAATACACAGATACAGACATCTCGCTCACCATCTCGCACCCACACCCCCTGCCCTCAGCTACAAGACAATTAAAATTGGATACTGTGACCTTGGATAGTTACATAGCAGTTTACAGTATAACATTTTAAAGACATGAACAAGTTGTTTTGTGAATTTAATGAAGTCCTGAGGCAGCGGAAAGAGGCAACAGATCTCAAGAAGATGGAGCTTTGTACTGGAATGACCTTCGTCCAACTTCTACGAGGATATGTGGAATTACATGGAGTCAAAAACGGTTTCAAATACGAGGGACAACTGAAATGAACACATTTGAAAATGAATTTAATCCAGTGAAATTGCTGTCTAGGTTTAGGCTGCAGCCAATTCAGTGATTCACACGTGAGTTCGATATAGACACCTAAAAACAGATAGTACAGAGAATTTCGAACATCCGTCTGCCTGTCTTTCTGAAGTTATTGTTCTCGCTTTTTGTCTTTTCGACATGTTTTTCTGTTTCATCTATGCCTTGCTCCATCTTTATCCTTTTCATTGCCTGTATCCCTCTCTGACTGTCTCCTTCTCTCTGCCCCGCTCTTGCAGGAACTTGATATATCCTGTACCCCTGGCCAGAGGAGGAAATGGTTGTTTATTTAGTCAGTTAAGCTAAGAGATGATGACAATCTCCTTCTTGTCTCCCTGACACGCACACACACTCATTCACTCATTTCCCATTCTGTCTCTCTCTCCACCTGTCTGTCTGTCTCTGTCTCTTCATTGGCTCATTTACATCAGTGCCAGGAAGCTCCCGCAGTGCAGCCAGAACAGAGGGCCTCAAAGCGGTGGGTTTACCCAGGATAAGTGCTTTGGCAGTCGGGTAATTTGACCACCTTCAGGCCATCTTTCACCCCAAACCCTCTACGTGGGAGCTGACGACCGCAGAGTGGGTCTGAGTGGGGTTTCAAAGGAGGATTATTTTGAGAATCTTAACAAACAGTTTATGAAAATATAAATATACATAACTCCAACAAAGAGCAGTGGCACAACCCAGTGCCATTAGTCCACTTTATCTGACCAATCCTTAAGTTGAAAGGCTGAAATCCCAAAAAATGGAAAGAGTTTGTGACCAAAATGCACTTGTTTACTTTAAAGATAAGTCCACTCATTTAAGAAATGAACAAATTGTACGCCTGCAAAGTAGCAGTTTAGGAGCTTGTTAACTAAAAGTAGGCTCTCGATGCCATGTTAAAAAAAGAAACCCCTCTCTAGGCTTCACATACTTACAGACTGAACTATCTAACTCAAACTAGACTAACGGTTGTAAGTCGTACGTGCCCTGCAGCGCTGTCATTACACACAGTCTCTACTGCTTGGAAAGTACACAGAGGGCTATAATTACCACAATGATAGAAACCTATATTTTAGAAGTCAGAGGATTTGTCACGTCCCCAACATAGTGCATGATGTATTAAACTGCCAGGAAGCCTTGCAGTATGTTTTCCATTATATTGATGTTGATATCAGAGATGACAGTGTTATTCACGTGACAGCCCATAGCGGCAAATAAAGATGTATATCTGAGGGATATGGGCCAGGGAAAATTTGCGCTCTACCATTAAACTTGCACTCACCATCTGCACAACGTTAGTGTCTGAGCTGCGAAGTCAGCACCTAATTATGCAATCAGTTTGTGGGACTGGCTTCAAGGCTCACTCTGCCAGCGAAGGAGAGGTAGGAGTTCAGAGCTGGGGTCTGTCTAAGATTAGAAAGCTCGGAAAAGAAACAAAAATGTAGTGCTGCTAAAATAGAAGTACTCATTAGATTAAATCACATTCCCAGACCTTAACAAAGACCGAAATCCCACTTTGAGGCAGTTGACGTATTTGTGATTATATTGCACTGCTGATACAATGACAGTAACATTTAACTTAAGTTTTTGTTAGGCTAAGGCAGTATGAGTCATTGGTTTTAAAGGGAAGCCTGTACATATAGGAAGAAATGTAAAGAGGATTCATTATATTAAGTGCTAGTTTTTGGCCAAGAAACTGCTACTTTCAAAATTAATACAGAGTGGATTCTTTACTGTGATGGCTGTGCCCACAGCCACACAAAAGGTTGAATGATTCCAAAGACTCACCCACACTATTACCACATCTTCAGTTACCTTTAATTTTCAGTCACTTAAACTACACCAGTTTGTTACGTTTAAAATTCGTTAACACTTTGACAACACACTGCTTTCTAGAGAAAGCACGCACATTTATGGTGCGTTCTAGGCAACCCGTAACTCGTGTTTTTACAACCTTCTACCCGTGAAAGTGCACTGGAATGGCAGTCAAACCCGTAACTTACCACCCGTGAATTCGTACCAGATCGATGTACTCCCAGTTACGCTCTCTGCCGTCACACAGCCCTCTAAACAGCAATGGCAGCCCCCATGGATGTGGTGCTGATATAGATTATGATAGCAAGGTAACGCTAAATCTGCTAATGTTAACGCACTGGCAGCCGCTCTAACAGCTAGTTTCCAGCGTAAAAATAAATCAATACGAAATACGTTTCCAAACACACAATGTAAAATAAAAAGTATAATAGCATCTGTGAACTTATACTCCTCCTCCGTTTCACTCAAATGAGCAAGGAACCGGCATCTCTGGCAATAGAAGTGATCGTAAACAAACATAAACCCTGCACGGTCCGCCATGGGGTCCATGTCATTGGTCCGACATCCCATTAGTCCGACGGTCCGTGATGCTGAACGGCTCCTGGCAGGCATATTTCTACCTTGATGGTGCGCCGCGACCAGCTCTGGGTCAGCTGGGAAAGGCTTGAGGCGAAGCAGGCTCACGGCTTATGTGTTTGCCACTTTCTTTTTCATTTTAACCCACACCATGATCTTTTCCTAACCCTCTCCAGGTGTTTTTTGTGCCTAAACCTAACCAGACCTTAACCACAGGGCATCATGATGATTTCGGAACAATGGGACTTCGGAACAATGAGTTTAATATGGTCGGAACAATGGGATGTCGGACCAATGGGCAGTTCCCCCGCCATGTTGGTTTGACAGTTTGGCGTGACTGGAACGTTATGAAGTCGTGAGTCGTGACTTGAAGTGGTGACTTACGGGCTCAGAAACTTGCCTGGAATGCAGCATTAGCTTACGCTGTTTTGTCATTTTACTGTTTTCTTTTGTAGTTTTAGTTACCTGAAGTCACTTCCGGGTTGGAGTTTGGCAAAAGATGAGCCTGCTTTTATGCAGAAGGCCATCCCACGGACTGCACTAAGAGCTGTGACATCATGGCGGAGATTAGGGGTTTCTTTGTGTTAGTCTTAGTTATTGTTTGTGTAAGTTACCCCCCTTTGTGTTTAATTTGGTCTGATCCGCCACTATTTATGTTGCCCTATTGTCTCATTCTGTTTGTTGAGTTAACGTACTTTTATTAGCCTTATTTTTCAGTAGTTGTATAATGTTGACCTCCTTTAAGGGCCCTATAACTCAAATTTTGTTACCTTAAGTCATTAGCTTTGTAAAATGTATTTTTTGAGAAAATAAACCCCCTTTTTTTAACTTTAAACCTGTGTTTTTGTGCTTTAACTAGTGATGGGCAAATGAAGCTGGGTGAAAATGGGTTCATTACTCGAAGCTTCAGTTACAGTGACCTCTCCTGGCAAATTTCAAGGCTGCAGTCAAATTAGGCAAGCTAGTTGGTGGACTGACTGATGAATGTGTGTATTGTGTTACTGAGGAGACAGTGCTGGGAAAATATGGCATAGGTTGGGTGCCCTCGTGTAACTATGACAGGGGGTGATTATGTGGAATGGGGAACACTAAGATTTTTATTGAGGTACATCATTTTTTCAACAGTTTTTGGATTGAGCCGGTGTCTTTTTCCCCGCGAATAAGTCAGGTGATTCATTCAGGCAATGAAGCAGTTGCTGCTTCGGACGTCATATGTCACGTGATTTATTTTTTTCGCACCAAGGCAAGCTTTGAAGCAGTGGTTCTATGGAATTGTAGTTCAGGGTTTGAAGTATGTAACAAAGCTTAAGTGTCACTTGCTTTAACTGCTTGGTCCACGACACTTGCACAGAATGTGTTATTCACTCATCATTGAGATTTCTATAGAATTAAGGTTAACTTTTAACCACAACTTTTGGTAGAGTAGAGAGACTTCAGCCAATACACTTGACAACTAGGGTCAAAAACATTCTTCCAAATCTTCTAATGATAGTTAAACTTTAAAAGTGTATTGAGAGGTTACCAAAAAGTAAAGTACTGTAAATGTGTTGTTAAGTTGTGCTGCGATCTTTTCTCGTACAGTCATTCTCCTTCAGGGTTTGCATGTCAGCTTACTCATGCCTGTGTCTGTTTCTCGTGAGAGGAAATACTAAAAGTTTTTTGGGAATCTGGAAGGGATAAAGCATAGCTTACTCATTGGTGATTTTCCTCATATGTTGCACACATGATAAAATGTAAGTCAGTGAGTTCTTTCAAGTCACAATTACGTCTGTGCCATAAAAAAAACTTTCAAAGTTCTGCCTCAAAGGATTTCCTCTGGATTTAGTTGAAATGTTCCAATCAAATGGGCAGCTTATGTTCTTTCTTTCCAACAAAGCTGAAAAGTTTATTGCACTGTATTATCTGGCTTGTTTAGGTTCACACAAAACACATGACCGCTAGTTAAGACTGCGGTTCAGCTCTCCGAGCATGAGTAAGCGCTGTCTAACAGATGTCAGGCTCAGCACGTAACCATTAAACCACATGTCCTGTTGGTTACTGTACTTTGTTGAGATTGCGTTTCACCAACCACACCGCAGTTACCTTTGGAGCAAGACAGAGACTTTTGTTTCCAGAGGGGCTTTGTGTGGTTATTTGGTGCCTGCTGAAATTCAATTAAAATATTATTTTTATTTATTTAACCTTTATCTAACCAGGAAGTCCCATTGAGATTGAAAATCTCTTCTACAGCCAGAGACCTGGCTGAGGTAGCAGCCAGTCAGAACACATTTAAAATAGGGCTGCCACGATTAGTTGACTAATCAATGACTAATCTACTATTAAAATAATCGGTGACTATTTTAGTAATCGGTTTGAGTCATTTTTCATAGGAAAGTACTATAACAGTACCCCAAAATACTCTTATTGCAGCTTCTTATGTTCAAATATTGGCAGCTTTACACACTCTCCCATGACGGTGAACTAAAACCCTTCGGCGTGAGTACAAAACAAGACATTAGATGACATAATTTGGGGGTTTGGGAGAGACAGACCAACATTTTTCAACATTTTAACACATTTTTCGATAAAATGATTAGTCGATGATTCGAAGAAATAATCGACAGATTAGTCAACAATGAAAATAATCGTTAGTTGCAGCCCTAATTTAAAATGTAACAAATACAACATATAATACAAAAATCCACAATAAAACAACTATTCAAACATAGTGGCCTCTCAGGAAAAACAAGTGCATGTCTCTGTCACCACATTCTTTATGATGCCCTTAAATTCATTGATGGCCATAAGTGTTTCTAATTTTAGATCTTTTTGAAGATTGTTCAATGTCCAAGATGCAGAGTAGGAAAATGCAGGTTTCCCCAGATCTGTTAAAACGCGGGGTACATTAAAAAGCAACCACCTGGAGGAGCGTAGCTGGTAACCACCAGAGCTGACACACAGAAGGGAGCAGAGGAAGGCCGGAATTATTACCTGACTACACAAACAGGAGGAATAAATGCTCTTGAGTTTAAATAAACTGCTCAAAATGTGCACGCTGTTGGGCCTGCAAACATTTGCAGTGAGCCAAATTTACACATGAAATGAGAGACATATTTAAGCTCACAAAGTCTGGGACTGTATAGTCAATACAAAACATAGTTGAAAATACGCATGTGGATGACACAGTGAAATGTATGTCTCATATTTCTTTACTTAAGCAAGAGGCAGGTGTTTGTTTCCAGTGCAATGGCATCCCTTCAGATTGTCACAGAGATTCAGATGCAGATATCCAGATGACCAGAGTGATTAGATGTTCCACTTACCTGGCAGAGGATGTTGCGTATGTACTTGGAACAGGTCATAAAACCTGAATGGTCAAAGTTGCTCATGATTCTGTAAAACCTGGCTGATATCTCCTGATCTTTATCCAGATCACAGCATCCAAACTTGGTGTACTCCTTGCAGAAGAGTAGTGGCATCCTGGGCTCATATGGAGGCTTGTAGTCCAAACACTGGGGGTGACAGCACCCTCTCCAGGCCTGGAGGAGCAACAGGACGAGGAGAAGCAGGTGAGGAAGGAAGCCATGCTGCAAATTGCCAGTCTGTGGGGTCATGGTGGAAAGAGTTTCAGTTCAGGACAGTTTGGCTCTTGACCCAGTAATGAAGTAAATCAAAGCAGCTTTGATGTTATGCCTCTAATGCATACAATGTGCGAGAAGAAGAAGGCTTGTTGTGAAACAATACACATGTTACACCTCCATGGACATCTGTCAAGCACGGGTGTGAGACTCAGAGTTTGCTTTTCTGAAGGACTTTGGAGTATTGGATGTCCTCATTTGATGTCTTGGTCTCTGCAGTTTTAGGCAACCATGTGTGTGTATAGAGGTTTGAATGTGTATCTAACACCCAGCTTCACACCTGCCTGCAAGGTGGCAAGAGTGCTCTCAGAACCAGGGCATTGTGCTCACAGCCTTCGTGATGTCTGTAAATAATGTAAAGTAAGGTCAAACTGATCCAAGTCCAGTGAGTTCTGTTGATGATGGGGAGATCTGCAGTGCAGCTGTAGAGAGATTCAGAAACACCTGTGGATCACAACACTAATTCTTGAATGAAATAAGGAGTCCAAATCTTCCAGTCATCACATGACAGTTTCTCGAAAATATGTTCTTCTCTAGATGCTGAGCAATCCTCCAAAAATCAAAAAAGTAGTCCCATTGCTAAGAGGTAATCCAGCAGGGACCAAAATTTAAAGCTGCACCTTCAGCCGAGGTTTCTGCAAAATATTTACTTCCAGCTTGATGTCACTTGGAGAGTCTCGCTGTGTTTGTTCTGGACATGTGCTCACTTGCTGCAGCAGACATGAGCCATACATACAGACAGCAGAGAGAGTGGGAGAGAGAGGTCCTTTCATTCAGACACAGAGCCACGCTGCAGAGCTCAGATCCCTCCCTCCTCACTTCTTTCCTCCACCTTCTCCTCTCCTCCTCCTTCTTTTCATTTGCTGCTTTACCCGCCTACAAAGACACATGCATTCCTTCCCATAGCATGTGGTCTATATTGCCCAGGAGTTGCAACTTTCCACCTCTCCGCCCTCCGGGCTCTCCCCCCGTCAGCATTCTCAGACCTCCTCTCTGTCTCTACCGCTTCCAGACAGACTCACTCACACTGCTGTGTGTGTGTGTGTGTGTCTGTTTCTCTGTGTTTGTGTGGTCAGATGAATCAGGACGTGCGCTGGAAGTAGAGAGCAATGGATTCTCCAGGCAGAAATCCAAAGCTGATGTTAAAGAGCGGAGACGGGCAACATTTGTATCTGATTTCACTGCTTCAAGTATCTGTAGCTGCATTACACTGATGTGCTGTTTCCCATTGTTGTGCTCTTTATCAGGCTGAATTTGGATATTGTAATGTTTTTCATGACATATGAAATTGTCAATATGTTTTACACTGGATCACATCTGAATTAGGTTTTTTGGCAACTAGGTTTTCATATACGAGAGATAAACCTTTGTATTTTAGTGCATTGTAAGTTAAGAATCTTAAATATAATGTAGAGTTGTCCAATAAAAACATGTAAAGTATGTTTAAAAGAAGAGACGAGAATGGCGTGTGCAAAATTTCACAGTATAGAGAATATAAGAATATGTGCAATGAAGATTTGCGAGACACATGTTTGCTTCTTCTCGTCTTCTCTGCCTGGAATTTGTGAAAAAAATCAGTAATTGTAGGTTTTCTGCAGAAAAAAATGATATAAAACCTGAATGGAAATCAAATCTTTCTTTCATAGCCTCTTAAAAAGCAGATATTCGACTGTTATTATTCAACAGTTCTCAAAAAGGTTAATGAAATGTTGCTTTCTATTGACTAAAGGATGAGCAGTGTAGCGTGTAGCGTGTTTGTGTGTATAGACATACCGCTACCATCTGTGTCTCATTATAGCCCAGCCACCTTTCAGATCAGAAAGTGACTCCCCATCTGGCTGCCTGTCAGACACTTCATCACTCCGCACTCTCAGATAGAAACATAATCTACAGCCAGACGTTCCCTAGATTAAACAGATCGATGGGCGCTTTATAAGGTTATGTAACTTAACGGATTGTCGCAGCTCTGATAGATTGACACGACAAACTATTATGAAGTGCGTAGCAGTATGCATCCCTCTACATGTAACAAATAGTGACTTTTTTTTAAACTATCATCACAAACCTCACTAGAGAGGAAGTTTTGATGGTTTAACACACAAATGACAACCTCAATACGCAAGTCTAAAGTGGCTATAGCACCAACAGAAACCCCACAGCAAACAGATATGTAACCATGAAGTTAATCTCATATAATCAAGACATGATCTTCCTGAATTCAAATATCAATATTAATGTGGAAGAAACTTGCTTGTCCTGTTGGGGGTTGCAGGGGGCTGGAGCCTATCCCAGCTGACAGTGGACAAGATGCAGGGTACACCCTGGACAGGTCACCAGACTATCACAGGGCTGACACATAGAGACAGACAACTATTCTCGTCACATTCACACCTACGGACAATTTAGAGTCACCAATTAACCTGCATGTCTTTGGACTGTGGGAGGAAGCTGGAGTACCCGGAGAAAACCCACGCTGACACAAGGAGAACATGCAAACTCCACCCTGGAGTTCGAACCCCCCACCCTGGGTTTAAACCAGTAACCCTCTTGCTTTTAGGCAACAATGCTAACCACTGCGCCACCATGCCACAATGAAATAAATTTGATGAGCCTCAGCTGCTCTCGCTTTACAATTTAATTACAACTTAAATCTGATATCAGAGAAGCCTTTGACGCAGCACGTGCATCAACAGAGACTCACCGAAACCTTACAGTATCAATCATTTCAGCCTTACATTGTCTGTCCACATCATTCAGATCCTCATATCATCACATTACTAGACAAGAGTTGAGACAAAGTGTGAGCGTTACTCGGGAGATTCAACAAGGTTGACATCTTCCAGACAGGCAGGAGCCTCTCAACATAAAACGTGCTAAAAGTAAAGGGGCAATGATGCTTCTCAGGTCATCTACATGTCCATGCACAAGTATTTCGAGACACTATATCTTAATAAAAATGTGTTGAATTTACCTCAACATGATTGAGCTATCTCTACCATTTGGTTTAGGCATGTTATGCTAAAAAAATCCACTAGATGTCGCTGTTTCAGTTCGCCTCCTACAGGAAATTAGTAACTATGAACAGATACGAGGGCTTTGTGCGGTGGGATTTTGAAAGCTAGTCATGTTTCTTCAACGTGTTATAGTTTCAGAGGTGTTACTGAACAGATTCATGTAAAATTTTACAAAATTAAAAGTCTGAGACACCCAATCAAGCATTTCTTTAAGGTCAACAATTCCTTCAGAAGTAGGTAATATCAATACTGAACCACTAGCTTTGTCGTGACCCAGTGAGACAAGTATTTAAATCTTTATGGTGCTTTCCACGGCTGTTAACATCCGAAACTGAAAGTCTACAAAGTCACGAAGCCATGAGGTGATCACATCTGCTGAGACATGATCAGACTTGTGCCACGTAATGGCTGAAAAACATTTTCTTCAGTGTTTATGCCTGTAAAATGTGCTAATCTTTAGAATGACTGAGTCAGTGAGTCAGTCTTTACTGGAAAAGACATACACACACACACACACGCACAAACATGAGCGCACACAGACATTGTGCTATCAAGGCAACTAAATACACTGAGTCTCAGACTGTGTGTCTGTATCTTTGTTTTATTCTCTTAAACACACATACTGCGAGTGAGCAGTTGTTGCTTCAGATCTTGAGATCATTCTCTGCAATGGGTTCACCCAAGGACAGTGAGATACACACACACACACACTCACACACACACACACACACACACACACACACACACACATACACACATTCACCCACAATCACTTTCATAATCATGGTTTATACTGTATGATCGAGTTGCATTCTGTCATAACAACTCTCAGTTAATAATAACATTAATTCTGTCGTAACTGATACACGATTTTCTTAGACCTCTACACCTTTTCACTGATGTGGAAAACTTGTACTTCAGGCCAGTCTTCACTTAGATGAATAAAACAATAACTTGATGAGCTTCAGTTGTCCTTAAGCCAGGTTCAGACTACATGATATGTTCAACCGTGCTGACAGTCACTATGTCAGATTATGGAGTCATTAAATCTTGCTGTGTCTTGGCTGATAGACGAAACAGACATGGTTATCTTTAACGACATGTATGATGTTACTGAATTATTCTTGTCCTATTATTATTATTAGTAGTAGTAGTGGTAGTAGTCACTGTGGTTGTTCGTGTTCAAGCCGTACTGTTTTTGTAGTTATGTAAAAAGTGCCCCCAGATGGCAGGAGCTACATTTGAAGTCCCTGAATTCTCCACAACTTCTTGCAGATGTTTCATATTTTTCAAAATTAGGAGGCATTCGATAAATGATATAGGAATATTAATTTCAAACAGATAATGGAAGCGTTATGTTTGAAATGACGATGTGATGCATTAATTTCAGGTCCCCTGGAAAGCCGCTCAGCCTTGCAGCATTGCAGCGAAAAAAATCCCCTGCAACCCAAAAAGCATTTTCCCATAGACCACCATTGTAAAAGAAACATAAAACTGTTGACAGGATACCTCAAACTGCAAACAAGGTCAATCATGAATCTCTCTATTCTAAATTTTTGAGCCATGGTGTTTTTTTTATTTGTGAAACTTTCCTCACGCCGAGAAGAGCAATTTAAAAATCTGTAACATCATCACAATGTAAAGTCCATGAGCTGATCAGAACTCACAAGTGGGGCCACAGGGAGAAACAATAATGTGCATATTCAGTGGGCTGCATCCGGTGGAAGTAAAGCTGGAAGCTAGAAGACTTTTTTGGCTTATGCGTAAGGTGTGCAATGCCATTGGAATGAATAGTCGCCATCTTGGTGTCCGGTACCTAGTTATTAATAAAATCTATGGGACAAGATTACAAAAAAAATGGAAAAATACAGAGGGAATTAGAAATAATGATAAAAAGAAAATATCAAAAAGGCTGAGTTGTTGGCGCACAGTTGTCCATGGCAGCAGATTGATCAGTGTTCCTGTTGGTCAAAATGAAGCACTGATGGGAAGAATTGGAAGACAAAACCAAAAAAAAAAAATCACACATGCCAGTCTTTCTGTCGGGACATCATGAGGTGTCCCAGACATGGTGTCTAATGTTGTCTCCTATGACACACTACAAGGGCTAAAAGATCGATCATCACGTGTGACACTCAGTCATTCACGATCCAAGCCGAAACCATAGGATGGCCAGGTCAGGCTATGACTGGGCAGACATCATGTCGTCTGAACCCAGCAATACTTGATATATAACAAGAGTGAATAATTAAAAATTCTATGTGTTTCATCTCCAAGACCCCCTCTGTCATTTCTCAACCAAGCTAAAGACCTCCACACCATTTGTTCCTGTGATATTTCAGTAAGTTAATGAGGTGTGCCCAATCATGTACAGATTTTAAGGTGGCTGCCTCCTTGTTGCATTTCATCTCACATGGCACACCTATCCACCACCCCACCCTGTTTAGTTAAAGAACATATACTTTTTTTGCTTTGGCGTGAATTGTTTGCTGCAGAATTGTCCAATATGAATGTAGTTCCTCGATGGAAGCTGTATTTCCACAACGCTGTTGAATTTTGCTGCACGAACAGATAATAAATAGACTGTGATAGTAACTATGATTTGAAATTGTGTGTTTACCTACAAATCTGTCCCCCTCTACTCCCACTGCAGTGACTGCTGGTGCACAGACTTTAGTCTCCTCACAGCTGATCTGACTGGTGACAGCGACCTGTTAAGGTGAAAATAAAGCGCCAGTTTGCCAAGAAAAACTGAGACTTAGAGAGCCAAGTTTTACATCATTATTTTCCTCTACCCTTTTCACACCATATATAGACATATTTGTGCCTGAGCACTACAGCTATTCAGTAAAATCACTGTGGTGGTGGTGGTGTGTGTGTGTGTGTGTGTATAAGACACACAAGAAAAGAGACAAAAACATCAGATCTCTTGTAACAGAACTTTCATCCTCCAAAAATAATAATCCATCCATCCCCTAACCGCTTCATCCCCTTGGGGGTCGGGGGGGGGGGGCTGGAGCATTGGGCACTGACACTGGGCAAGAGACAGGGTACACCCTGGACAGGTTGCCAGACTATCGCAGGGCTGACACATAGAGACAGACAACCATTCACGATCAGTTAACCTAATCCCCAATCTGCATGTCTTTGGACTGTGGGAGGAAGCCGGAGTGCTCGGAAAGAACCCATGCTGACATGGGGAGAACATGCAAACTCCGCACAGAAGGGCTCCCACACCCGGGATCGAACCGACAACCCTCTTGCTGTGAGGCGACAGTGCTAACCACCACACCACCGTGCCGCCCTCAACATGATTATATATTATGTAAAATAATTTTAACATGTTTACTGCATTCCACTTTAGCAATTTAACACAGTCTTCCTTCATAACATAATTCATTTCTCTAACTGCTTATCTTTTGGCTTCAACATCTACAAAAGCATTTCAGCAAAATTTGTGGAAGACAGAGCTGTAAATTATGATCTATGTCTTATTTTCTGCTGAAACGC
The DNA here is from genome assembly GCF_041903045.1 of Epinephelus lanceolatus. Classification (NCBI taxonomy): domain Eukaryota; kingdom Metazoa; phylum Chordata; class Actinopteri; order Perciformes; family Serranidae; genus Epinephelus; species Epinephelus lanceolatus. The sequence continues at coordinate 30,885,307 of NC_135737.1, forward strand.
TTGAAAGTAACATCTTATTTATCTCACAAGATAAGTCTGTTGGGTCAGGCAGCCCTGCTCTCAGGACTGGGGAGTTCAAATAATTTTATTACAACATTCTGGCTCATGAAACAGCCTTATCTATCATTGTCTTTGTTTATCATTCATTAATCCCTTCCTCCTCTCCTGGTCTGGCCCCTGTGCTAGATTAAATGTTCTGCCAAAGAGGCCAGTGATGGTTGTTTTTGTCACAATGCAGCCAAGATTTTTTTTTCATTTGCCTTCCAGCAGATCAAGTTACTTGGCTTTTCTTAAATATTTGTTCTTTTACAACCTTGAAAATAGCCCAGCACATAGCTTAACTTTATTGGCAAGACATATCTTGAGTGTTTTCCAGTGATGACCTGTTATAGTGGGAAGACAAATGATGACGTGCAATCCTCTCCTCTCCTCAAGGTCAACAACGACAAGATCTTTTTTTTTTTGGAAAAATGTTTCTTGGTGTCTCTTTCCATCTCTCAGGCTGGTGAAAGGAAAAAAATTGTAAAGTCTAATCATTTTGAGTTCTTAACTGATGCAATGAATAAATACAAAGTCAGAAGTATGTAAGTAATTAAAAAGTGATTTTTTTTAAATCGCTCCTGTGCTCTAATTATGAGCACACATTGAGACATCTGTGCCTGGCAGGACTACAGATGGAGTGTCTGGGATAGCCTGAAGTGCTAACATCCAAAACATGGACGCGCGCCCGCACACACACATACACACAAACTTTTGCTTATGCAATGTCTTATGAAGCTCACAGGTGGGGAAAAAAATCACACACACGCAAAGGAATAGTCAGACCATTAACCACTGTATCCATTCTGACAATGGATAGAGAAAAATAATGGATAACTATGGAGGAGAGATAGAGCGAGACACACTTCAGAAATTGGAGAGAAAGAGAAAGAAGGAAAGAAAGAAAGAAAGAAAGAAAGACCTGTGGCTCTGTCTCTGATACTCACTGTCACAAGTCTATCAGAGTACAATTAATGAATTCCATTTGTCATCTCCTGGAACTGGGACAATGTGTAACAACTTTCAATCAGGAGGAGAGACTTGTTCTAAGAGAAAAGAATATTAATTTGCATGTGCACATAAGTATGAGAAATGTGCAAAGTCTTTGGTGATTAGACCTCATCATGATATCATCTATTCCACAGAGGTGGTAAAGATGTAGTGGATTAGGGAACCCCTCTATGGAGTCTAAATGCTGGTGCTGGTGATGAGATGATTTGAAGAGGGAGCTGAGGATCTGGATGTGTAGAGGAGTGGGCTTTTAATGACCTCATCCTGGGCTCTGGGTAAGGTGGCTGAAGGTGAATGGGGTGGAGGACGGCGCGACGATTCCACCTAAAATGAAAGCTGACAGGAGCAGAGAGGAGAACAGATTTAAAGTTTGGCAGCAGCAACATGAATGGCTGAAGGAGATCATAGCAAAGTTTGATTGGATATCCAGAAGAAGGAGCGGCCAAAGTCAGCTGATTGGAGTCAGCGGTGGGAGCGGGATAGAGAGAGAAATGTGAATGAATGTAGCATAAAGAAAGTTCCTGATTGAACTTACACTGAGCTTCATTAAACTTATATCCAGAGGCATTTTGAAGACAGTGCATTAACAGTACATTAAGATAAAATGATCATTTTGAGGTTTTGAGGTGTAATTTTCATGTCTAATTAAAACAATTTCATACTAGTGTAAAGGAATGACACCATTGTCACTTCATTGCCATCGTCTGTACAATGGAGCTGCAGTCATCATTGGACAAGAGCAGGAAAGGATGTGATCATTATATGTCAGAAGAAGCTGAATCAAGATGAAGCCACATTATTAATTAACTTGAGTCAGTGTCAGAGTGAAGTCTGGTCACTTCACATTCACTGGTAGATATCAAAACCAACCACTCTGCATTCATCATTTCATTCATACAAATTAGTATATGAAGAAAGAATATAGGAGTGTTTCCTGAATCATGTGACAGCTATTAGGAGTAATTATTCAACACTGTGTCTTCTACAGTTGCACTGGCCTTCCTCATCATTAAGTAAATTACAAGGACGTCCAGTACGAGTGGATTCATTCCAGAGTTGAATCCACTCAAATGAAAGATTGTCTTTCAAATCACCATTTTGAAATGACCTTTTGAGCGGTACACTTGTGTAATATGGCTGCAGTCGCTGTTTGAAGATTGAAATCCGCATCATTTCAATGCATAAAGTTAAGAGAGTTGATGACCTGCAGTATGTCACACACACATACATAGTCTGAACATAAATGATGATGACATAAATAAATGATGATGATACATAAATGAAAGACAAAAAATGTCATTATGTGCTTGTGAGAGCATTACTTTGTAGGATAAATGATTTAGTATAAGAAGTACAAGTACACTGACTGTTGTATCCAAGAAATACGTCGTATAAGTTGTGACAGGATTTCATAAACAAAGCTGGGACAGACAAACATCTTACATTCTTAATAATTTAATGAAGTTATATTACAGTAGAAAGGTCCACCTTTACAAAACGTCCTTTAAAGATGGGGAACTGTGACTCATGGCATGATTTCAGATGTACAAAGAGAGGAATTCTTCAAATAAAACTTAAAACTGAGATTAAAAACAAACAAATTGTGGGAATCAAGAATCCAATGTAAAGCCAAACCCCTACAAACAATCATAAATTAACTAACAAATCTATGAACTGCGGCGGCATAAACTCAGTCCATAGGGCACCGAAGGGTCACCGGTTCAAGCCCCCATCTGGATCAAACATGGAGTGTGGTGTGGCAGCTGGAGAGGTGCTAGCTCGCTTCCTGGGCACTACCAAGGTGCCCTTAAGCAAGGCGCTGATCCCCAAACTGCTTGGAGCGCCTGTCCACGGGCAGCCCCCTCGCTCTGACATCTCTCCATTTAATGCATGTCCTGTTGGTGCATGTGTGTGTAGTTTGGGTCTGTGTGTATATGACAACAGAGTGAAAAAATCATCTTCTTCCACTTCTTAAATATAAGTTGTTTAACTTAAGTGCAAATGACTGACAGGTATTTGTAAAGAGGCAAACACTTTACTCCATCAAGGAGGACAGTAATGGGAAAGAGAGAAATCTGCTGGTAGCCATGCGTGTTAAGTGAGCGAGGTACACAAAATGCTACAGTGGTAGCATGTTAGTATTTAACATTGAGTCAGCTCCTGTTGTCCTCCTGATAACTGTACAGTGCCGCTAATGTTTACAGTCATACTGCTCCGTTTCTTTTATGTATTGTGATCTATTTCATGCCAGCATCTGTTTCATCATCTCCGTCTCTCTGATGTCAAGAGTATGCTCAATATGTATGTGCTTTGTAACACATTGATGAACATTGCTGTCACTGTTAAGCCGTCGTATATCATAAGTACATGTACATCTTTCAGTCCTCGCGTGGTTTTACTGTTTCTTTTTCAGTTTTAGGAGAAGTGTCAGGTTGCATCACAGTTTGGATGGCTTATCTATACAACAGTATCTTCCTGTCAGTCGCATATTGTCCTCACAAGAAAACCAATGCTGCCATTTTATGTGAATTCATGTAATTTGACATTCTCTACAACTTTATTCCCCAAATATCCTCATAGCTGAGATCAAAATATACATAAAATATGGCCAAATATGTAACTCAGTATCACCCTCGTAGTGGATATTTGGGGAGGGACAGAATCTTCAAACTGTTCCTTATCATCAGGGCTGATAAATAAGAGTGCGGTGTGAACCTTTGGCCATATATAACCTGTCTTCTCATCCAGCAAAGATCCTCATGTTCATCACTCTGCAGTTTTTGTACATCCTCCACAGGATAGAGTTATCCTTCATGCAGATCCATTCTGTATGGTGATGTAGAGCATGTTCATCCCGACACACATATCTTCATGTGCACTTTTTTCTTGTATTCCAGGAGAGGTGGATCAGAAAAAAGTCAGTGCCATGATGTGGTGTCTCAGTTTGATATGTGGAGGACAGACCTGTGTGGTGTCACTTCGCAAATTCGTTGTTTCCAGTGTTTTATCTGTGGAGATCAATGATGGGCATCTCTATGGAGGCAGAGAAAAGATTGATTAAATTTATTGTGGAGCAAAAGTTGAAGAGTTAAAAGGGACATTTGCCATTGTAGATTCATGGTCTGATAGTTTTCTATAAGACAGGAAACGTCAAACACTTTTTGCATTGGAAATATATGAAACAAATATCAATATATAATTTTTTGAGATCACCCTGAACCATGTCTTCATTTAAGTGAACCCCATGTACGGTTCTGACCCACCACACTGTAACAGCATAAGTAAATGATGAGTTACATAAATGTCCAGTGAGGGAAAAAGTGACATAAAAGAGGAGACTCAAGATAGAAGGATGAGACAGAGGTCTGGTGAGAGCAGTGTGTGTTTATGTGCACAGAGGAGGGGTTTCACAATGTGGACTTGAAGGTCTGGTGCGCTTCACATGCATGAAAGGAAAGCTGTGGTAGGAAGAGGTGGAAAGAAGAGAACAGAGTGTACAATGTGACACAAAAGAGAGACTACAAAGAATACTATGGTTTTTAAATAACAAAATGATAAAAGTAATAATAATAATGTGCTTAATTCTACACTTGATAAGGAGCTAATGATAAAATTGAGCTTGTGTAAATTGTATTCCTCAAAGGAAGCAATACCAAACTGGGATTACAGAGGAAAAACTTTAGTACTGAGATGTATTCAGAGTCAAAGAGGCACTCCCTGCTGGTCAGATCCTCTGTCAGTTCACTTAGCTCATTTAGCTTGTTATACTGCCACCTTGGGTTCATATCCAGCATGGAGGATTTGTTTTTCTTCACTTACAGTTTTGAAAGTACTGCATGGGAATGTATCAGTGCAATCTATGGCAAGATACCTCATCTATCACAAGAAACAAAGCAAAAAGGTTCCCTTTAAATTCTGTTATTGTAAACTTTAAAGATTCAGTGTGCAACGTCTCAATTCCTCATGCGCAGTTCACACACATAACTTTGCTTCAAATGTATTCACTAAACTACAGCTCTTGAAAACAACACAAGTGTGTTTTGTCATTTCTCCCGCAACATGTGGGCATGACTGTCTCCTTTATTTACCTTCAGAGTGCGTCATGCATTTAATGCAGGAACAAGAAACCTGCCCTAGGGGAGGATGATCTCTTGGATGAGTAAAGATTATGATTGTACGCAGAAAGGCACATGGTGACTAATGTTTGCTGCAGATGGACTGGCTCATCACTTTCAATGAGTGATGTTACAGTAATGCTGCTTGGGAGATAAAAGCAAAGGTGGCTGCACCACAGGGGTATCTACAGTACTTAATATCTCACCTCTGGGTGGTTGAGTGGCTGGGGTTGCTGGGGTGCTAACAGCATCTGGCAGGGCAGAGATGTTATCCTTCACTTCCATGTGACTGCACAGGCAGGAGATGATGGTGTAAGATGGAAAAAAATGACACCCTGGTATGTGTTTGGAGGGTGTTGTACATCGTCTTGTCCACAATAACAGATGCTCATGCTTTCTTCTTCATGAAGACGGCTGAATCCAAAAGCTTGGGGTCACTAGGTAGAATCACATTGATGGTACTGAATTGGTTGATACTGTAAGTCCATGCTTCCACAGAAACTGGCTGCTGATTGGACCATGAAGGAGTTGGTTGGGGTAAACTGTAGGTGGCGGTGAACAGTGGACACCTGAGCCTCAACTGACCAAACAAGGACCACAAACACATTGTCGTCCTGGTTTTGAATTTGTAGTTTTAAGCTTTACCCTGTAGTTTTAAAAAACGATATGCCACTTCATTGGGCAGAAAAAACAGGGCCACATAAAGCAAACAACATGAAAACAACATGCTTAGACTCCTGTTTTCCTCTCTGTCACACCTGTGCCCTTTACTCTTCTTGCATCACTGATTTCCCTCTTGTTATATACTCATGCGTGCCTATTTTACCAATTCATTTTCATTCTCCACTATCAATGCCATTTTTTGTCAAACATTATCCTTCTCAAGTCACCGCTGTCCTCTCCATTCTAGCTTTATACCCTCAAACCCAGTGTCCATCCTCTCCACTAATTTCCTCACTCCCTACAATGTCCCTTTCCTTGTCAGTTTTCATGAGTGAACGTACTGGTGAAAATGAAAATGAGCATTTCCTGCCTCATTATCTTTCCTCACATCTTCCTTTTCACTTCATGTGTCCCTTATTGCCACTCTTTATCTCAGATGACTAATGTTACAAGTTCTTTCTCCGTCCGCTCCTTTAAACTCTTTTTCGCCTCTGACGGCTGAAGGGAGCTCTACTCTGCCTGTAAAATCATCTTCTAATAGAGTCAACCACAGAGATACGATCTGCTCTGACCACTCGAATAGCCGCAGAGGACACTTCCCTCTGGGAAATTGAGCGAGGGAGGGGGGGTAAGGGAAAACTGGGCAGGAAGCTCGAGAAGTGCATTACAGCTCATTACTCTGCTGGGGACTGACAGGACGATGACGCGGCTCACACAGGCTGAGATAGTGAGATACATGTGCAAACACATGTATATGTATAAACATGTGTGTAGTGGAGGAAACTGGCTGCTTGATTCGTTCTGACTGGACTGGGTTAAAACTACATGATGCAGGAAAGTGTGTTCATATGTTACCATTTGAGACAGTGAATGGCAGCAGTAGATACAGAAGTGCGTACAGCTACTGACTGTTTTCATTTTAACATGTCTTAGTTTTTACATATAACACTTGATGGCCTGATGATGTCCCAAACACGAAATAAAATTATTGGTCATTGCCTTTAAAACAGTTAAAAAAATTTTAAGCAGCGAAAAATAAAACTGTATCAGATGCGACACCACCATGATTAATGTCACCCTACGTAACTACATGTCACAGTGACGCAGACCTCTTGTCTATTTTTGTAAGCTGAAACCATTTCCCTCAGTGGAAATGAAGCTTTTATTTACTTTAATTTCACAGATAATTAACAATACGTTGTGAAGACAGTAAAGCCTCCACAAAATAGCATTTTAAGTCTTGTGTGTGATTTATCCTGGCTTCATATGAGTAGAGGAAAGCTCTGCTCATCATTCGGCTAATTTATATCATGTAAAATGCCATAGGCTTGTGCTAATAACGTTAGCATGTTATATTTGTTTGGAAAACGTGTTTAGTATAAGACAGTTGTTTTGTCAGTGAACCTTGTGAGTTGTAATTGAGCTGAATTTTATAACCTTACCTTTGTTAAATGTTGCTGTTTTCCCTGGTTTCGTATGAGTAGAGGAAAAGTCTGCTAGCTGCAAGGCTAATTTATACAATGTAAAATGCCATAGGCTTGTGCTTAAAATGTTAGCATGTTGTATTTGTGGGAAAAACGTGTTTAGTATAAGACAGTTGTTTTGTCGGTGAATCTTGTGAGTTGTAATGGAGCCGAATTGTGTAACGTTACCTTTGTTAAATGTTGCTGTTGTCCATGGCTTCATATGAGTAGAGGAAAAGTCTGCTAGCCGCTAGGCAAAGATCAGCGCCCACCTTGGCTCTATGTCATTGACAGCTACAAATCAAGCCAGAAATCTTGGTGTTATTATTGACTCAGACCTGAACTTCAACAGCCATTTAAAGTTTATTACTAAATCTGCCTATTACCACCTGAAAAATATAGCTAGAATTAAGGGGTTTCTAAACAAGACATGGAAAAAGTTATTCATGCATTCATTTTTAGTAGGTTGGATTATTGCAATGGCTTATTTACAGGCCTTAACAAAAAATCAATCAGATAGCTGCAGCTGATTCAGAACGCTGCCGCCAGAGTCCTTACAAACACCAGGAAACTGGACCATATTACACCGGTCATTAAATCGCTACACTGGCTTCCTGTGAGTCAAAGAATAGATTTTAAAATCTTACTGCTGGTCTACAAAGCCCTAAATGGTCTCGGACCAAAATACATGCTTGATCTACTGGTTCCCTACGAAGCATCCAGAACCCTTAGGTCATCTGGAACAGGTTTGTTGTGTGTTCCAAGAACAAGAACCAAGCAAGGTGAGGCAGCATTCAGTTATTATGCTCCTCACCTGTGGAACAAAATTCCTGTAGATCTGAGGTCTGCTCAAACTGTCAGCTCCTTTAAATCAGGGCTAAAAACACTATTGTTTACTGAAGCGTACTCTTAGATTAAATACCTGCTGTATTCTACTGCCCGTACTTTTTAACTACTGATTTATGCCTTTTATTATTCTACTTCTTTTCTTATCCTGACTGTTCAATGTATTGAGCCTGTTTTTATTTTATGTTACTGTATTTTATTATTATCACTATCATTCTCAATTTCTATTTCCCTTTTTAATCGACTGTTTTTATTGTTTTAAATTGTGTCTTGTTGCTTTTAATGTCTCTGTAAAGCACTTTGAATTACCTTGCATTGAATTGTGCTATACAAATAAACTTGCCTTGCCTTGCCTAGGCTAATTTATACAATGTAAAATGCCATAGGCTTGTGCTAAAAACATTAGCATGTTGTATTTGTGGGGAAAATGTGTCCAGCAAAAGTCAAATGCTTTGTCAATGAATGCTGCGAGTTATAGTGAAGCCGATTTGTGTACTTGTGTTTGAAATGTCACTGTTACGCCATGTTTAATGTGTGTTTTGAGTGTGTTTTGAATCAACTAAACTTTACAGCACTTCACAGAAACCCCAATGCCAAACTGCAGAGTGACACAGACACACCACAGCACAAGTATAAATGCTCACAACGGCGTAGGCCATGTGCAAAGGCTATGGTGTAAGCTCTGCACAGGGCTGACACACAAGTATAAATCCAACTCAAGGGGTCACTCATGATGATGACCTCACAGAGAATGATCACCCTGCAGTTACCCTCAGTTTTGTGGCGTCTTTCAGCTTGTTGTTCTGGTTTTCTGGACCACAGTGTTACTGTTTTAACTCTTAACTTTCCGCTATTGTCAGCATCATTTTCAGTCACAGCAGGCTGCTGTTTTTAGCCAAAAACCCACTGTGTGCTTACCTGCCAAGCACCAAACTGCAGACACACAAAGAATGCAACACAGTGAAGTTTCCTCCCCACTTTTACTTTTTGACCTCCTGTGTGACCCCATCTACCCTCATCCTTCTCATTCTGCACTCCATGTCCTCTCTCCTCCTTTTCTTCTCCCACTCCTTCCTCCTCCCTACCAGCTTTATGAGATTTCATCTCCTGACTAACAATCTCACAGTGATTTGAGGGGAGCTGAAAGCGAATGGCACTACCCTTTTTAATGATGCATTTATTCTTATAATGGGGAAAGAGTAGCCCTGACAGAAAGAGATGCCCCCGCGTAACCTTCCTTGCTTGTTAAATTTCAACAAATCACTGCTCAATCACAGCTGAGCCCTGCTCCTTTCTAAATGGAGCTTTGGTTCCTCTGGGCTTTTTATGGATGCTACAGTTTCTTCAATGCAAGACATGCGTGTCGGATGAACTGGAGTTTTTAAATTAGCTATCAGTGTGGATGTTTGAGGACACTAGAAAGACATATCAACTAATGGAAATGAAATAGGAAGTTTTGGTCATGGGCTTTCGGTAATTGGTGTTTCACTTTCTTTACTTCTATGTTCTACAATTAGATGGTGACTTTTGTGGGGGCACACAGCTTTAGCCTCAGTCCTTTAGCACGACATCAAGAACATATTTGAAGCCCTTTCATAGGGTTCTCCTTTTACAACTAGCTTCACAAGTTAGCTACCTAGGTACAGCGGAGGTCTGTGGGTGATAGTTGTCATTTCAACCTGCAAAATCAACGCTCATCAGCTAGAGATGAGAAGCCTGCTTTTGTCTACCTTTGTCTTAAAGATGCACAAAACAAATCACTAAGAATTCCAAGCCTTATATCTGCTATTGTTATCAATAGTAGGATTTCCATCCAAATGTAGCACAAATTATGCAGTCTTCCATCCATTACTGTTATGTAAATATAATGGGAGTTGGGTCATTGAGATAAACAGTAGGTGGTGTTAATCCAGTGTTTAAGTGCCATTAAAACATTGCAGAGGGGAGGGGTGCAATGAGATGACTGAATAAAGAGCAGCCAGTCAGACCTCAAATTAAAGAAAATAATGGGTTTATAATGGAGAGCACACTGTACATGGAAAGAGAGAGTTTTGAAGAACTAATACTACAAACGCGCCCTTGCTATGTGAAGAGTTCTGGTAACAGCCGTGTGTGTAAAACATCCAAAGTAGGGCTGTCAATGGAGTAAAAAAAAAATCTAATTAATTCAATTCAATTCAAATTATTATCTTTTTTTTTTCAATTCAAATTAATTTTGGCAGATGTGTCGTAGTAAAGCTGCTGGATTTTGAACACATTTGTCTCCCCTGTCTTCTACCACTGAAACTGGTCTGCAATCCATTGCAATCAGTTTTGCAAGGGACTAAGTTAGTTGGTCACAGGTAGGCTGTGCTAGCTCGGACCTCCGGGCCTGCTGCTAAATGCTTTGGGTTGAGGTGATATTTTAGGATTGAAGTACTACGATAATATGAAAATTCCTTACTGCAGGAATTGCAGCGAAAGGTGCTCCTATCAACAGTTCCATCTGGGCATTTTTTTTAAATGGGCATGTTTAATTCACGGGCTGAGCAGGGTCATCTCATCTGCCTCCATCATGTGACAAACATGACCTTCAATGATGCACCGGGTCAAAAGGCACCACGGAGCGTGATTAATCATCGTTAATTTTTTTTTTTAACGCATTATTTTTTTTGTGATCCAGAGACAACAAAGAAAGCCTGCTATAGCGTTTGTAATTTCAGTGCGTCATCATTTATTCCCTTTCAACATCTTCTCTTTTTTTTGCAATATTTTAAGATTTTTTGCAAATGAAAATTGTGCATAAAAAGAGGTGGGTGGAAATGCACCTACTGACTGCAATGATGGAAAGCTTGACAGGCAGAGGAACAGTATGTAAGAGGAGGGCAGGGCTGAGTGAATGGCAGATTCCTCTTAGTGGTCAGGGTATTCAGAATTAGTCAACTAAATACAGTGGGTGCTGAAAATGTAAAAATAAAAATAACAGAACAGAAAAGAACAGCACAGACAATACAGGTTGGAGTTCAGCGCTTTGTTCGAGCATCATCGGGATGTTACAGGGCTCAAACCTCTGGCCTCTCTAACGACTAAATCCCACAATCACACACACTACATGTCATTGACAAGCTTCAACTGTGGATCTCTTTCTGGCTCCTGATCCCACAAAGATATCAAGCTATGATCTTGTCTAATCCTTCTGACCTCTGCTGAGCCTGTGGTGTAAGCAGGACTGAACGGGTTTACATAACACCAGCTTGGCTTGCGTAACCAGCTGACCATTGGCAAGTATAGTACTAATATGTTAAAGCCAGCGCTGTTTTTTTTTCAGCCTGACATCCAGAATGAATAATTGTAGTATTTTGCTTCAGGACAGAGGCTGATTTAAAAAAAAGATGTTAATTTTGCACTCACATTGAGGCTTAAATAAACATTGCCGTGACCCATTTAGAGTCTCAGACCATAAAGGGCAAACCTGAGGACAAGTTGTTCTGATTGTAGTTCAACTGCTCTTAAGTGTTTAGGGAGCTGTTTACTTTGCCATGTGTGGTTTAAGTGTTAGACTGTTGTTATTTCCAGGTCATATACCAGGACGGCAATGAAAAATGGGTGACATAGGACATGTTTTTTATGTAATACTGGAGTAAAGTAGTCCATGGTAAGCAAGGTGTCTACTGTAACTCAAGCTGTTATGTGTTTAAACGATTCAGGGCAACATAACAGTGACATGGTTTGATTTATAAGTGATCTGTAGGCTGGAAAGCTGTCACGCTGGTTTGATAAAATGTGCCGCAAAGTATATACATGCAAGATATCCATCTGTGTGTGGTCTTTTTTGGTCAGTATGAGGTCGGCATCCAGTATTTTAAGTAAGATCTGCATCAGTAGCCATCCTAAAATTCCCTTGATGTGACTCCATGTTATGTTTAAACTTAATTCGGGGGTTTTCTTTTAACATTGTTTCACTGTAGAACCAAACAGAAAGAGTCAGATACAGTTGTGTCTCTGTCAGATAATTATTTCAGTCTCATGAATAAATAAAAGAATTTTGTGTTTCCCACTGTAACTGCAGTTCAATATTTTTACTCTTTAATTTATTGAAAAAAGAATTGTGAAAAGTATATGAATGAAGAATCCCATGCAAATTCCTCTTTAAAACTCTTCAAAAATCTAATCTAAAAGTAAGGCTATATTACAACATCTCCGAAGAAAAATATATTTTCAGGATATACAAGGTTTCCCATCATCCGACAGCAGCAGCGTTTCTGCTCCACTCGTCCATCTTGTCAGAAGGCACAGGCACAAACCACAGCCACCACCACTATGTTGCCGATGGTTGCCAGCACAGCGATCCACAGCCAGATGGTGTCACTGGACACTTTCCCATCGTCCTCTGCTTCCGAGGGTCGAGAGTAGCCGGTGTTGAGGTTGGAGGTGGACGTCTGCAGGGACGTGTTGCCATTGTACGGAGAATCCATGAAGGCCCCGCTCACAGCCGGGAAATGCTGCCAAGAGAGAGGAAAGGACGAGACAGAGGGAAGAATTCAAATTAAAGTCTGTGAACATTTAACTTAATCATTTTTGTTAGATAAAGTCTGACAAGAGTGCAGGCTCAACTCAAAACTGCAGTCTGGTGATTTGGATTTAGCTTTCTCCAGACTTAGCAATAAAGAGACAGAGAAAAAGAAGAATTTGAATTTGTCCACCAGGTCAAATACAGCATGTTATAGCTCACTACCAGTTGTGTTACTACTAAAAAGAAACAGAAATCAGCCACATTAAAATCACCGAAAGGTAAAGTGAGTATCGTAAGATGTAACAAGTGCTGCTGGGTTCTGGCATTCATGTGAATGCTACCTGACATACACTGCCCACCCAAACACTGTTGGAGATCTAGTTCACCCTCTCGTGGCAATGGCACTTCCTACTCACAGTGCCCCCCAGGAATGGTATGACAAATGTGACAAAGAGCTCAATGCATCGACCTGCCCTCAAAATTCTCCACATCCCAATCCAATCAAGCATCCATGGGACATTCCAGTAAGCCAGAGGTCATGTGTCCATGCCTCGACAGGTCAGAGCTGAGTACGATCCACGGTGGGGTCTCTGTCCTGTCAGCACACGGACACAGGACCTCTGGGGATGTCCCGCTGAGTCTGGCACCAGGGCGTTGGCGGCAATCCTTTGAGTCCTGGGGGCTGTGACGTGGGGTACCTGCACATTACATGGATGCTCGATCGGATTGGGATCTGGGGAATTTGGAGGCCAGGACACCTTGAACTTTTTGTCACGTTCCTTCAGCCACTCCTGAGCAGGTTTATGGGGCATCTGCCATTGTGGAGTGCTATAAGAGGGTGTACTTGGTCTGCAACATTAGCTCCTTTTACACTGCCAGATTTTCCGCAAATGTTGGGCCGTTTTGTCAGCAAGCTGCGAGCGTTTAGACACACAGAACCAGACTGGTGAGTTGATCTGAGGTGCCCAATTTTCTGCCTCGTCATATTGGCGGATCCCTTTAGTTTAAACAGACCGAGGCGGCCTACCGCAACGGGAGGGGCTGTTGATGACTTGCGGGAAGAGCTGTTGATGACGCCGCATGTGTGACCCACTGGCAGTGGATAAACAGGAAACAGCTGATAGCAGGAATTAGCGAGCAGCTAGTAGCAAGAGGGAAACACAAACCTGACAGACACTGTAAAGATGAGCAACTGGGGAGACAAGGAATTGCGCGCCCTCCTTGTCCTCGCAAACGAAGAGGCCATTAACCATCAGATGACGGGGACGGTGAAGGACAGGCCGACTTACGAGAGAATCGCTGGACTGACTAGCCACTGCTTCCCTCCCACGTCACTGTTTACATCACATGCTGAGCTACATGTTTTGTTACTTGTTCATTACTGGAACTAAATTGTTTAATGTGGAGAACTGATCAATCTAATTGGTTCTCAATAAGATCTGATTTCCTCCTCTAACTGGATGCAGTGACATTTTAATGCCTAAGATATTCTTTGTCTCAAAAGGCTAAAAACAAGATGCATTCAGCCTTAAATGAGTCTTACAATGACAGCATGGCTGAACAATAACATGTTCTGTTCAGGAGTTTAACCCCACAGCTGTGTTGTCCTGGTCTCAGGACAGCTGTACTGTACAGTGAAGAGAAATCAGCATCTCACATGGATTAATTCTCAGACGGATTAACGAAGTCTGACACATGCTTCACATATACTGAAAGAGACAGAGGCCCACACAGAGAGGATGGAAAAGAGAGTTAAAAAAAAAAGAAGAGAGAAAAAACAAGCGAGGCAGATAATGAATCCCAATTTTATCTCAGCTGTGTTTGTCCCTGGAGGGCTTCCATAGCACCCACTCACCCAGACAGCAAAGAGACTCGATGAGATTATATGGAGCTATCGCTGGTAATTATTAACCAAAAATATTCATGTCTGCAGAAGAAGAAACAAGCACACTTCCTGTCTTTAATTATTTCTCTCACACACACATTTACACACACAAGCTACCTGTTCTTTTAGTTGCTTGTGTTGCCACTGGCTTTTTTTTCTAGGGATGTGACACCTGTGTTACAAACACACAGCGGCACAGTTGGTAAACTCAGGTGAGTGAACTAAATCTACTGTAACTTTTCACACAAGTTGATGACACACTGCAATAAAAAGCCACAGGCTTTCTCATACTCTTTCATACAAAGCACAGACTGAACAGGCTGATACAAACAGACAGCTTAGTGACCATTAATAATTCCAGCTTTCACTCTGACAGCTGAAAGGTTCAAGTGAGTTTGACCCTTTAACTTGCGGGTGTTTTAGCATGTAACAGCACTAGTCTGTGATGGTCGAACAGCATTACGTCTACCCTGACTGTGGGAGCAATGAAGTAAAGTCTGACATTGTTTGGAAATGTCCTCATGTAACCTGATGTGCAGAAAATGTTTAATTTGTTTTCTTTTTAAAGGAATTCATTAAAGGCTCCCAAATATCATGAAAAACAAAAAGTCTGATTTACTTCGAACAGCGTTTAAATTCCAATCACTACCAATGTATTGTATCCTAAAGACAGTTGCAAAACACACGGCACAGAGGGTGCAAAATGTTTTAAAGATGAACATTGAGCCAATGAGCTCGCTCTCTGCTCAGTGTGCAGCTGAGGTCAAACCCCTGTGATTGTAAATAGATTTGTTTTCTCTCCTAGTTTGGCTGTGGGATGCTTCAAGCTTTAGGTTCAGTTTGACCCCAGGTGCTTCTCAAGCTTCTCTTGTGTCCTCATCCAATATATCTCTGCACCCAAACTGCAGACATGACTCCAGGAGAAACTCACAGAGGAAAACCTTCATACAAGGCAGAAGGAGTTTCACTTTTGTTATCACTTGATATTACAAGAGAAGCCCATTAAAACACTTCCAGTGGTGAAGTTCAGGTAGCACTTATGGTTGTCCTTAGATTTTAATGCCTTCACAGTGGGATGGAGGTATTTAACCTTAGGCCCAGTTTGAAAGAGAGGGGGTCAATAGGGACTCATCGGGGGCATGACATGAGGTTATCTGACACCACTTGTCTGAGTGGAAGGTTAGGCCGCCAACCCAGTCACTTTGTGGTTACTGCAAACCACGGGTATGTTACATTTGTAGGTTTCATACTTATGACATAGCTCAGTTTACATTTATATGAGCTGATTTTGAGCTGAGAGGGAATAGCAGGAGACTGGTCGAGACCATCACAATTACAGATTGGGATGTTCCCAGCTGTGTTTATGGCAACAAATAAGGGTATTTTAGTCTGAAACATGATGATTTCCTAACCTTAATCTAGTGTTTTTTGGGCTTAAACCCAAACAAGGTAACCACAGTGTTGTCACAACATGAAATTGACAATTGAAACATAAGGTTTCCACATCTCTGCGTCTGATGAAACCTACAAATGTAACATATCAGGCTGTTCTCACAAACTGTTTGTATGTTTTCCTACCAAAAGTAATGCACCCAAAGTCGTACATATCTCACGTATTTTGTGACCAATGTGCTGACTGGAGTAAACAAGGAAGCACTCCCAAGCTGTCTTGTAAGTAAGCAGGCCTACTTTCTCCTGTGACTTTCCCTGGAGTTGCATGATCGGAACGACCTTGCAAAGTTTCTTTTTCTAAACCTAACCTCTGTAACTTTACATTAATTATGTGACTGCATGTTAAGGATGTAACATCAGTCATGGGGCACTAATTCATAGAATATCATAAGAACTGTTCTACGAGAAAATGTTAAACATACTGGTGGTTTGCAGAAACGTACAATGCCCTTAATTTGTTCTAGTGATTGGGTTGAGACCACTGATATATGGTTTAAATGTTTCGGTTTTGGCCAAATCAGCTTCTTCACTTTGTCTTTACAGTAGCTGAGGTGCACATGATTTACTGTAGAGTTTGGGTATAACATAAAGAATAAAAGACTGATATCAAAAAGGATGGATGAGAATCAAAGTCCTGTAAAAATTAATGTTAATACAAAACATTAAACTTTTCAGAGGAACAGATATAAATGTACTCATTACATGCCCCGACCAATAGGTATCGTTCTCAGGCCTTACATATTAAATCCCAAATGATTTTCCTTTATGCGTAATCATGCACAACTGTCTCTTCTCATCCCGTAAAACAGACTACCATCCTTTATGTGTGTGCATGCGTGTGTTCATTCCTTCTCAGAGGTGTTAAAAAAAAATGTTGCAACCTGTAATATATGGTAACATAATTTATGAGAAAACTTTAAGAGCTCTCACATCAGCCACTTAATATGTATATTTAATTAACTGCCTCCGAGGATTTTTCACGAGCGAAGGAAAGGTACAGAAGTCACTTTTTCCGTTCTCGTGCTGGTTTGTAAGAACGTAAAACATGCAACTGACGATACAATCATAAAGACAGATACAATTCCAACATGGGGACAAAGGGAGTGCTGAATTTGTTCACCCCCTCATTAAAAAAAAACCCTGCCTGGAAGCTGTGTCTGAGTCTGCGAGTAAAACAACACAGAAAGGTCATCAACAAAAACAGCAGTGAGCACAGGTATGTGCAGGAGTTATTACACCACACACCTCGAAGACAAACTACCCAAAGATATAATGAGTTTGTTTTTAGAACTGCGCAGTCTAAAGTCAAAAAGCCAAATCCCTCCTGCATGCTGCAACTCTGCATGGTCAACTGAAAGGGCCAATTTAAATGGGTTAAGTGGGAAATAGGGCAGATTATTGATTATATGTACTGTTGATATTAGGCACATATTTTTCAGCTTTAAAACTGCCTATTCTGCTGAACTGACATGTGAATAACATTTGTCACAACTAAGCAGGATCTTTAAAAACTGATCGTCTAATGTCGCACAACTGTTACATTACTGAGCAGGAGAAGGGGACTTCTTCTGAATATGATGTTTTTGGAAGGATGAGAGAAACAAATACTGTGACTGAACAAACAAATAAATGATTCAAGTGGTTGCCCGACACTTCATGCCAATCTGAGCTACCGGTCAGAACAGAGAGAGACGCATGAGAACAGAGACCATGTCAATATCGTGATCTTGCAGATTGCACTGTTAAATAATGAAGGTGTTAAAGTATTTATCCATTTGACAGTGTTTTTCTGTTTCCATCTTTGCCTCATTGTTCATCCTGAATCCTTGCTCTTGCAACTGGCTGCATGAAATGTTGGGCTTCCCATCCAAAGACGCCATATATTGTATTACTTTGGAATTTGAGGGGGAAAATGCATTAAAAGGAGAACAAATATCTAATATGAAGACTTTTAAATGTTTTGTTGCACTCTCTAGAAAGCTACTCTCTAGTAGCAGTTTTGGTGCTCCGAAAAACAGCTGCAAGCACACATATGATTAACTTTATGTCCACTGTACCAATATGCAAAGGCAAGCATCCATCTCATAACAGGAATGTATTTTTTAATGCAAATAAAATATTTGTTAGCTTATTTCATTGTTGAGGCTCTGACACTGTGGCATGCACACAGGATGATATCTGTCCGAGTGTAGACGGAAAAGAGACGTACCCTTTATCTACCCAAATTAGTTTGTATATGCAGGAAAACCTGCTAAAAATAGGCAACAGACTCCTTAACCATCACCAGCAGACAAGTGTGCCTTTCTGTTTTTTTCCTGGTGTGTCACATTCAACATCACAGACAGACAGATCACAGGGTTAGTAAACAGTGCAAAGCAGGCCCCCAGGAAGTGCAACGGACCTTGAAGCCAATTTGACATAGTGGTCAAACCATGTAACTACAACTTGCAGACCCCTCAGGTGATGTCATGTGGCCCAAATTTTTTTTCCTCACAGACTTACACTGGGAATGAGATGTCTGTTAATCTTTGGATACATTATTTGAACGTCACAACTGCCACGAAATGAAATCACTAGTGGAATTTGATCTGTTTGGTCCAATAACATTTTGAAAGCCCAAAAGGGCTGCATGATTCAATCATTTTATCCCCATTCAAGTTGGTGGAAGGCTAAACTAGAAATATGTGGCTAGACCAGTGAAACCTCTGGTGCGCTTGCTCTATGGGCACAATGATTCAAAATTTAACCTGGGAAGTCACATTTTTTGGCTTCATCATTGAGCAACTTTCATGAGGATGTATGAGGCCCCAGCTCCAACTCTGTATCCAGTTCTCTTTATGCATCCATGGCAGAAAGCAACTGCCAGCTAAAATGTTATAGTGGTTACTTCTTATTTTATATCTGTTACTTACCCAGTCTCTCTTCCAAATTAGGTTCTTACGAATTTTGAAAAATGTTTGAGCACTGCTTGGACAGAGACAGATGAAGTTTGCGGCTAACATGTCAAGAGTCAGAGAAGTTACAGACAGAGGTGAGCGTCGTGACTCAGCATGCCTGCCAGAGAGTCATGTTGCCATCACTGCTGATCAGAGATGGAGTCAGTAAATACTACTGCAGAATCATTTGTCTGAGAAATGATTGCTGATTGTAACCTTTCCTACTGAGGACAAAGCCAGATGTTAAGTGGGTTTTGTCCAGTGAAAAAGGGCACACCTCAAGTTAGAATCGCTCTCTGGAAGAGACAAGAGATCAGACACTTAGAGCAAGAGTAGCGTGTTTGGTGCTGCTTAATAAAAGAATCTTGAGAATCTTAAATATTGAGGCTACTTTAATTAAATGTTGGTCAAATTGTGTGCATAGCTGAAATACTGTTAAGAGTATATGGCTGTCAACTCGAGTCAAACTCAAGTTTTTCTTGTACTGGCAGTGATTTAAGCAAACCGTTGTACTTGATCCCATTTCAGGGTCAACCATAGACCTTTTTATGGGCTCCCCCTTGGCCTTGGGCCGGGGTCATCTGTACCCTCTGACCCCACAACGGCGAGCCTGCTGTACGCTACACAGTCCCGTGTGGTATTGATGGTTTGAAATAGAGGCTCATGATATAAAAAACAGCTGCAAGAAATTAATTAGGTGCTATGAGTGACACACACACACACACACACACACACACACACACACACACACAAACACACACATGCTTACAGTCACTGAGATAAGCATCAATGCTAGGCTGTGTAGAAGAGCAGCAATCTGTCCATTCAGACTGATGTTACAGTTGCATAAGGAGCTGACCTCTGTATGGTCGCTTCACACTTTCACTGCATCTACTATTTATGTTACCTCTTCCTTGTTTGTTCATATTTTATTGAGAGGGTGTGAAATGATTTTTTTTTTTTTTAGAATAATTCTGCAAAAAAATCCAAATACAAGACAGACTGTGCATCAGAACATGGAAAATGTTTCAGTGGCATTTCACTTACCACCAATTATATACCATTTCAATAGTGTGACTCCCCACATAATGGATGGGTGCTATTTCGACAACATGCCATGCTGTGTTACAGAAAACTGACACCAGCTGCAATAGTAGTAGCCCTGATTCAGTCAGTCCAGGATCCAGTGACTTTATAAAGTTAGTAAGACACAATCACACAACATAAAAAGAGTGAGCCAAGAAGCTGCACAAACGAAGTAGCCTGAATGTAAGTTGTGATTACAAAAGGCAACCCCAATGTTGGTGCTCAAACTAAAGAACTTCTTGCCGTTGTTCATTATGAAACACTCTCAAGCATCGCAGTAACATCACACAAGTAAGTGCTAGACTGCTGGTATCACGTCAACTCCTCAAGTCCACACAAGACTGCATCCTAATGTATTATAGATTCTCTCTCTAACATTCATCCACTGCGGGCAGTTTGGACTGTAACGTGTGGACAACCGCTGAGATATGTACTGGAACATTACATACATGTCAGGATATGTCTTGCATCTGCAGCAGCAGGTTATCACGTCATGTTTGCAACACCAAACAGCACTATTCAAGTCATTCAAAGTTGAAAAAAGTGAAGTCATTCCAGCATTCAACCTCTAAAACATGCCCACTAAATGCAGTTTCTTTTTTAATCATCACAGGTTCTCTGCTACTTTTCTCATTAGAATTAGACAAACATGAAAGAGAGATGCTCACATAGTGTGTGTTGGGTTAAAAGAGATGATAAAAACATGTAGGAGACACAGAAACACGAAGCAAGAAAGAAAGTTGTACCTACTGCCGGCTGTATGTGAAGGAAGAATCAGCACTGGTGTTCCTGTCTGTCCTGTCCTACACTCTGACTGAGGCTGAGTGCATCTAAAAGGGCGGGAGGAGGCAGTGCTTCATGAGAGCGAGAGACTGGACTCCATGTGGGAGAGAGAAAGTGATGGTGGGAGTGTACAGTGAGAGAGATAAAGACAGAGAGAGATCCCTCCCAGTGAAAGTGAGGGAGTTAAACACACACTGTGAGGGCATAAACGTAATTTCTAGGAGACAGAGTTGGACAGATTTAGATACCCTGCTGTGAGCATGTGTGTGTGTGTGTGTGTGAGAGAGAGAGAGATACAGACAGAGAAAGACAGATCACACCATGGACACGTGTATGTGTAAAAAAAAAAAAAAAAAAGTAACTTGTGTGTGTGGGGGGGACGTAGGAGTTTTTCAGGTGACGCTTTCATCTTTGAAACAGCTGAGCTGGATGTTTGCGGCCTCACACAGCCAGACTACAGCTCACCAGCTGAGTTTTCATCACGGATTTCAACCTTGTCTGAGAAGTACTGACTAAAAGGCAAATGTTCACTCACACCCATGCACTTATTTAGAAATCTGACAATGAATATGAAGCATTTCTTTCACAAACTGGTGTGAAATGATCAATAACAGCCAAGCAAATGGTGCTTTTACTCAGTCGGCTGTCAAAACCGTTCAAGTTGATGTCTCGGTGATGTCTCTCTTGTACAGGCCACTTGAAACAATGCTTTTTTTAAACTTGCCCTTCACCGAACACAATACAACAGCAAACAGTCAGAACAAAGGGATGACTGGGTGTATGAAGGGACAGAAATCCCAAATCAGATTTGAACCAACAGCATTGCGAGCACATGTTGGTCGACTCAGCCTGCTGAGTCACTAGGATAATCAACTTTTCTGCGTCTACGTTTGGGACTGTGTGGACACGCACAGTGAGTTACAGCGAGTAACTCAATCAAAAATTAGCCTTCCTGTATGCATTCACATGCGAATGGCATGCACCTGCGTATCTGCATGTACCATATGTGTGCATATCTGTGTGTGTGTGCTTATTGTACAAAAATTAATAGCATGCATCTGTATGCATGGGTGGATGCATATGCACAGGTTAGAGAACATGTGTCTTTGTGCTTGTGTGCCATAATCTGTGTGAATCAATGCAGAAAACATCTGTCTCATCATATAATTTGGGTCACAGTCAGGTTTCACAACTATCTTTGGTTAAAACAAGAATGAGACGCACATAATCATTATAATATTTCAGAAAGTAACGTTTTGTGAATGTTTCGTCTTGAAACTGATTAATGTATAAGGGGGAAAGAACGACCTCTGAATTCTTGACCGGTTAAAAAAGAGAGTTTGTGCAGTGTAACCAAGTTACCTGCTAAGGTTCAGCTGTTTCCATCTAAAAACAATAAATAAAACATGTCACTTCTCTAGCATCTAATGTTTTATTCTTTTATCCTGCATGTTTCCGCTCTAAATTGCTAAATTCATATATGAATAAACGGTGAGAAAGATGAGGTTATCAGAGGATAAATGTGACTCCACATGACGTGTTCTTTTGCCCTCATCATCTTACCTCATTGTAGCTTGTCTCTCCTTTCACATTACTCTCTTTCCTCCTCTATTTTCCATAGCTGTTAATTGTTTATCTATCCTTCTGTTCTGTCTCTCACCTCTGTATTTGCCACCCTGTCACTCTGTTTTAAATCAAACAGTGACTCCGCCACCTGCTCATTCTTTTTCCATGACATAAAACCCACAACTTCTGTTTAACACTATCCTCCCTCTGCATCTCTCTGCATCCTCTCCCATGTCCTTAGCCTCTCCGATCACATTCATTCTCTCTGTCACCTTGTGTAATATCACTGTATTTCTCCTGCGCTTTCTTTCCTCACCTCTGCTAACCTCCATTTTTTCTTCTCTCTTCCTCCATAGATTCTCCAACCCCTCCCCGTCTCCTCATCCATCCCTCCATCCCAGACCAGGGCACAGACGGGACATCCTGATATAGCGTGCAGTGCTGCAGGGCCGTCGGGATTAGAGACACAACATATACAGCCTCAATCCTCCAAATCTCTCAAAATAAGATCTCTTTTGCTGCATGACGTATCAAGTGCACAACATAACTTTTGTGTATCATAAGTGGGCTTATGAGTCTGCTTCCTGTGCCCGTCCATGAGTGTGTGTCCTGTGGGGGCGTAGATGGAAGAAGTACATGTGTGCAGTCTTTGTCGGTATGTGTATGTGTGTGGTTGAGTGTGTGTCCAGGAAAGTGACAGTTTACAAAGTTACATAATATTCTTCTAAGAGGAGATTCAGATACCGCCTCTGGTGATCACACGCGCACATGCACAGACAGGGCACAGATGAGTGCTCACACATATGCACTAGGAACACACATTCATCAATCATTTGAAGCACACACGCACGCGTGCACACACACATCGACACACTGGAGGCTGGGGGTTATTTAAAAATGAGGGGAGTTTGAGCGGAATAAGGGGATTTGGGGTGAAGAAAAAAAAAGCTCTCCCATAATTAGCTAAGGATGAGGGGGTGGGGGCAGAAGGGGCCAGAACTCACTTCATCATTTATGAGGCATTTGTCTCACAAGCTATTAATGCAGCCCGTGACGTGAAATCTTGCTCTTGGGTGAGGGGAACATTTCAGCCTTGTGCACATTGTCTCAAATACCTGACTCTACCAAGAGGAGGAGGATTCTGTTTGCATTTGAATTTTAAAGTCCCCAAAACGTATTTTTCCAGGACTGGAAATTTGGGTCTCCATCTGTGTCTGCTTCAACAGAAAAACAAGGATGAGAGGAAAAGAGGGGGAGGACAGAAGAGAAAAGAAATGAAAGGGTGAATAAGCAGCCCCACAGCAGCCAGCTGTTCCTCTTCTGTCTGAAACATCTGTCACAGAAGGAAAAAACAGAGAGAGAGAGAGAGACAGAGAGAAAGTGAAGATGGGAAAGAAAATACAGATGTGATGAAGAGAAACAAAGGAGAGGGCAACTGAGGGTGAAGACAGAGAGAAAGAAAAAATACTGTATAAGCCATTGTAAAGTTTGACAAAAAATGTCTCTACAGTTTAAACAATATGTTTTTGTGAATGCTGTAAGTGTCTGGTCCGACATGTGTGTTTGCACTGGCATTACGACAAGACTAAAAATTTACAGCGATGCTAGCAGCTCTGTAAGACTGCACTGAGCTAAATGCTAAAACTAGCATGCTAAAATGCTAACACTGACAATGCTAACAAGCTGATGTTTTATGCTGTTAACCATATTTACCATCTTGTCTTAGCATTTGCTAATTAGCACGTAACAGAAAGTAGAGCTGAGGCTAATGGGGATGTCATTAGTTTTGCAGAACTGGACAAATTTAAAGTTTGACTCGATGATCGCCAAACTGTTTACACTTCATACAAAGGGTTACATGACTGTCTTTACAAAAGTCATGGCAATCCATCCAATAGTTGTAGACATGAAGCAGTCTAGACCAGTGGTTCCCAACTGGTCCAGCCACGGTGTCCAGATTTCTCCTTAGTTGTTAGTTCAAGGTCCACAGTTTAACATATTCAGTGTCATACTTGTCCTCGAGCTAGTTTGCCATCTACGTCAAGTAACTGTCCATAAATCATTCATTCTACACCAGGGAATGACACTTCTAAATAAAAGCCACTTGCAGTCCATTTGGAATGGACCCGCGACCCACTTTTGGACTGCGACCCACCAGTTTGGAACCACTTGTCTAAGCATTTCACTCAAAATGACAAATGTAAACCTCATGGTAGGTACAAATTTTGACCTGCTGGTGGCACTATATGAGAACTCATCTGCAGGTGACCATAAATGTCTGTACAAAATTTGATGGCAATCCATCTGATAGTTGTTGAGATGGTCAGTCTGGGGTTTGGTTTAGAGGGTTAGAGACAGACCAACACTACTAGCATGGATAAAACGCGGTGTAAAACCTTATCCAAGTCCACAATAATATTTTGTTTGACACATACTGTTGTGTTAAGTATTTTGATGCTGCTTCAGCAACACAGAGCCAATGCCTTCAAACCTGGACAAACTGATGTGGTCATTTTGAAAGCTGCCAATGTGACAGACACACAAAAAAATGCAATTAACATCAAAACTAGCCATTTTCTGTTAGGTTGAGACAGGATCAGCATCAGTTCAACATGTTTAACAAACTTGTAACTTCACTTTTAATCGCTGAATTGAATTTACCAGTCAGTGCCCCTTTCTACTTAGAGATTTGCATCAAAATGAAACTAAGTTTTAAAAGGAATCCATTAGTACAGTGGAAAAAAACTCCAAAAAAGACTTTAAAGTATTTTAATAAGGCAGTACATTTAAATGATTTTATTTCATCAAGACTTTCGAAGGACCTGCAGATACTCTCTCCTGCTGGCAGTGGGTCTTGGTTTTGAATAAAAGCTAATTTGATTGAGCTCAATTCAAAAGACTCTCATGAGACGACGATTTTGCCCTGAAATAATGGACACCAAGCAAGCTAAATCAAAAAGTAGAAGCAGCTGAAAATAATTTTTTAAGTTATTGAGCCGTGAGATGAAAAGAAAATACTGCAGCTAGAACATGTCCAGAGGGGCAATGAGTGGACTGAATTCATGGCAAGAATGAAGGGAGCAAGAATAACTGAGAGAGGAGAAGACAGAGAGAACAACATGCGAGGTGATGAGCGTGAGAAGGCAGAGGTGTCCAGTCTGTAGGTTATAGTGAGCAAGAAAAAGAGAACACCAAAGAGAGAGACAGAGAGGCTTGTTCTCATGGGTGGTTGAATCTTTGCTTAGTTTTGCTGGAGGCTTCAGAGCCTGACAGACGAGCGAAGAACAGCATTCACTGACATCACTAAGTGGCCACATCCAGCTTTCATAAGACCCTTCACGCTCAAAGCACCCACACACACACACACACACACACACACACACACACACTGAAAGGTGTAAATGTACATACACAGATGTTTCATCACATACAGATGACCATATTACTGTTTAGGAAGCATGATAACGAAGGTCCTCTAATCATAACCGAGTCGCCATTTTAACCCCTAAAGGTATCCTTGACCACTAACTATGCTATGGAGCAATGTTTTTATGTGTGTGTGTGTCCATTTTGTTTGTTTCTTGTGAAGGCAAAACATGATCTCATCCTTGCTTGTCATATTTTGAAGCCTGGGCAGAAGCCTTCAGCGTTGTATCTTGATGCAGAAGGGGTCAGCAGATCTTGATGCAGAAGGGGTCGGCAGATCTTGCCACAGAGGGGGTCGGCAGATCTTGCCACAGAGAGGGTCGGCAGATCTTGATGCAGAAGGGGTCGGCAGATCTTGATGCAGAAGGGGGTTGGTAGATCTTGATGTGGAAGGGGGTTGGTAGATCTTGATGTGGAAGGGGTTGACAGATCTTGCCACAGAGGGGGTCAGCAGTAAGTCACGGTGGATGTTGGCAGCAAAACTTCATGTTTAGAGTCACTGCTAGCCCGTGGCATAAAGGCGCCATCATAAAGGTTTCTGCCCTTTCAAAGTCCTGTGCTTGTTTGTTACGTCCACTTCCCTTCCCATTCTAAGTGGACTTTCGTTCTCTTAATAATATATCTGTTACTCTGAATGTTTAGTGAGATGGATGGTTTTACAATGGACTTGGTTGAAAACCCAGTGCATCTCATACACACGCAAAAGGGTGCCTTCAGCGTTGTATCTTGATTCGGAAGGGGTTTGCAGATCTTGAAATAGAAGGGGTCAGCAGATCTTGATGCAGAAGGGGTCAGCAGATCTTGCCACAGAGGGGGTCGGCAGATCTTGATGCAGAAGGGGTCGGCAGATCTTAATGCAGAAGGGGTCGGCAGATCTTGCCACAGAGGGGGTCGGCAGATCTTGATGCAGAAGGGGTCGGCAGATCTTGCCACAGAAGGGGTCAGCAGATCTTGATGCAGAAGGGGTCGGCAGATCTTACCACAGAGGGGGTCGGCAGATCTTGCCACAGAGAGGGTCGGCAGATCTTGATGCAGAAGGGGTCGGCAGATCTTGATGCAGAAGGGGTCGGCAGATCTTGCCACAGAAGGGGGTTGGTAGATCTTGATGTGGAAGGGGTTGACAGATCTTGCCACAGAGGGGGTCAGCAGTAAGTCACGGTGGATGTTGGCAGCAAAACTTCATGTTTAGAGTCACTGCTAGCCCGTGGCATAAAGGCGCCATCATAAAGGTTTCTGCCCTTTCAAAGTCCTGTGCTTGTTTGTTACGTCCACTTCCCTTCCCATTCTAAGTGGACTTTCGTTCTCTTAATAATATATCTGTTACTCTGAATGTTTAGTGAGATGGATGGTTTTACAATGGACTTGGTTGAAAACCCAGTGCATCTCATACACACGCAAAAGGGTGCCTTCAGCGTTGTATCTTGATTCGGAAGGGGTTTGCAGATCTTGAAATAGAAGGGGTCAGCAGATCTTGATGCAGAAGGGGTCAGCAGATCTTGCCACAGAGGGGGTCGGCAGATCTTGATGCAGAAGGGGTCGGCAGATCTTAATGCAGAAGGGGTCGGCAGATCTTGCCACAGAGGGGGTCGGCAGATCTTGATGCAGAAGGGGTCGGCAGATCTTGCCACAGAAGGGGTCAGCAGATCTTGATGCAGAAGGGGTCGGCAGATCTTACCACAGAGGGGGTCGGCAGATCTTGCCACAGAGAGGGTCGGCAGATCTTGATGCAGAAGGGGTCGGCAGATCTTGATGCAGAAGGGGTCGGCAGATCTTGCCACAGAAGGGGGTTGGTAGATCTTGATGTGGAAGGGGTTGACAGATCTTGCCACAGAGGGGGTCAGCAGTAAGTCACAGTGGGTGTTTGCAGCAAAACTTCATGTTTAGAGTCACTGCTAGCCCGTGGCATAAAGGCGCCATCATAAAGGTTTCTGCCCTTTCAAAGTCCTGTGCTTGTTTGTTACGTCCACTTCCCTTCCCATTCTAAGTGGACTTTCGTTCTCTTAATAATATATCTGTTACTCTGAATGTTTAGTGAGATGGATGGTTTTACAGTGGACTTGGCTGAAAACCCAGTGCATCTCATACACACGCAAAAGGGTGCCCACAGTGTCATCACTTACATAGGCCTAATCATAATTTCTAAAAAAGACCCGAATCATATGTCATTTCATTCATGCATTAAAGCCCTTGAAAATAATAGAATAATGTAACAGGTGTGACTGAACCCAAATGCAGCACTCAGTGACAGTTGGTAATGACCTTTATTTATGCACAGAATAAACAGAAACTTGAGCTGACCAAGATATTCAGGTAATAGTTCGTTCTTTGGGCTCAGAGCCCACACACAGTCTCTGGGTTCAGGGAAAGAGGGGCTCACAGATGGAGTGGATGAGAAGGGGAGGGGTCCGGAATCCGAGGAGCAGTCCAGCAAGCAGCAGAAGGCAGGGAAGTAGAGACCAGGCGATGGATCAAGGAGCCGAAAGGAGGACACACACACTAGGGCTGCCACGATTAGTTGACTAATCGATGACTTATCGACTATTAAAATAATCAGTGACTATTTTAGTAGTCGACTAATCGGTTTGAGTCATTTTTCATAGAAAAGTACTATAAAAGTACCCCAAAATACTCTTACTGCAGCTTCTTACGTTCAGATATTGGCAGCTTTACACACTCCTGTCACTGTTACTCCTGTAACAGTGAACTAAAATCCTTTGGCGTGAGTATGAAACAAGACATTAGATGATGTAATTTTGGGGTTTGGGCGAGACAGACCGACATTTTTCAACATTTTAACACATTTTTCGATGAAATGATTAGTCGACTAATCGAAGAAATAATTGACAGATTAGTCGACCATGAAAATAATCGTTAGTGGCAGCCCTAACACACACACACAGCAGGCAACTGACAAGCAGGTGGGAACACTCAGGCTGAAACGTCGTGGCAGCAAAACACCACACAGCCGCAAGCAGATGGAAACCAGAGATGCAGAGGCAGAACTCGTGGGCGGGGACAGAAGGCTGGTGAGTTAACCGGGAAAGAGATGACGTAGACAGGTCAGAGGCAGGCAGGGTCAGAAAGAGGAGATCAGGCAGGTAAGAAGCGCTGGAAAGTCTTGCATGAGGTTGAAGAATCTGGCAATGAGGGAAAGGCAGCAGCTGCTTATATGCAGGGAGTGCTGATGAGGAGCAGCTGCATGCACAGGTGAGTGGAGCTGTCTTGATCAGGGGGGCGTGGCTGGTGGCTGGCAGGTAGAGTGGAAAAATACAGGGGAGCAGAATGCAGGCTGTGACAAACAATACTGATCAAGAGCAATTTTATTTGGGTCTTCTTTCATTCAAGCAGCACATTTTGTGTGATTGCTTGCAAGAGAGGAAGAGCACCGATCAATTTTATGTTGCAGCTAGCAGCTTTATATACTGCTGGATAGTTTAATATGTAAATATACCTCATCATTTATTAGTTAATTATATTTTGTATTATTAATCTAAGTTTTCAAAGTAAATGTAGTGGAGTAAAAAGTACAGTGTGTCCCTCTGAGATGTATAGGAGTAGAAATATAATGTAGCATAAAATAGAAATGCTGAAGTACAAGCGCCTCAAAATTCTCTTAAAATTTAATAATCGCAGTTTCAAAGTATTCTTACACATTGCAATGAATAAATAATCAGGAAAATACATTCTTATAAAAGGTTTTAAGGGTAAATAAGATGCCAGAGTACATATCATAAAAAATAGAGCTTTGTTCATAAAATTAAAAAAAATCCAGGGGAGGTTGGGACTAAGCCTTTAAATCAAGTCTTCAAATGCTAGAAATGGCACTCATTCACCGAAGTAAAAGTAGCAGTACCACATGTTTTCACAGGTCACTCACATGGGCGCGGGATAAGATAAATTACACAAGCACATGCTCATATTACACGTTTTATATTTTATGCATGCAAAGCAATAGAGGAAACTGAAAATGATTCCTTTTTTCCCACATGCAGTATTACATAATATTTTAGGTGTATGGACTGGTTTATCAGGGATGTCTCTGGGGTTTGTATCAAGCCACATCGAATCTTAATGCAATATAAGTGAAATATGCTGTGTGAGAGAGAGATTACCCTAATCCTCTTATAGGAAGAAAACAAAAAACCTGACAATGCAACAGAGATAATAGTATACTCCAAAGGTATCCCAGGAAATGAACAAACTGCAGCATTTCAAATTTCAAGTCTAAGCATTGTGATTAAATGTACTCAAGATTACTCACACAATACACTTTTATGTAATGAGGTTACAGGTTGGATGGGTTCATGGCAAAATAAATAGTCAGTCAGTGCTAAAATTATACTGTAAATGAAAATCTCATTTTAAACTTTTTGATCTTATCTGACCTTTTGATTAAAGCTGGGCAAAGAAATCACATTTAGTTAATTTTTTCTGTTTCTCTCTAAACAAACTGGTTAATAAAATCAAACCCGACTCTAACAAATCAATATAATGTATAATAATGAAATGTATACACCGACATTTATAATATCCTCCAAATATGAATGTACTTGGTTTTAATAAAACATCTCTCAGAATAATCCTGTCATAAAGGAACAGAACAATCTCTGAGATGAAGTGTGGGTTGACAATTGACTCATTTACGTAACAAAAGTACATTTGTGTCCAAACATATACATGTCTGACGTGAGTATGCCTCTAATCTGTCATGCCATTCATGCTGAATGAATAAAGCATTATTACAGCTTAAACTATGCGTGCCATGAGTGACTCATCTGCCTGTATGCTTCATGCGTTCAGCAGAATCATAACCTCTGCTTATCACTACAGGTTATCTCAACCCCCCATGCTGAAATAATAAAGGAACAGGAAGTGTAAAGATGCTCTCACATTTTCCACATAAAGACACCTTATGCATAGATAGTTATGCATAGATCCATCCACCTCAGATAATTCTGACTCTGATCACTTGGACTGTAAAATTACCCAGACACGACATCTTTAAGGTGGTCCACAATTTTGTCAAACATGCAAAATAAGCCAATGTCAAGGCAGATAAATATCTATTTAAAGTAATATGTGGGCATTCATTCATTCATTTTCCGTAACCGCTTATCCTTTTAGGGGTCGTGGGTGCGCTGGAGCCTATCCCAGCTGTCACTGGGCAAGAGGCAGGGTACACCCTGGACGGGTCACCAGACTATCACAGGGCTGACACATAGAGACAGACAACCATTCACACTCACATTCACACCTATGGAAAAATTCAGAGTCACCAATTAACCTGCATGTCTTTGGACTGTGGGAGGAAGCTGGAGTACCTGGAGAAAACCCACGCTGACAAGGGGAGAACATGCAAACTCTGCACAGAAGTGCTCCCCTGCCCCGGGGTTCAAACCAGGAATCTTTTGAGGCAACAATGCTAATCACTGCAGCACCTTGCTGACCTGTGTGGGCATATAAATATCAAAACTACTTAGCACCCCAGTAATAAAAGAGAAGCAGACACAGGGGGACAAGAAGCTGTGGAAGGAGGTCATAAAATAAGTTGGAGAGTGGAATGTTGTGCTACAGGTAAATGGCAAGGTAAGATACAGTAAGGTAAGGTAAAGTAAGGTAACGTAACGTAACATAATGTAACGTAACGTAACATACAGTATGGTAAGATAAGGTATGGTGTGGTATGGTATGGTATGGTAAGGTATGGTAAGAAAATAAGATAAGATAAGATAGGATAAGATAAGATAAAATGGTTGACTTTATTGTCAGGCATCTACATGGAGTACAGTACAGTACAGTTCCTCTGTGTACTGTACTGTACTGTACACAGAGGAACAAAACCGTACAATATTAATTTGAGAGTAAAGTAAATATTCAGAATATATGCAAACATCTAGATAAAAAACTAGAGACCATCTTGTGATGGAATCACACCAGCAGTGATACAGTGTGCAGGATTTAGTGTCATCTAACGGTGAGGTTGCAGAACTGAAACTTCTCCCGTGTGCCAAGTGTGTAGGAAAACTACAGTTTTGGGTTACTGTGAAACAACATGAACAACAGCTCAATCTAAGCTACTGAAAACACAAGGAATCTTATTTTCAGATGATTATAAACTAATGAAAACATAGTTTTGTGTATTATATACCATTTCTGCCCCTAAATCCTTTACACAGGATCTTTAAACCGAATGTCGTCCAGGGGTATAAAGTGGTAAAGTACTTCCTAGCCCTCTACCTTTGCTCGGACCACATCCAACTCAGCCTTCATTGTGATCTCAACTACATACCTGGCAAGTTTTGTGACTGCATCTTGCATGGTTGCAATGTAATCAAAAGTCTGTCCACAGACAAATGTGCAGACATGTAAACACTTGGTAATGTTCTCAAAACTGCGTCTGTGATAGTACCCACTACAGTAGGTGGGTCCAGGACCACATTGATGTGGTGACACACACACAAGGTGAAAACAATACCAGCCCCACTTGTGTGGCTAGTAACAAGGTACAAACATAGACATCCCTATTCTAGATCAACACCTCAAGATCTGATTAATCAAAAGTTTGCGTGACCCAGCTATTCCAGCTGCTCCTGGACTCCAGTTGTTTTTAATGGGCCTGAACTTCAGACTTCCTGACTTCAGCATCATTCTGCTGATATCAGTACTGTTTGTGTTACAAAAAGATAAGTATATTCAAGCAGCATGTCCTGAGCTTGTAGATGTAAGTATACTCAGAGATACTCAGAGAGTATTGTAGCATTTGTATTGTATTGATCTTGTGTTAGCTAAAATAAGCTGAATCAGTGAAACTTCTGATTTGTAAGTCACCTGTCACTTGCCAAAAAAAATTACATTAAATTAAAAATTAAATTAAGTTAAATTAAATTAAATTAAATACATTTGATCACAAAATAAAAAAAGTAAAAATAAAAATAAACTTCATGAAGAACATGGTTTTGCTCTAAAATCCTACAATACTGTGTGTCAACTTAACTGTGGCTCCAGCGTAATTCTAATTTCATATAAATATAAGAAAACCTAGTGTATCTGTTGTATTTTTCTAACACACACACACACACACACACACACACACTTTTTGGTTTTACTGTAAGGAAGAGCTGCTCATGATGGATCAGATCTGCTGTCTGTGACACAGAGACGACCCCCAGAAGTACCTGATAAACTCTTAAACAGATGGTAATCTGACCTAACTCTCTATCACACACACTTTGATGGACACGAGTTAATTAAGACCAATTTAGCATTCAGTCCCAGAAAAAAAGGAGGCTTGGGATAGAAAGAAGGAGAACCCGGTCATTGACACAAGGTCAGCCACTACTCCCTGTGTCTCGCTCAAGTACATTTCATCAGTGCCTGAAACAAGATTACCATCTGTGTGATAACTGAGATGACAGAGAAAAATCTCAAGATCTTAGAAATAGGTTTTTAAACGCAGTGGACGCAATTTAATGCAAATATGCTGACTGTACTGCTGCTGCATGAAAACATACCTTAATTATCCGACCCACAATGCATTTCAGTGACCCTTGAGCCTTTCAGCTGCACAAAAAAAAACATATTGTTTCAATTTACTGCGAAACAAAGTTTTGAAGGTGCATGGCTTCTTCAGTGAGAGCACTGAGGCGTCGACTGCAGAGAGCGCAGAGACAGTTAGCATTGGGTGATTAAGGACCACACATTGAGCACACCTGATTAACTATCTGAGAACAGATGGCTATCAGATGAGGCTTTCCATCAAACTCCTTCAGCTGGACAGGGTTCACGTCTGGAGTAGACAGCCTCAATGACAGCATTCAGGGAATTAAAGGGGAATGCTGCTCAATCTAGAGACTTAAAATAGGAGATGATTTCTGTGCAGGAACATTATACACAGAGACATAATAGCACCTATAACTCACAAATTGCATGTGGAAAACTTTTGAGAAGACTGAAGCATCTTTTGCTGTCACATAAGTGTGTTATTGCACAGAGGGTTAGCTGATTTAGTACCTTTGTGCAGATGGTTATCATAGGAGATTTCTCATCACATCTGCTCAGCTGGACAGAGTACACTGTAGGAAACAGGTATATCTGCACACTAGGACTGCAGCATGTGTCGTGCTGTAAGACATCTTTTAGGTTCCTTTCTGTTATTTAACATTAATCCTGACATAATGTCATAAAAGGTTTGACATATGAAAGCTCAAGCTGTTAGTCTGCAAAAATGGGCAATAGCATAATTTCACACTTAAAGGCTCTCTAAGTCTTCCTAAGCTTGAAAAGTTTCTGTCACATACAGCAAACATCTCCTCACGATCCGCTAGCTACATGTCCTCTGAATATTCTGTGAAAAAGTCCTGTCTCTGTAGGCAGCCCAGGCTCCGCAAATGGCAACAAAAACATTGTGGTCCAGGCTGCACTAACCAGCCAGCGCAAGACCAGCGAAAGCAAGCACACGCACATGAACGCGGTGTCCATGTCAGGCTACAATGAAGCTAAAAGGCGAGCTAGCTACGTTGTTTGATAACATTGTTGAACGTAAACAGAAGTGAAGTGTTTTTGTTGCCATTTGCGGAGCCTGGGCTGCCTACAGAGACCAGACTTTTTCACAGCATATTCAGAGGACATGTAGCTAGCCGCTAGCTGCTAGCGGATCGTGAGGAGATATTTGTTGTATGTGACAAAAACTTTTCAAGCTTAGGAAGACTTAGAGAGCCTTTAAACATACAATGTGTAATTTTCTGCCACTAGGAGTGAGGGATCAGTCAAACAGTAACAAAAGATGAAGCAAGGCTGTCACTGTAGTCTGCTTTCCCAGTTAGGATTCCTTTAGTGTTTATCATTTAGGAGGTATTTATGGGGAGCTGAATTATCCACAGAGGTCCCCTCCTCTCCAAAACAGAGGGGCCAGCTGATTAAAGCAGTTTCATTTCAAAATCAGTGTTTTTCCGACACTATTTGGCTCATCGCAGAGGGGCTGCTGGCCCAGCATTTGCTAATCCAGGCTCCCTTTGTTCTCTAATAAGTTAAGATCTAGATGTTCAGGAGGTTTTTACCAAGAGCCGAATTATCTGCAAAGGTCTCTCCCTCTCCAAAACAAATGGACCTGGTGATTCAAACCACTAAAAATGCTGAATAAAGCAGTTTCATGTTAAAAATCTGTGTTTCTCCAATGCTGTTTGGCATGGCAGTGACCTTCCTGATGTTCGATGACTGAAATCCTTCATCAGGTTAAGTTAAAAACAACCAAGATTGATAAAGTTTATTGTAAAAATGTGGCTTTAAACTGTATGAAAAGTAAATTTATGATGACGATTTTGCAAAGAGGATATGACGCCACTGACAGGCGACAGCAACCAAATAACACAGACTGTGTCCTTGATTAAAATTACAGATTTCTCTGGGTTTGAACATTATTGGAAACATTATTTAGGATAATGTAAGTATACAACTCAACAAATACATATACCATTCATCTCGTTGTTTTAGACATTTCAATCTTTTAATCATGTTATATCTTTAAGCAGGCAGCTCATTGGCGAGCTGACTGACAAGCGGGAATTCAGATGTGATCGAATTGTCATCAGCAGTCTAATAATCTACAGTAGAATACTGTCATATTAAATTATGCAGAAGTAGTAGCACAGTATAAGCTCAGTCTCAATAACACCAATTAGTGTTTGGCTTCAACTTGAAACCGCCCTCAATTCAGTTGGACCAGAATACAAACGCACTTACAAGAAATATCTTATTTCCATTAGGTGATATGGTCAGATAGGTTAGCGTTATTTGTGTCTGTCAGTGAACATACTCAAAGTATTTGTGCCATTAAAATTATATGATACTGCATTTTCTATGTTTTATGTCAGACATAAATATTCTCAAAAACTTTGCTTATCTAAAACCATAGCTGTAATAAACCATTTCCCTCACTAAGCCATTACCCATGTTGTTTCTTCTGCCAAGATAAAAAAAAAAAAAAACATTCTCATGCAATAAAGTGATTCAGTGCAGTAAAAGCAGGGATTTAACTGTGCATGCACTTGAAAGCTACAGTGGAGTAATTACTTTCAAAACGTATCCATAGGCTGCATCACTCTACACCTCGCAAAGGGACCTCGGCTGTAACATAAAGCTGTTCCCTCAGGCTAGTTAAAGCTCAGCATCATAGGTCAGAGGAGACAGAGAGAGAAAAAACAGGCAGAAAATGGGACACGAGTGTTTTGCCACGATACAGAGCAAGAGAGTCGATGAGACTACTGCATTAGCTGTGATTGGAGGAAACAAACACACCAGCAAACACACAACAGAAGAATCGCTTTATCTGGTTTGTCGTGCAGTTTTCTTTGCAGATAACAGGAACAATTACAATTTCTTACATTATATTAGTGGTGTACAACATGAAAAAATGTGTATAATGCATGCTTTAAAAAACTGAAAACCCTTTATTACTGTTGTGTTACTTCTTTAATTGCAAACTGTTTTGACACTAGCAGACAAATCTTTAAAATATTATGAATATATGCAGTGAGCAACAGAAGCGAGGAAAATAGGAGCCGCTTGACCACTTTGTAAAACTTTAAAATGTTAAGAAGTTAAAATGCAAACTGTAACCAATGGATGCAAGTTGTTAAAAAGACAGGCGGACTGCGAAGAAGCAGCTTCACAGTGACTCAGTTGTCCAAATAAAGCACGAGTCCTTGCTTTCGTGTCTTATTTTGATAAGCAACATTGCAGTCTGTCATCTCTGCATGTATATCCTCAACGTAATTGTGTTACAAATGCACAAAAACTTTTCTTATGCTCCTGTGACTCAATACGTGCAGCTATGTTTCACTACCGAGTCATTATGTTTGCACTCTCTTCCTGATAAAAATAGACGCTGCAGCATCTACATTGTGTCTTGTCTCGTATCAGATTTATCTGACATGAATTATTTCATGATTATTGTGAGATTGTGGACTCTAAATACTTTGTCACAAAGCAGCAAATATCAGCAAATACGTCACAAATCTCAGAAAGTCAAAGCAGAAGAATGCAAAAGAAATTAAAGCACACAGGTAAATTTAAAGACCATAACAACTCATTAGCTCTACTGTCCTTTACTGAGCTTGGTTAGGTGGTTTACTTACAGTATAACAGAAAACAATAATGTTACACTGCCCTAGTACAGTAATCCAGCACGTTGCTCCTCCTTAACAAAGACAAAAAATCAAAAAGAAGAATTTGGATTTCATTGCTTAGAAGTAAATGTATTTTTCAATTCCTTACCTGTGCTGCCATCAGCGATAACTCCATTATCCCTGGATCGATGGTTGCCAGCTTGAGTGTGTAAAAGTAAGACTACAGACAGCAACAAAAATAAATAAAAAATTTCAAAAAGCAACAGAAAGACTATGAGGAAGGTCTCTGAAACTGCTCTGCTGTGCTTCGCTAGATGAGTGTGGTGGTGGATGTGCTACATAATGACACAATGAGCGCTTTTCATGCTTCATGGAAGAGTTTATTCACTCAGCACTTCCCTCTCTCCTTCTGTATGGTTGTGTATGTTGCGAGGAGGAAGGGGGGGCAGGGGTAAACTTGTGCTGGAAGCATGCTAGGCAAACCCTGCAGAATTATTGATGGTGGTGTGCCT
Source organism: Epinephelus lanceolatus (assembly GCF_041903045.1). Classification (NCBI taxonomy): domain Eukaryota; kingdom Metazoa; phylum Chordata; class Actinopteri; order Perciformes; family Serranidae; genus Epinephelus; species Epinephelus lanceolatus. The sequence goes on from NC_135737.1 coordinate 30,922,705, forward strand.
TTTGCATGTAAGCTCTTTTGGCACCCGCTTACTTTTCAATGAACTTTGTAATCTCTGAATTATTTAGCTCCATCTGAAAATTGACATTAAAGTTAACTTTGTGTTTTCCTCTGTCTTTGACTCTCTTGCATCCAGCTGAAGCTCATAAAGGGTTTAGAAGTTAAAACTAATGGATTTATTATGATTAATAAATCATCCTCTAATGTCTCATATCTTTTATTTATAACTGCAGACTTAAAAGCTTATTAGAGAGAAAGAGTCATGAGGAAACTCAGCTTCTTATATTCTAGCAATGCAAAATGTGATCTTATTAGTGTCTTAAACAAAGCACTGATAATTAATTCAATCACTTTTAGTAAAGCCATTAGTTACAATGCATCAACAATCTGTAAAATATGTCTCATTAGAAAGTGGTACAGAGAAAGATTTACAGTATGTAGCCTTTGACTATTTGGCAATTTTATGTTAATATTATATATATATATATTCCCAGTAGCAAATGTCAGCAAACACATCTTGTCAAGGAGCAACCTAACCTCATTATCCATCTGGCTCTTTGTATGAATTTGTAGGCTGTATGGTGGGTGAGGGGCACTTCATGATACATATGTGTTAACCATAGTGTCGAGTAAGCAGCCGTATTAAAATCCATCCATCTGTTTTATCCACATAATTAAAGAGGACTGCAAAGTTATCATCAAAGAAGGTGTCTGTGCCTTCAGAAATGACCCAAAAATGATATCAGAATTGTATAAACATTGGTTGATATAAGGGAACTAAACGCCGCTTGATAGAGGTTAGAGGAAAACAAACTTTCTCCAGGATCAAACCCTCCAACCTAACTACGATAGCAGTATCTTAAGCCAAGTTTCCATCCACTACTGTTATGCCACTATTAGGATCTAAGTGCATTGGTGGCACAAGTCACCCGCAAAAAAGATGATGCAATTAAAAAAGCGCCAATCATCATATGAACCATTGAATGTGCAATTTTGTTCGCTATCATATGAACCATTGTACGAAGATTTGTTGAATAGTTACAGTCCAACCACGTTTTCAGTCAGATGACACTTTTTTTTTTCCTTGATGTGAAACCCTGTAACAGTTTTACAAGTTCAACAAGGTACCAGCATCATTTTGTGGATTATACTCCAGGAACGTTATGTATAACTGAGAGTGTTGAATGTGAAATGCCACTGATGTACATTGTTATATATACTGAGTATGTAACATGCACTAAGGCAATTGTGAATTGCTGCATTTTACCGTCTTTACTGGTCTACATAGATAGGACATTGTTTGATGTTGGATCCAGTAGAGAGTTGAAATTGCAGATGAAAGTGACTTCTTTGCTCCCTAAAGTGTGGTTCATTGTTATTTAGATTTATCCTGATACAAGGACAGAGGTTTATCATGGGTTTATTATTTTTTCTCTGCTAGTAAAGGAGGTTATTTTTGGTACAAAAAAAAGAGCGAAAACAGAAACAGTGTGAATGGCATTTCTATAAAATTTGTATATCATTTTAAGAAAGATTTCCGGTGCACCCAGTTCATTTCTTCTCTCAAGTGGAGCAAAAGCATCAGTGTTTTAACTTAATTTCGTTAATTGAGTCGTAAGAAAAACACATTAACCAATATTTATGTGAATGTGCCAGTGTTAGCCAGCTGGCTCATGTTAAACTGCAGTGTTTTGGCAACATGTTCTGAAACCAATAAAGTGCTAATTAAAAATTAGACAGACAGAAGACAACAAGATGGCAGCAGCAACAACAACATAAGTATTCTCAAACCATTCAGAGCAACAGGAAACAGCAACCAATACAATGTACAATGTACAATTCAATACTACAATAACACAGAAAAAATATCAATGACTTTGTTTCCATTGCACTGTGGCAGTTTGCTTTGCTTTTCTACCTCAACCAAGAGTTAAAAAAAGTTTTTCTGACATTTTTTTTTTTTTTTTTTTTGGTGAAATTTCAACGTGTCCATGCCGGGTTTTTTTTATGTGCAAATAAAGAATGTGCATTAAAACACAATGATGGAGGTACTGTAAGTCTCAACATGTACACAACAATATTACGTTACTGTCTGGGACTACTGTTCGGTGTATAAAGTGCATTTTCTTGTTGGTATAAATGGCATTTGAAACAAAAATCCTACATATATACACTACATTAGGATGCACACAAAATGCAGTATTGCTCAAGCACACATGCACACTGCATTTTTCTTCCTGTCTGTGCTTAAAATGAGCTCGTCTGAGTTGCTGAATTTAATTTCCAAAGACAGATTCACCCCAAGCCACTTACGTGTCTCTAATGTCACAGCACACCAAGCTGTTAACTGTAGACCTCTATTGTACTCTGTGGCCTTTGGAACAATTACTACCGCATGAGAAAACCCCTTAAAATAGTTCTTGTTGTGGCCTTTGTGTGTGTGTGTGTGTGTGTGTTACAAGTAAGAGCGAGAAAATGACTCTACATTTATGCACCCTGTGTGAGTGTGTAGGCATATGCAGCGTCAGAGTGATGTGTAGCTCCTCTGTGCACAATACAGTCCATTGGAGGAGAGATGGTCATTTTCCCTGAGGGCCAGTGAGTCCAGCTGTCAGCAGAGAGTGAGACACAAAGTCATTTTGAACTAAAGAGACACAAAGATGAGAAATGTGGACTAAGAGACAGGTCATTGACAGTGCTGTTTTATTTTTTCCACACATATTAAACCATTACCCCACTACAGTTTGTACATTAGTGTGCATTGTATGTGTGTATTACACAGGAGTGCTGTCCAATGTGGATTTGCCTGCAGTGTTTCCGCTCATTGTGTGCAATTCTTTACACATCCACTTCCCATCTGCCTGAAACTGCTTTTTGACATAGATAGAAAAAACACTTTGATGTCATCGCAGCCACTTCATAGCCAAAGACACTTTTTAAAAATGCTGACTGTTACTTGTCCCCCGAAGGCTTCCCACGCAGATACACACACACACACACACACACACACACGCACACGCGCACACACACACACACACACACACACACACACACACACACACACACACACGCACACACATGCAAACAGATGACTAACTTTCAAAAGCTGCTTTTTGTCTGCTTTCACTGTGCACAAATTTGGTTTGTTGTTGAGGGAACACACACACACACACACACACACACAGTAAAAAATATAAACAGAAAGTCTTCTTCAGCCAAAATGTGTGGGGCATGGGTGCAGCGTGTCACATAGGCAGGGTTTTTTCGGCCACAGACTTGGTAGCATGTGATTGCATACCATACTGTGTGCATATTGAGTTTTGCCAGGTGCTAATGCAGTTGATTATGCAGGGTTTGGAAGCTAGGCTATTTGAATTGCGACTGAATTAATCAACTGCATTGTTTTAACCATAGGATGCATTGATTTGATTGATTTATTTTAATGTGAAATATAAAAACCCACAAGGGTGCTCTGCTGCAACACATTGCCTATGCCACAATGAGGTATTTATCCCAACCATATTTAAACAGATTGTACTCAATTTTTAATAAGTTTTAGAAGAAGATTTACTTTATTAATCCCTGAGGCAGAAGGGGAAACTGATTTTTTCACTCTGTTGTCATATACACACAGGCCGGAAATACACACACATGCACAAAAAGAACCTATACATACATTAAATGGAGTGATATCAGAGTGAGGGGGCTGCCCATGGACAGGCTCCCCAGGCAGTTGGGGGTTCAGGAAGCAAACTGGAACCTCTCCAGCCACCAGTCCACGCTCTATACGTGGTCCATACGGGGACTTGAACCGGCAACCGTCCAGTTCTCAACCCAAGTCCCTATGGGCAGAGCTACTGCCACCCTAAAGTGGTTTTTACTTGTTGGAGGGCCATGTAAAATTAGCGTCCATGGTCAGCATGTGCGACATGCTGCGGCAAACATGTTGCACCGCGCCCATTCTCCATGTATTTTGGCTGTAAAACTACAGAGTACAAAGGTATTCAGCAGCTGTAGTATATAACTAAAAGACTGCCTTAAACATTCATTAATTAAACTATTTGCACATTGAGAAGACACTAAGAAGTATTAGCATTCATTTGGAATTGTTTTTCTGTCCATCTGACATATATAAGTCCAATATTCTGCTGTTAGCTCTGGTTTGGTCTCCACCAGCTCCTGGGGGAAACACCTCTTTTGGCTTTTACACAACCAAAATCTAATTTTGTGCAGGTACAGGGCATTGAAACATGAAAGTGAACCAAAACAGTCAATGTGGGGGCGTCGATGGCTTAGTGGATAAAGCAGGCACCTCAGATAAAAAAGGATTCTTCCTTACTGCAGCAGCCGCGGGTTCAGTTCAAGCCTGCGGCCCTTTGCTGCGTGTCATTCTTTCATTAAAGGCATAAAAGCCCCCCCCCCCCAAAAAAAAGTTAATGTGTGGGCTGTAAATCCAAAAAAAAATAACTGAGAGAAACTACAGTGCTCCATCAAGCTGAGAGGAAGTGCAGAGGCTGTGATAATTATCTCTGCATTTGTCACTACGATTGATCTCTTTCCCCTTACACATCAGTGCAGCTTTAACTTACGCTTTCCTATATCAGACCACAAAGTAACCATAATGTTGATATGTGACAGGAAGCTGTGTCAGTTCTTTGGTCAGTGCTTTTCTGTTCTTCAGCACACTGGCCATGTAAATGCAGTGGCCTTCGTCTTTTATTGCACAGAGCATTTATTTTTCAGAGCTATCACTGCTGCTGGTGCTAAGACTCCCACTACAGCCCCGACTACTCCGCCCACCGCTGCTCCGACGGCGATGCAAATTGGACCTCCAACAGCTGCTGCCCCAGCGCCAATTGCCATACCCACTTCAGCGGTTGTTATGACCAGACCAGTGTGAATGAATTTGTTTTTCCTCTCTGCCTTTTCTCGCGATTTTCGTTTGTACTCATCATTGAGATCATTCAGCTCTTTCTGCAGCCGCTCTCCTTCAAACATCGCCCTCAGTTTTTCCTCTTCTCTGAGTTTTTGCTCAGCACTGGCCTTCAAAATCTTTAGTTGCTGTTCTTGGATCGCTTTCTCGGCCTCCTGGAACATTTCATTTGTGTAAAATGTTCCTCCATTTTCACCGATCATCTTTACTATCTTTGCGAGCAGCTGCGGCCCCTGACTGTTATCGGACAGTGTGTTATTGAGGACGTGATACCGCCCGTTACATTTTCTGATCAAATGGCTAAGTTGTTGGCTTTTTCTAAAAAAGTCTTCAATTTTTGTCTGTCCCAGCTGGTCACCGTGAGTGAAGAGAACCATGGAGTAATCTGCAGCTTTGTCACCAAACACCTGCTGCAGAAGTTCAACAGTTTTCTGTTCTTCCTCTGTGAATCTGCTCAACTTGACCACAATCAGGAACACGTGTGGGCCGGGAGCAGAGAAAGAGATGCACTCTTTCAGCTTCCTGAGCACCTCAGCTTCTTTGTACTTTGTGTCGTATATTCCTGGTGTGTCGATGACTGCGACCCTGCGTCCATCCACCATCCCTTTGGCCTTTTCACACTCTGACGTCACAGACTGTGGAGAGAGGACTGACGCAAAAGCCTTTCGATTTAGGATGTTGTTTCCCGATGCACTCTTCCCATTTCCTGTCTTTCCGATCAGCACCATTCGGATTTCTTCATCTACAAAATAAAGTGAGAAATACGTTTAGTGGTAACCATCTTATGCCAGAAATGAAAGTGAAATTAAAGTGAAGGTATTTGTCAGCAGTGCAGCGGTGACGACTTGGATCTGTCTCAAGCTTCCATCAGCAGAGTGATTACACAGACATCAACAGCATGTCTCATATTGTGATGCAGTTCATTTCTGCTCCACTTGGTGTGCACACCTTGTGGGCTTAACCACCCACATCTCGTAAAAGAATGCATCATACCTTGCAATGGGATCAACCACACCTCCTCACTTATACTAAAGAGTTTCTGTCCCTTCCTTGCTCGGAGTTGCTCTGAGAATTTCCCACTCTTTGCTAAGAATGTTTAGGCTAAGTTAGGTGCTCTCTAAGAGTGTTCTCAGAATGTTTGTTAATACAGCCCCTGATCAATGAAAGAGCTCAGCCATTTAAAAGCCATTAGGTTAAGAAAACAGCTAAGCTAAAACCACACTACTGTGAAATGTAGTCAATCTAGTAGGCTAAGTCTGCTGCTACTTGTAGTGCTGCTACTGCCGGAAACTGTTTGGTAGTAGCAGAGTTTGTGGTTTTGGCTATAGCTGAAGCATATTATTCCCACAAAAAGCACAAACTGTGCTTTTTAAATTATACTTTACTGTCTGCGTACTGATTAAACAATCGAAAACAAACCAAAATTTGGGCTTTAGCCTCGTTGTCTTCTGTAATTCAGTACACATATATGTAGCATAAATTAAACACAGATTGTCTCAACAATGCAATACATGCAATGTTTCCCAGATTAGGACATGGCAGCATTGAAAGTATCAAGAATGAAAAGAATATAAGAATGATAAAATGTAATAGAAAGGCTTTGAACTAACTGTCAAGTTTGTAAAGATATCATTACTGTATATAACTGACACGTACAACACAGAAGAATAAAGAGTAAGTAAAATAAATAATTTCAAATAACGCATTTCTATGTCGACAATTACATGATCTTTACTAAATCATCAATAGGGTAACCTTAATATATTTTGTTTTTTAATTTTCAGTCAGATGTTTGGGTTTTTAGGTACTTTTCTATGATTTAATCTAGATTAATTTATCCTGCATAATGGTCAAAATTCACAAAAAAATCTAAGAATACTCGCAGATAGCTCCTAACTTAGCCTAAAAAGTTTGAGTATGTAGTCCTAGCTTAGGATGTAGGAAAATTATCAGAGCAACTCTGAGCAAGGAAGGGACAGAGGAGGTGTGGTTGACCCCGTTGCAAGATATGACGCATTCCTTTTACAGATTGGTTGTCACAGACAGGCTGTTTTTTTGAGCCTGCAGGATGTGGACATCCAGTGGAAATGAAATGACCTGCATTACAATATGAGACTGAAAGTGTTGACACTGTTTGTGTTATCATTCTACTGATGAAAGGTTGAGACAACCCAAGTCATCAGTGCTGTGTCAGTGTTTTGAGAATATTTCTCCTAACTCTTTGTCTTTCTGCCTTTTTCTCCTCTGCTTAAGAAACTCTTAAGCCCCTTGAAAATCCGTCTCTCTACTCCTAGCAGTTATTTTTTTTTTTACCTTAAGAGGTCTCTTAAGGGCTAAAATGCTTTGTGAATAACTTTAATCTTAAGCAGGACGTCTTACCTTCAAGGGAAAATTCTTAGAAAATGTCTTAATACTAAGAATTTTCATATAATTTTGTCACTAGGATGAACTCTTTGTACTAGGAAGCATTGTAAATATAGCCCCAGGCATTCAAAGGATGAAATTAAATAATGCAAGTATAGCTGAATAAATAAAAAAGACTAAAACAGACAAGAAAGAGGAGATTACCTGTGTTCTCGCTCCTTGCAGTGTTTTTGCCTTTGCCTCTGCCATCCCTCTGATTTCGCCTCAGAGCACTGAAGGCCATAGTTTTACAGATCTGGAGCTCACACAAATGTCTGAATCATGAAAACAGTTCTGTCTTCTCCAGCCGGCTTATGAGAAGTGGTGCTTTTCTGGAGTCACACAGAATGTATAACCTTTTATGTCTCTGTCCTCCTGTAGGCAGCTTTGCATCAACGGTATGTAAAAAGTCAGCACTCAAGTTTGATCACATTCTCGAGAAACAGAAAGTATAATGTGCCAATGTTACCAGGAAATACATGGCATGGGAAAACCCATAAGAGGATTAGTGACATGATAACATTTCTGGGAACTCCTGGCATTGCAAAGAAAACAGGTGTCAAAACATTTTAAATAAAGCTTACATGTAGGGACACCAAAGGGTTCTCTATAGAGTGATTGTGAAGCCACCTTTGCGATCCATCCTCTAGGAACTACTAGTGTGTACAAAATTCATGGCAATCCATTCAATATTCATAGAGATATTTCAATCTGGACTAAAATGGTGAGTGGAATAACTGACCAACGTTACCATACCTAGAGCATTGCTGCTAGCATGGCTAAAACAATGGACCTACTTTCTCATATTTTTGTGCCTGTATGTTTTAGGATGATATACTTGTTGAGCAGTCGCCTGAATCCCTGCATCTTTGTTTTCAACTTCCTATCAGCACAGACACATTTACTCTAACTGCTGAGAATCCGGCTGCTCCTGTTTCAAAGAAAGGTGTCCTGTGTGGAAATCATTTCACACTGTAAACATCTCCTGTTGTCACTGTCACTGTTATTGTCTGCTGTGACAACAGATGGTGTCACAGTTCACATCAACTGCCAAGTCTGACATTCGTCATTATGATGATGTCTGAGATATTTCCTTTGCCTCTTTACATCAGGAGAAGGGAACAATGCTGCTGTTGATTTGGAAAAAGGAGAATTAAAGAATACTGATGATGATATTACAGAAAATTTCCCATACCTTTGAAGCTAAATCAATGATACATCTTGTAATGATGAAAGGTGAGAACATACAGGACTTGCAAGCCCCATTTATTGTATCATGAAAACACAGTGGTGGAAGTTTCAGATCATTGATTCGGTTACAAGAAAAAATATATATTGAAGAAGAACATACTGCCATTACCCGGCTCATAGGCCATGATAAAGAGGGAAATTGATGCAATGGATGGTGGTCAATTATTTATTGTATGAGAAAAAAAAAGAACTACTGCAAATCTGTGTCAGTCAGTTAAATCAGTCATGTAAAAACGTGTGAGGAAATGGAGTGTTAAGTGTTGCAAATCAATCCATCCATCCATTTACAAACGCTTATCCAAAGCCAGGTCGCAGAAGCAGCAGGCTGAACAAAGTATTCCAGACGTCCCTCTCCCAAGCAATGCTTTAAAGCTCCTCCTGGGGGACCCCAAGGCGTTCCCAGGCCAGATGAGATATGTAATCCTCCAGTGTGCTGGGTCTGCCCCGGGGCCTCCTACCAGTGGGACTTGCCCGGAACACTTCTAATGGGAGGTGCCCAGGAGGCATCCTGATCAGATGCAAGAACCACCTCAACTGACCCCTTTCGACACACAGGAGCAACGGCTCTACTCCGAGCTCCCTCCGGATGTCTGAGCTCCTTACCCCATCTCTAAGGCTGAGCCCAGCCAGCCCCTTGTAAAGCAGAAGCAAAGTGTGCAGAAACCATCTGGGGTGAGCGCAAGTGTGTGTGTGCGAGAGAGCCAGAGCAAAGCTTGGAGTTCAGGTTTTTTGCTGAGGGAGCACCAGGCATAGGTGTTTAGGTGTAGGAATGAATCCTAAAACCTGGAGATGAGATAGCATTTCACCACTCATGGTTCCCTCGTCTCAAATTCAAAAGGTTTTTGGTTAGATGCCTGACATAAGGTCTTTGGTTCACACAAGCTTAGGAGACTTTCACATTTTGTTCTATGACATAAAATATCTCAGTAGATACCCTGCTTGTGAACTTTGAAGCTTCTATGAGTCTTAAAAAGGCAGTTGCTTACAGGTGGCTAAATGAGACTACAGAAAGTCACCAGGTCGAGCCGCACCGAACCCTGGAAACTACAAAAGGTCATGAGTACAGCAGCAGTGATAGCATTCTTAGAGCCAGACTTCAGTGTCAGTTCTACTGGAGCCAATTGGGCAGGCATGGTAATTCACACTTAAAGCAATCATATCTTTGTTGCTTCAAGTTTGACTGAAAAATCTTTCCACTAGATTAAAAAACACACATTACGTGATGCTTACTTATTTTATGTAAATACTGGCTCCTCAAAAGCTGTCACTGTCGCCATGACCTCTCTTCTTTATAGTTTCCTTGCACCAAACACAGCTTTACAGTCTTGTTATGGTGATGACGTTATAGGTCATGCGACTGTAGAATAGTTAATTTAGTTCATAGCATAATGTTAGCTTTTTACTTCTGGCAATTGTATTTAAGCTTCAATAATCATCAAAGCAGTGTTCGTTTCTGAAAATTATATTGCTGAACAAAAGGTGTAAGTATTAAGAGCGTTTGTTTGCCACAGAGCTTATTTTCCGCAGTTGTCCAAGATTCAATGGACAAATCCCATCAGCTTCTTGACGAAGGAACCAGTACAATGCCAACTTCCGTGTTGGCCCACAGAAAAACGTCATTCTTAGGGCTCTTTATTATAGTATATGTATAACTGAATCTTTGTTAATGAACCCAGGGTGGGGGCCCTTCTGTGCAGAGTTTGCATGTTCTCCCTGTGTCAGCGTGGGTTTTCTGAGGGTACTCCAGCTTCCTCCCACAGTCCAAAGACATGCAGGTTAATTGGTGACTCTAAATTGTCCGTAGGTGTGAATGTGAGTGTGAATGGTTGTCTGTCTCTATGTGTCAGCCCTGTGATAGTCTGGTGACCTGTCCAGGGTGTACCCCACCTCTCATCCAATGTCAGCTGGGATAGGCTCCAGCCCCACTGCGACCCCTAACAGGACAAGCAGTTATGGAAAATAAATGAATGAATCTTTGTTAATAATGCATGAACATGTGTACAATGCTTATTTTTCTTCTGAAATGTATAAGTACCTAAAGATTATACTAAATGAAACTACTTGAGTGAATTTACTTAGTGTCTTTACATCTCTGTGAAAAAGAAAATGTCACATAAATGCTTGATTTATAGTGATAAAAAAATGTTGACAAACAGTTCAAAGTAGAAAAGATAATGTAAGGTTATGGTAGAGGAGCAGGAGTGGCATTACATGATGTTGGAGATAGAGGATAGACAAGATAAGAAACACTTTACTTAACCTGGCTGGCAGTAGGGACGCTGGGTGGCAGTAGGTGGCGGTATTCATATGTCACACCAGTTTGTATGCCGTCATTAAATCCATAGAAGAAGAAGAAAGCGTTTACTTCCGTGTAAAACTTATGAATGACTCCAACTTCTCTGTGTAGCTTGTCCACTGATAGCAACCGCATCTCAGTGGAGTTGGTTTACTGACGGCTACCGCCTCCAGCGAGTCAGTCCAAATGGATTACACAGCAAGTCAGAGCGGGTTCAGACAGCGTAAGTTACGTACGTGAGTTTATCGATCAAATCAGCCTCCAATATTAGCTCTGGGCTGCATGTGCACATTTTGTACCCGCTAGCTTTAAACTGTGATGCTGCTGTCGCTGTTTCCAACCGGCTAATGCTAACAGCTAGCTGGATAACGTTAAACAGCTGGTAAAAACGCAAACACGGACCCGTTAAACTCAAGCCCACCAACTAAATGTGGAAGACAGTGTTAGCAAAGTAAAGCGGAAGTAGCAGCACACAATATATTATTAAACACTATCTAACTAAACGATGCTAACTAGCTAATTAACCTAACGGTACACGGAATAGGGAAGCTAACGGTAGTCTCTCATACATTAGCCGGGGTCTGTACGTGTCATTTCTGTCCCTACTGTGTGAAGGTTTCTGTGTAATGACTTTGGGATACATTTTTTAATACGCATGTTAGCTAACGTTAGCTAAGCCTCTGTTTCCAAGCTTCAATCTGGGTTAGTCTCTGGGTGCTGGGTTTATTTATGACTCGCATCCAAGGTTCAAAGCAATGATGCTACAGCCAATGCATCTGATTTAACCTTACCTCAGGTCCTTTAAACAACTGTCTCCAAATAGATATCTATGCATCACAAAATGTAAACAAGCCTCCCCCAAACACACCCCTGAGGATCCAAACACACACTGCAATCAGGCTGACATGTGAGCACCACAGCCAAGACACACAATCTTGATTTATGAGTTAAAACCACAAGGCTAATGTTGACAGTCAGTGTGTCAGGCTTAAGTAGTTTCAGTACATTTAAAGGTGTCTGTATGTGTGGGTTGTATGTCATATCCATTACACTCCTTTAACGTCAGGGATGACAGGGAAATGAGGTCCCAACTAAAACAGTCAGTGGCTCTGTGGTGGTGGTGATGTAATCTGCGCTTGTGATCTGTGTGTGATCAGGTTATTGCTCCCTCAGGCTATGAAGTCAAAAAGCTCTTTCTCCTGCACAGAGCACTTGAATTGTCTGCACAGTTGCACACAGACTTTTCATTTGTGCACAAACTTTGGATATACGCAATGTTAAAGTGACTTTACCAGTACATTTCAGCCCCTATTGAAGTGGGAGATGAGCCTGACAGAAGGCCAGAGGCTGAAATGTGTTGGTCTCTTCATACTTTACCTCTAAAGACTTTATTCTTTCTCCATGCACGTTGAAATAAAGTGAGGTTGTGCTAGAAATCCCTAGTCTTCCTGTACAAAGAAATATGTGCTACAGATGTTCACCACTGTGGACACTCACAGTGTGATGTAACCCTGAAACTTAACACGACACTCTGACAATTATCAGCGCATGGTTCACAGGACAGCCAGTGTCAGTGATCGACTGGTCTTAAATGTCTAATTTAAGTATCATATATCAGAAAAGGGTGAGGAAAAATTGGGCAACTGATGCATGCTGGTTTCTTAGATTTTATCGTGGCTGTCTTGCATGTGCTTGCTTTACTAATTTTTCTACATAATTTGGTGTGATTTAAGAGGTTGGGATCTGCTCCTTTGTTTGACATATCTCTGTCTCTAACCACTCTGTTTTCATCCAGAGCCTAATATGCGTCTCAGGAATAGTTCAGTGGATGGTTCAGATGGCAGCCAGCTGTTTGAGGATACGAGTGGAACAGGGTACAGGTGGGAGCCAGGCTGAAGTTTGTCTGGATATTAAACTGTTGAGAACATATATATTTTACTTGCATTTTGTATGTTTGTGTCCTACATTACATCAAGGAAATATTCAGACTACCCTTGTCAATGGGATCATGCCCTCAAAAGTAAAAATTTGACTCTTTAAAGATAACATTATACGAGTCTAATTTGCTTACCGCTAGTTCAGCTTTGCACTGTTTGTATTGCCTCCTCACAATTTGACTGTATGATACATCCATCATGTTCTTTCTGTTGATACATTTTCTTGTGTCACGTTGCCAGTAACCCGCCAGCCGGGCCTCAAGCAGCGGGATTTCCTGCCCAGTCCATCCTGTCAGACCCCATGTCTAACCTGGCTATGGCATATGGCAGCTCACTGGCGTCCCAGGGAAGGGAAATGGTGGACAAGAATGTAAGTCATTAATATTTTATCATATTGCTTACTAGAAAGGATGCAAAATGGATGCTACAAGGTGCTCCAGAAAGCGTGGTGATGCATCAGGTCAAGGCCAGATCAGGCTGCATAATGCATGTGTGTATGTCTGTGTGTTTGCTTGTTTCAGCTTGACAGGTTCATCCCTATTTCTAAGCTGAAGTATTACTTTGCTGTGGACACAGTGTATGTGGGGAAGAAGCTGGGCCTCCTGGTTTTCCCTTACATGCATGAGGTAAGTCTCTTTAAATTATTCTGCTATGTCTGGCACTTTGCTAAGGATGGAAATTGGAAGATTTTATTGATACCAGTGGCATTTTCAATCCTGCTTATCAGTCTGTTTTTTTTTTTATCTATTGCCTCATTGATTCCTGATCAATTTTCTGTGTGGGGAAAAAAGCAGACCTTAACAGGTTTCCAGCATCAATGCAACTGCTTTATATGGTTCCCACACATTTTCATGGAAATGAAAAAAAAAGGACTTTTAAAGGACTCATAATAATTTTTATTTTTCTTGTGCCACTTTTTTAAACATATCAGAATCAAACTCTGTTCAAACATAATTTCAGCTAGCTGGCATACAGAAAAGGAGAGAAAGAACGCAGGGAGGATGATGATAAACAAAATGTTGTCACACATCGACACATTAGAGCTACGTCATAAACTACAGAAAATGAATTTGCCATTACGTGGAAGGTTATCCATGGAAGATTAATACAACAATTTCATTACACACAACAAATTACACAATTTTTCCAAAACTTCCAGTGACTTTCATTAAATCCAGGACCAGGATCCAGGCCTGGAAAATGTGATTGTGAAACTTCATGACCTTTCCAGGTTTTCCATGACCGTGAGAGCCCTGGCTTTATCATCTCCAAGTGTGAACACAGTGTAGAAACACAGGGTATAAAGAAGGCATGCATGTGACTCAGGTCATCACCTAAAGTGGATTAAATGAGATAATATTTATACAGCAATCATTTTTATTTAGGTTCTCAGAAAAAATCAGCTAAGCCTGTGTGCATGGCACTAACGTTATTATAACAGGATATTTACCTCTGTCACGGACGTTCCTCTTGGTTGTGAAGCAGCGGCATTTGTGCATAGTATGTCAAATACATGGCATTCCTGGAATTTGTTGAATAAAAAGATGTTTCAGTATGTTGCAGATGTTTCCACCCTGATTTAAAACTATAATTTTACATAATTAATATGCTAAATGAAGCCGCGCTTTTGGCTGTTTGTTCCTCTCCACCATCATTCCTTCGTTTTTCAAGTTTTTAACAGCATAGTAGCATGAGTTGGACATTAGTGTTTTGCTATGTGCACCTGTCAGAAAAAACATGCTGTCAATGATAACATGAATTCATAAGCTTGGAAGCAAATGATTCCAGTAGATTGGACATCCTGGAACAGATACTTAATTCCCATTCCTACGCTTTGCAAAGGCAGAGGTAATCCTGTGCATGTGGAAACATGTTTATGTCTCTGTGGGCCTCTGAGGCTTCCATAATATGTCTCATATGTTTGTGACAGTAGTCTGTTAGGTTGGATGAAAGTCACAGATGTAATATTCATCACTTCACCTGTGAAATTCTGCATGTTTTCACCCCAAGTTTAGTCAGTAAGGATTTAGCAAGTTTTAAGTGTGTGATCGTGTGTGTTATAGAACTGGGAGGTGAGTTACCAGCAGGACACTCCTGTGGCTCCACGCTTCGATGTGAACGCTCCTGATCTCTACATTCCCACCATGGGCTTCATCACGTACGTCCTGGTGGCTGGCCTGGCCCTCGGCACACAGAACAGGTACATATGCAGCCATGTTTTTATCAACATGATGCTGGTTTGGAAAAGACGCACTAATCTAAGCAGTGATCATGAACAACTGGGGAGCAGATTTCTTTGTTTTTTTGTCTTTCTAGATAACTACATGTCGGTTTAATTGAATCCTGGGTGTTTTCCACCAACATATCGTCTTAGTTTTGAGCCAGCTCCATTTTATGGGTAGCTCTTCAGTCTAATGCACACCCATAGAGCAACAACAACAGCCACAAAGCAATTAAAACTCTGCCTTCTGGTGCTGTTGAGCTTGTGTCAGCTGAGAGGACAGTGATGTCTTAGAAGGAAAACAAAATCTGGAGGGATTAATTAGTGTTGCACTGATTCCACTTCAGTTTTTTGCAAAATAATTACATTATAAATCTAATTAGTGGATTGAAATGGTACTAAAATTTAAATATTTGTGTAGACTTATGCTCAAAGAACATGATAAATAATGATATACCACCTCACACTGACAACATTTAACAACTAGAGTCTGCTAGTTCATAGTATATAGACTGTGTAGTGACCATATCATTTTGTGCATCTTGCAGGTTTTCTCCGGAGCTGCTGGGAGTTCAGGCCAGCTCAGCGTTGGTGTGGCTGATCATGGAAGTCCTGGCAGTGCTGCTGTCGCTCTACCTTGTGACCGTGAACACCGACCTCACGACCATAGACCTGCTGGCCTTCTCTGGCTACAAATATGTTGGGTATGTACAGCGTCGCTATATAATTTTCATCACCAACTCACCCTCTGTTCTTCTCACCTCCTCTCGTCACTTGTATTTGAGTATTTTGCACAGCCGTTTCTCAAGCCGTTTCTCAAGATTTTTCCCTTGAACGCTGCTCAGAACAAAACCTCTCTTAGTTGAACATTAAGGCTCTGTGGATGTTACACCTAACCTGTGACTGTGTGTGTGTCTCTTCTCTGTGTCCTCAGGATGATCGTAGGGGTAGTAGCAGGCCTGATGTTTGGGAAGCCAGCGTACTATCTCTCTCTGCTGTGGTGCTGTGCTGCCATCTTTGTCTTTATGGTGAGTAGCAGGAATAACTAACTCTTGATAGTTTAAAATACTCATCTTAATGGACAGATTTCCTGTTTCCAAATAATTGAGAACAGACGCCCACTGCACAAACTTTTGCACAATCGCAGTAGTGCTAAGCTCTTTCCATATTAGTTTTGCTAAGAATCTCCTCAAAATGTTCTGCTCAAGTATTTCGAGCTCTGACGTTAAAATCTGAACATGATGATCTACTCAAAGACAGATGTTATTGTGGAGCTGTTGTATGTCACAGTTCATGTGGTAAGTGGCTCAGCTGACATAAAGGCATGTTAGTTTAATGGTTGATTAAAGAATATCTTCAACGTGTCTCTCCTCAGATCCGCACCTTGCGTCTGAAGCTGCTATCCGAGGCGGCGGCGGAGGGGAGGCTGGTGAGAGGAGCCAGGAACCAGCTGAGGATGTACCTCACCATGTCAATAGCAGCAGCACAACCCATCTTCATGTACTGGCTCACCTACCATCTCATTAGATAAAACCCACACACTCACTGTGCAGAAGATGAACTTGGCTCTCCGAACGCCATCTCACCCCCTTAAAGAAAACACACATCAAAGAAGCTGGACTTGGATGAAACACAGCGGCCACAGTCGTCTGGATGATATCCCATCATGTTCCCAGACATAAAGACAGACTCACAAGACTCGCTCCATGTACGCATGGAACATGCTACGAAACGATTAGGAGAGGATGTGAGGCATTACGCCGTGTCTCTCACAGCACAGCCCTGTGACATTAGTGTTGCCTTTTTTTTTGTCTTTTTTTTTATGTCATGTCTTCAGAAATGTAGCAAGAGCAAGTGGCTTTAAGTTGTTTTTCTATACTGTGTAATTATTTGTTAATTTTGTTTTTTAGGACTATTTAAGTATGTATGTATGTATGTATGTGTATAGCAAAAGTATTACCACAGACGTTGCTCTGGTCTGATATCTCATGCGATTTTTCTGAGCCGACTGTAAAGATAAAGCACACTAACCTCACTCAACCGTCCATTTAATGACGAGAACAAAAGTCAAATCCAGGTTTAAAACGATCAACTGGCTCTGTTTCGACTAATGTTTGTTTCATGGCTTAGAGAAATATCTGTCCTCATTTATCCGGAGACGAGGGTAATGTACAGTAACTGGTGTGTAAGTGTGGGTGCAGCACCACCTCCATTTTATGTTTAATCTTTTTGTATGAGCTTTGATACATGTTTGAGCTTTGCTGCCTGACAACTCTTGAATAGAAATATCGACTGTGTGTAAGCCGTGACGCGAGGGTGGGGACGTCGCTATGAAATGTTGAATTGACTTTGATATCCTTTTAAAAAAACGAGTAAATTATTTACTGCTTTTCATATTGAAAGTTAGACGGAATAAAGAAAGGGAAGAGATGGGATGGTTTGCCTTGTGAAGATTGTTTGTGTCTTTCAGATACTTGAAATATTTTAATGTCTGATATAGTTTGTTGTGCGTTCATGTGCTTGTAAGTCACCATGTCAGCTTTTTTATGTAGCCAGTGTTAACTCAAACCAGGGTAGGATTCACTTTCACTTAAATTCAGGAATATAATTTAAAATTCAGGTTTTGCTTTATTCTCAGATGAAACTTGTGATTATGATACACTTATTTTAATTGTCTGAGGTGCCAATAAAACCTTTTTCCAAATATTTGACGAAGCATTTAAAAAGGATTTCTTAAATTGCATCATTACAACGGACTCATTTAATATAAATGTAGCAGATAGGTCACTTTTTTCAGGATTAAACATGACTGGACACCATCCCTAGAATAGGCTGAAAGCATACAACATAACAAATCAAGCCATGGAAATGATATGACGGCAGATAAATAAAGCCTGACTGATGGAGCTGCTGAGGTGTGAGTTGTGTTTTGTGTGCTTGAAATGTGCTTGTAATCATTTTTCTCACTTGATTTAAAATAAATAAACTACTGCAGCTAAATCTGAAATACAGGAGATGACTTTTAATTAACCAGTTATGGAGAGGAAGGAAGCGCAAATCTTTGATCACTACTGTTTGCACCTTTTATTTGTGGATATTAGGCTGCTCACTGCAAAGTTAAGAATAGTATTTCATAAAAGATGGGGCCAGTTTAACACCATGCATAAACCAGGCTCTGTCGTATCATATTTGACTTAAAGTTTCTTTATGCTTCTGTGTACACTCGATGCAACCTGCAGTTGGTGTGTGCCTATCATAGTTCTGCGTCCTGTTGGTCTATGTCACTATGCAATTCCCCGCCAAAGTGCTTGGGGGGCGCAGTTCTTTTATAGATCTACCTAGACTCTGTGACATCTATGGTCATTGCTCGTTCTTTTGTTTATCTTCCGGCTTTGCTCTAGTCACAGTGAAGATGGCGACCGAGAGAGAAAGACTGTTGCTGGAGCTCAAAATGATCGACATTGAATAACAAATGCTCCTCAAACTCAAAAACTCATAACACAACTAATCACAATGGAGACGTTTGAAAATGGCGGTGTTGTGGTACTGCAGCAGGAAGTGAAACCTTGCAAAATGCCGGAAATGATGTAGTTTGAAGGACCAATCACAGCCCTTGCATTGGGTCTGCATTGCCTTGATGCATGGTAACAATTTTTTGGAGGTGCACGTCGCTTCTCTGTGTCGGTCGCAGAGGGACACAACGCCTTGGCAAAGCCCTCTGCGTCGTAGGTACGCAGAAGCATAAACCTTGCTTTACTGTGTGGAAGTTTAGGGCAACACTTACAAAAGCAACTTATTATACATCCTTCAAAAGAGAGCAATCAGGACAGTACACAATGTGGGTCACAGGGAACACACCAACAGATCTAGTCAAATTTGAAACTGCAATAATCATGTTGAAAGCGAGAACATTCAAAAAATGTTTTGTGACAGGGAAGGGTTTGGTTTTTATTATGTTTTTTGAATTTGCGGTTTGAAATAAAGTCATTCATTCATTCAAATTACTTAATTTTCAACATCATCATAACTGCAAGCCAGTATAAGAGAAAGCCATTTATTGAATAGGTTATTAAGGAACAAAGGGCAAAAAAATACACATTTCCTTGACTTATACACATTTTAGTACTTTTTTTCTTTTGTCACATAAAAATAAAATGTCTCCCTAAGATTTAAGCTTGTCTTAAATGAACTGAAAAACATTTAATGTTAGTATGTAAGGGTTTTAAGTGCCAAAAAAGCTAGGTTATCATCTCAGAATAAATGTAGCAGTGAGTAAAAGCAATGGCAGTGGCATTAAAACTTTACTGAAGTGGAGAAGGTTTTGGCCCAATATCCATCCATCTTTTACATGATCTGGGTACTTAATGCCATTGGTTTCATTCATGCATCCTGGCCTGGTATGTGATGTGTCAGGAAGTATTAATGTTGTTTTTCAATCTTTCCCTCCAGTGCATATTTTTGTGACTCGCCAAAGCTGAATGATTATGTGTAAAAAACAGGTTCTAACTCTGTGTAATAGTTTAATAAAACTCCAAGCAGCGCTGCTTCATCAGTGTAAGCTTAACAAACTTCAATATATACCATGTGCAAGTGGCATCAGCCATTAAAAAGGCACAAAAACAAATGCATGCATTACTGTTTCTCAGACTAAATGACAGAACAGCGGCTGCTGATTTACTTCTTCATAACTCACCACTATAATATCACTATGGAACCCCAGTTAGAACTTACTTAACAACATTAATTGAAGATAACACAACATTATATGGCAGATTGTAGAGATAAATAGGCGCCAAACTAACAGAAAATACGATGTTAGTGAAGGAGATTTCATCGCCTCATTCTGTGTCTACTTGCTTCAAGAAGCCTCTGTTGTGATTAATAGCCTGCAGGAGCCTGGTCTGCATCGTCCTCTCCACTGGGTACCTCTCGTAGATAGGCAGCAGTAACAGACAATGGCAGGTGAGGGATTCTGGCAAATGGATGTCAGCAGCGTCGGGGAGGACAGCGACTCTCATCTTGATGCTCTCCATGCCCAGGAAGGGTACGCGGTCGCAGCCTGTGAGGAACACTGGCGACAGAAACATCTTAGATTAATTAAAGAAATGTCTCAAATAGCTGAAACTAACCTCACTGAGTCAGGTCTGAGAGATGATAATGAGGACAATCATTTACTTACAGAGGAATTTTTTCTTGTCCTCTGCCGTCAGATTCTCAAACACCTCCCAGAAGGTCACGATGTTTGGATGACTGTCATGGTAGACTCCTTCATAAACTGTGTTCTGTTTGGAAAAAAAAATAGATATGAAAATGAGTAAGTACATTGACTCACCTACTGTACTTACACATTTTAATGCACTTGTACTTTACTCAATTTTTTCAATTTTATGCTTCTTTTTACTTTAACTCCACTACAATTCAGAGGGACTGACTTAACTTCTTACCCCACTCTGTGGTTCTTAGTCACTTTATTCATCTGATGCAGCAATTTTATTTTATCTTTTATTTATCTATTATTATCTTTAATTTTCACTTTTTATTTTTTCTCTTTAATCTTACGATATAATGACGAAAACTGTTTGTGGGTGTGTCTGTGTGTCTGTTCCATGTTTTTCTCCTCACTGACTTGGTCAATCCATGTGAAATTTGGCACAGTGGTAGAGGGTCATGGGAGGATGCGAATGATGCAATATTACATCAACTGGTCAAAGGGGGGCGCTATAGCAACCGATTGAAAATGCAAACTTTGAATGGGCATATCTCATGCCCCGTATGTCGCAGAGACATGAAACTTTGCACAGAGATGCCTCTCCTCATGAGGAACAAATTTGTCTCAAGAACCCATAACTTCTGGTTATATAGATTTTCCGCCATTTTGAATTTTTTGAAAAACACTTAAAATCGATCTCTTCCGAGGAAGTTTGCGTATAACATCTCAAGGGTTTCACTGATCACCACGCAACTTTGTAGGCATATGACCACACATAATCTGAGGGGACCCCTCCATTATTGACCCCATCAAACAAAATGGGGGCACTAGAGAGCTAATTTCTTATCTAGGCCTAACTGCCATATCGATATTTACTAAACTTGGTAGATATGTAGAACAGGACGCTTCAAGGTGACTGGAGAAATTTAACTCTAACTGGGTGGCGCTATGACAACAGAAAAATGCTTAAAAATGGCTAAAATGCGACCGATCACTGTGGCTCCCCCTGTGGCCAAATGTTTTGGGTTTTTTTTCTTCTAATTTTTGGCATGACTAAGTCATGGTATGGTATGCTGTACATAACCACAGAAACTGTCAGTGTGTCATTCTGTCAGTCAGTCATTCTGTCTGTCCCACGTTTTTCTACTCACTGACGTGGTCAATCTACTGTACTTTCAATAAAGCAATTGTACTATCAAATTCACAAAAACTCTGTCTGAATACATTCTTCTTAATGGGTTCAGTTGACTATTTAATCTGCAATTTCCTATGACCTGTATCCCAAACACACACCACGTGAAACTGTATGTGGGCAACTGTGCACTCATTGGGTATGGACTAGTTTAGGTGATTGTGGGAAACTCCCAAACTACCAAACAGCAATGAATTCATAAAAATTGTTGCCAGAAAATCTAAAAAACAATATGAAATTTGTTGCTGTTTGGTAGCTTTAGACTTGAGTGATTTCCCCACAAGCGCCTTACTGTAGAAACTAGTCCAGAACTTAACTCAGATTTCAAGTCTCTGACAAACTGAGAATGTATGGTATCCATTGAAAAACTGTTGGGAGTAATGTAAAATACAGACAAATGAGCTAATACATGATACTCTGATACTGTATTCTTGTCTGAAATGATTTCTTTGGACAAAAGTTAATATAAAACTTGGAATATTTGACTTTAAAATCACTGTAAAGATAAATGTCTGTATGTGCATTTCTGACTCTCTTCAAGATTTTAAAGTCAAAAGTTTCTCCTGGTTTTCAGCAGACCTTCTTGAACACCTCCCAGTCGTAGTTTTCTTGGCCCACCGTCACGGCTTGCAGCTCCTCAGGCTGGAAGAACTCCACCACGTCGATGTCACACACCTTGAAGAACCCTTGCTTGAACGCTTCGAACACTCCCTCCACTGATTTGTTGAAGGCGTAGTCGATGTAGGCGTCGACGAACTCTTTTCTATTAAGAAAAAATAATTTAAAATAGTACAAACTGAGTGCTGATATTGTCCAGAGATCTTGCTTATATAATCCAAGAGTGACTCCACACGAAATCCTGAATGGCAGGACATTATTGGTGCACTGCTCTCTACAGGCTGACAGTTTTAACTCATGAGGATGAATAACTACAAAGTTGGGAGGATACCAAAGAGACAGACTGTAAACTGTAAGACGTTTGAAGGTTGTGAGGCAAACTCTAAATCTGTGCTGCTGTGAGCACTGTGCAGATTGATACATATGGCAGTTCTGTATAAACATACTTGTTCAACGCTGTGACAGGTTTTCCAGGTTCTGTCGGATCAAGCTCAACTTGCTCACCACCCCAGGGCACCTTTAAGGAATGGTGATCACAGTCAGATTAGAATATTGTAGCACTGTAGTAAGTGGGTAAAGGCAAATAACAGACCAGCTGGATCAGTCAAAAAATTACAGCACTTTACTGTAATGCAGCCCATCTAAAATGTAAGACATTATCTTGTCTCATATCATGATATTAATATAATATGGATATTGCTCAGCCCTAAGTACAAGTTTGAAATAACACCAGCAGTCAGGAAGGCTGTGATTGAAGGAAACCTACAGTGAAAGTAATCTCCGAGTTTTGTACTTTTTCGGGAGTGTAGTCCTCCAGCATGCACCGGCAAGACCTGAAGACACAATGAATACACAAAAGATCAATTTGAAGGAATACTTCACACACACATAATGAGCAGTTGTATATCAGTAACTAACCCCAGGTTATTCTCGCATACCTCAATGGTGAACGAAGAATCCAAAAAACAGAGGAAATTCTTGATGAATTGGTGTGAAAGGACAGCAGGTTTAACTACATCAAAACATCCGTGACCAAACTCTCACACAACTTGTGCAGTTTAATCCAAGTCTTATTTATCCAGTTGTATGCTCAGCACTTCCCAAACACATGTACTTTTGCTAAAACCATACTATTATTTGAAACGATCACGCATACGAGTAGCACGCACAGGCAAGCGTATGGTTTGATCTCTGCTCGTGCATTCCATTCAGCAAAGTTCAAACTTATATGCTTGCCCATGCGTGCTATTTGTCCATGCCTGAGACTGTTTATGCAGCCCCCGTTTACTTCAATTCATCAGAAATCTTTTTGGATTGTTCGTTCACAGTGTAAGCATGCGAGAAATACAGATTTCTTCACAAATCCAGTGTAACATGGGGTGAGTTACTGACTATAAAGTGTTATAACTCAAAACTACCAAACAGACGACTTAACTTTGTGCAGTAAAACAAAAAAGTACTTTTGTTCATTTAAAATAGCTGTAGATTGAAACAGCAATACAACAAAAGAAGCATCATTTTTAAATCTTACTCTGCCATGACAGGTTCAAACTCCTTCATGTCGTCCAGTGAGGGTTTGACTCTGAGCAGCTTCTTGAAGAGAACCAGTGGGACGGGCATGTGGATAATGTTGTGGTTGAAGAGAGCCAGGCCGCACAGAACGCCAAACAGGAAGTAAGTCTTCTCGTCCACTTTTGGCTGTTTGGTTGATGACAAACGCATGATTAGGATTTGGTACAATTCAGTAACTCACCCTCAGAGGTAAAGCAGGTCGTCCACTGATTGGAAGATCAGCGGTTCGATCAGTGGCTCCTCCAGTATCACTGGGCAAGATACTGAACCCCAGATTGCTCCTGATGGATATGGCATCGGTGTGTGAGTGTGTGTGAATGGTTACTGAGTAGCAGTTGGCACATTGTATGGTAGCCTCGGCCACCAGTGAGTGAATATGTGTGTGAATGGGGGAATGTGACTTGTAGTGTGTAACGTTCTTTGAGTGGTTGGAAGACTAGAAAGGTGCTATACAAGGGCATGTCCATGAACCATTTACCATCCCATGTTTTCACAGGATGAAAACATGGGATTTATCTTACAAAATGTAAAACAGGGCATCACACCCCCCACATTGCACCGCCATGTTTCTACAGTAGCCCAGAAAGGACAAACCAAACACTGGAGATAGAGAGGGGGTTTTTATGTAAGTGCTGGAAGCCACTAAATCCTACACGCTGCACCTTTACTTTTCTCTTTAATGTACTGGTCTTACCTTGGGAGGAAACCAGGCCAGAGTCTTGGTCTCGTTGTACATGAACATGTCAGACTCGGGAGCCATTAGCTCATCAAACACATGCAGGAAGAAGTCCTTTTTGTGGACATTCATCACCTTATTGACGTCCACAAATTTAACCTAGGAAGGAAAAAATAATACGTGTTTTTGCTTGTAGCCAATGGCTTTGTGAGAGAATTACTAAATGTTTAATTACTAATTCTGACAGCTCACCTTCACACAGTCCTCTATTTCTACCATCGACAGCCAAATCTAAATCTTTAGTCAATAAAATTTTACATTTACCTAATTCTAATTACAATAAAACATTTTGTTTCTATTGGGTAACGGCATGTGTCCAGGCATTTATGTCCGTATATTTTTAATGGAAAATTATTACCAATATAACATCAAACGTCCACTGTAGTTGACTTATTGCTCAAGGAGCACTCAATCAATTTTACACATAAAGTTAGGAGTTCTCTTGAAGCAATGGAACAGATGCTTTCAAGTTGCATTGTGGGAAGTGTAGGATCTGGTGCTGTTGATGTTCTACCCATACCAGCGGTTTTAAGCGTACTTACCAAAAGCTCCCTTCTGAAGGCGCAGTGGTCGGCTGCACCAAGCTGTCTGAAGGTGTCCTCGACCAGATGAGCTCGTCTCAGAGTTAGCTGGAAGATCGGGGCTGGGGCAGAGTCTTTTTCAGGATGCATTAAAGCCATTTGATGCATGAAATGTTGTGCTTCCTGTAATTTCAAAACCCTTCGTTAAAAATCTCTTTATAAATATCTCACAGATAGAAAACAATTTTGAGTAATATTATAGAGTACAAGATATATATTCTTTAATACGAATGCTCAAATTAAGAAACAATTTATTTTTACACATACTGTACCTTTGCTACAGTTGCAAACATGTTAAAGACGGACATCTTGCAAACCAGAGTGAACAGGAATGGGTAGCGGCAGAAAATGGCGGGTGTGTTTTCATCATCCTTTAAGAAAAACAGTCAATGATTTACAATAGCTTATTTCAGTAATAAGCAGTCCAACTGAAAATTAAAAGCATTCAGGACTGACTGTT
The DNA here is from genome assembly GCF_041903045.1 of Epinephelus lanceolatus. Taxonomy (NCBI): domain Eukaryota; kingdom Metazoa; phylum Chordata; class Actinopteri; order Perciformes; family Serranidae; genus Epinephelus; species Epinephelus lanceolatus. The sequence goes on from NC_135737.1 coordinate 30,948,113, forward strand.
CCCATAAAACAATTTAACACAGTGTGGCATACTGTGTGTAACATGTGTTCATACCTCCATTTTAGAAAAACGCCACCAAAGAGCGACGTCTGTGATGGGCACATTACCACTGATTTCCTCTACGTAAAAGGTGCTCAGGGGGACTTTGTAGGACTTTCCGGCTTTGTTTGCCTGTGAATAAATACATACATTAAAAAAACACTATATAGCAAAAAATATTTTTTGCTATATACCAATCAAGTTGCAGTCTATTCAGACTCATATAATACATGTAGTGACAACTCTGAAGCAGTTTAAAAGAGCTATATGTAAGAAATCTAAAGCAAATAGTCGTAAAATCCTCCTAATATGTCACAGAGACTAAGGAATAATGTTCATATAACATACTGATCTCACCGACAACAACAGGACAGCCAGAATATTCGCATTTAAAAAACATTTTTACAGTCCGCAAATCATGTTTATGTTTTGAATTTGTGTTTTGGCCTGTTGCGCCACCCACCACCGTCTACCAGTCACGCAGTCAGTAGAGTCTCAGCATCAGTTACAGTTACGACTGAGCTACAGCAGCATGGCAAGCAGCATTAGCAGTGTCCCGGTACATAGCATGAGCAGCCGGCTTCTCCTCAGCTGTATCCCGGCAGCAGCGTTAGCAAGAGAAGCCAAGAGAAGCTTGGTCCGCTGGAAAACCGAAGATCAAGGATGCGGCGACGCGGCCCTGCCACGGCAGCCGCCCATGGGCAAACAAATCAGTCTCCAGCGTGCCGCTGTCCAGCAACCTCGAATCTGTAGGGGGGGGGGGGGGGGCAGACACGACTCGCGGCAGTATTTTGAATTTGAGTGCAGTAACCGTTTTGGCCACATTCTTACATACAGCGCCTTTAATTAAAGGTATTAGGTGTCACATCTCCAACAGAAGATCTATACAATCAGCACAGTTTAAAGGTGGACACCCAAGATTAGTGTCACCAAGTCAGTACCCGACCATTCATTCATCCATTCATTCATTTTCCGTAACCGCTTATCCTGTTGGGGGTCACAAGGGGGCTGGAGGCAGGGTACACCCTGGACAGGTCACCAGACTATCACAGGGCTGACACATAGAGACAGACAACCATTCACACTCACATTCACACCTACAGACAATTTAGAGTCACCAATTAACCTGCATGTCTTTGGACTGTGGGAGGAAGCTGGAGTACCTGGAGAAAACCCACGCTGACACGAGGAGAACATACAAACTCTGCACAGAAGGGCTCCCCCACCCCAGGATTCAAACCAGAAACCAGGAACCTCTTGCTGTGAGGTGACAATGCTAACCACTACACCTCCGTGCAGACCTAATTTGAGCTATTAGTATTCAAAGCCATTTGAGTTATGACATTGAGTAATGATGCGAAAAATGTTTTTGCAAAACATTATGATGTCACAGTGAAGTCGACCTTTGATCCTTTGGATATAAAATATCATCAGTTCATAATTTTATTGCGTTAGACATCTGTGTTCATGAATTCTTGACTTACAGCCAAAAACATGTTGTGCTAGGTCACAGTGGCCCTGACCACCAGACTTTAATCAGTTTACCCTTGAGTCCACATTTGAAGAAATTTCCTCATTTGTCCACGAGAACAGGACGGATGTGGGGTCGGAGTGACTTTGACCTTTGATCACCAAAATTTAATCAGTTCATCCTCGAGCCCATTGGATATCTGTGCCAAATTTCAAGAAATTAACTCAAGGCGTTCATGAGATATTGCAAGAATGGGACGGACAGATGAACAAACGCAAGATTTAAAATTCTATTAAAGCAGCACCTTTTGACAACGACTTAGATTGTCCATAAAACAGACAAAAGTATAGCTGTCAAAGCCTAATTATTTCATATCAAAGGTAAGTTTCACTGTATCATGTGTCTGAGGATGTGAGGGGTCGGTCTTTGTTTGTGGTGCATGGGATTTAGTTAGTGATGGTTTTCTGTTGGAATGCAAACACCATACAAATGTGAATGTACAGTATTATGTAAATACTTGGTCTAATATTACAATAATGGAGCATCATCAGGTGATCATATATATATATATATATATATACATATATATATATATATATATATATATCTTCATTGTTGTTATACCAGGAGCTGTCCTGTTTGTCAGTGTCAGCGATTTAGTCAATGCCGGTTATTTTGTTGAGTGTTATATGTGAGCAGTTCTGTAAACTGTCACAAATGTTAAGTTCAATCAAACCTCTCTAAACCCTATGGACTTATTTGTTTTCAGCTATGGTCCAGACTTAACATACATCAAGAGTCAAAATCTGTCTTTATGAGCCTATTCCAACAATAAATGATTCCCTTTCATCTTTGATCCCAAATTCAAAAAGTGAAGTAGGTCTGACACTAAACTCACTAACTACTGAAATACAAACACAGAGCACTGACTTTGTAGAGGAGCTTGAGAGCTTCCAGCAGGTATTTGACTCCAGGGTTGTGAGTCACCAAGAGGCCATTTCTTAGCATGAAGGACAGGGCCTTCCTGAACACCAGGATGTGCTTCGTTAGTATGGAGGGTGTCAGGGACGACCACAAGGTTTCTGCAAATGACAAACACAGAGTTAATGATATATGGTTTATACATTTTCATACAACAGTTTAATCCACTGATGACTTGTATGGTTTTATATTGTACATTTTAAAATTAGGTTGAGGGAAATATAAACTTTGGATACAATTTAGTGTCTGCTGTTATATACTTAGTGTTTTCAGAGTCTTCTCATGCAGATCTGCAATGATGATAGCCAACCCCAACACATCAGTCATGACATGAGACTCCTCTTGGAGAAGGGGACACGTCAGCAGAATCGGTAAGATCTCTGGTGATTTCAGGGCATCTTTTGAAGCCAAAAGCAACCCAATCAGTGGTGTAAGATTTACCTGCATGGAAAAGAGATCGATAAGATAAAGTTGCACAGCAAGCATTTATTTGTAAATTAATAAATCAATGCTCCAAAAGGGTTTAGAGCCTGGTAGGTCACTACACATGACAGGGGTGGTTGGGTAAGGGGAGACTAGATCTCATTAAGTCAATTTACACTCACCAGACACTTTATTAGGTACACCTGTTCAACTGCTTGTTAGCCTAAATAGCCAATCACGTGGCAGCAGCTCAGTGCATTTAGGCATGTAGACATGGTCAAGACGACCTAATAGTTCAAACTGAGCATCAGAATGGGGGAGAAAGGAGATTTAAGTGACTTTGACCGTGGCATGGTTGTTGGTGCCAGACGGGCTGGTCTGAGTATTTCAGAAACTGCTGATTTACTGGGATTTTCACACACAACCATCTCTAGGGTTTACAGAGGATGGTCCGAAAGAGAAAATATCCAGTGAGCAGCAGTTCTCTGGGTGAAAATGCCTTGTTGATGCCAGAGGTCAGAGGAGAATGGCCAGACTGGTTCAAGATGATAGAAAGGCAACAGTAACTCAAATAACTACTGGTTACAACCAAGGTCTGCAGAAGACCATCTCTGAACCAACAACACGTCCAGCCTTGAAGCAGATGGGCTACAGCAGCAGAAGACCACACCAGGTGCCACTCCTGTCAGCTAACAACAGGAAACTGAGGCTACAGTTCACACAGGCTCAACAAAACTGGACAATAGAAGATTGGAAAAACGTTGCCTGGTCAGATGAGTCTGGATTTCTGCTGCCACATTCAGATGGTAGGGTCAGAATTTGGTGTAAACAACATGACAGCATGGATCCATCCTGCCTTGTATCAGTGGTTCAGGCTGGTGGTGGTGGTGTAATGGTGTGGGGGATATTTTCTTGGCTCACTTTGGGCCCCTTAGTACCAACTGAGCATGGTTTAAACACCACAGCCTACCTGAGTATTGTTGCTGACCGTGTCCATCCCTTTATGACCACAGTGTACCCATCTTCTGATGGCTACTTCCAGCAGGATAACGCACCATGTCACAAAGCTCAAATCATCTCAAACTGGTTTCTTGAACATGACAATGAGTTCACTGTACTCCAATGGCCTCCACAGTCACCAGATCTCAATCCAATAGAGCACCTTTGGGATGTGGTGGAATGGGAGATTCACATCATGGATGTGCAGCTGACAAATCTGCAGCAACTGTGTGATGCTATCATGTCAATATGGACCAAAATCTCTGAGGAATGTTTCCAGCACCTTGTTGAATCTATGCCATGAAGAATTAAAAAGGGGGGTCCAACCTGGTACTAGCAAGGTGTACCTAATAAAGTGGCCGGTGAGTGTATATCTGAAGCAAATCAACAAATTATCTCAGTGATACATGGACATAATTAAATTAATGTTCTTTACTGATTGTCTGATCCATGGTATTTCCAGCATCTGGTCGAACGCTCTGCTCGCTGCCTCAAGGTCCACAGTTAAGGCACCTGCTGTTAATGGAGGTCCACTGATACCAAAAGCAAAGCATTAAAATAAATTAGCAGTGCCAATATGAATAAATTACAATACATTCAGATCACCTTTTAATTCTGAGGCTTACTCTCATATCTTAACATTATATCTGAGTTTGCAACTGAACAGTCAAACAATAGAAAAAGGACTCACTCAGCCTTGGTGAAACTTGCAACAAGACTTGAACTTGTCAGAAACATCGAGGATATTTCTCTGTTGAATAAGAACAGGGATGTGTTACTATATGTGATTTGTATGTGCACTTACACAGTTACTACAATAGTACAGTTATAAGAGAAGAACCTTTTTGCCTCTGCATTGCCATGTTTCATTGACAGCCATTTTTGTAGTTTTGTCTCATCAAGCCGCCCGGTTATCTGTCCTTGGTCCATACCCTGACAAGACAAACATTAGATTTAACTTTAAAGCCAGACAGCATAACAAATGTCACAAAATCATTATTTAAAAAATCACTTGAATAGTTTTTAATGCAAGGGGACATAGAAAAATGAATCATAAAATATGTGAACACATTACCTTCGTAGGTGAAGTGTAAGCAAAATTTGTATTCCACCCTGCTGATATTTTCCAGTCTGCTTAAACAAAGAAAAGACAATAAAAACAAACTTACAAATGTCATTTAAACTTCCTAATTTACACCACCTTCTACTAACAGAAAACAACATTACAGGGAGTTTCTTTTGAAATGAATTTACTGCTTAAATATTCATTTAACTGAATATTTACTGCCAACTGAGGCAGTAAACTACAACATTTCTCAGGGACTGTCCAAGAATGAGGAGCATCTTTAAGTCAAAACTTAGTCTCATAGTCTTTGGCAGCCATGTTACTGTCTAACATGCACCTCCTGAGATAATTATAAGTTTAAGAGGAGAAATGCGAGGAAGGTCAGAGACAGATCCACCCCATACACCTCAGTAAAATCCAGTTAACACCACACTACCCATACATACCACTGGGTATGTCTGCTGTACCGTCAGTGGTCCATGGAAGTTGCACCAGAGTGGGAGACAGGCTGTCCTCTAGTTGCCCGGTCCCAATTTGACCTTTGGCCCCATTGCCAAAAGCCCACAGCTGGCCAGATGAGCTCAGAACCAGAGTGTGACGCCTGGGAGACAAGACACAATTATGAATGTAATGAGAAACATCATGACGTAAAAGTATTTCCGAAACACCCTCCTAGTTTTTACCTGCCACATGAAATCTGAGAGGCGGGTCCACCCAAACCGGCGACCTGTGTAGGTCTGTCTTTGTGAGCAGAGGAGTTGTGACCGAGCTGACCATGGCTTCCTTCTCCAAAAGTGTAAACCTTGCCATCCTAGAAATGACACCATCATATGAAACAATATCTTAGACTGTAATTATCTTTACAATGTGTTAATTAATGATGAGTGAAGTCAGGAGATTTTGTACCTGTGTTAACACAGCAGAGTGAGCCTCCCCACAGCTGATGGAGGAGACACCCAGAGCTCTGAGGGCAGGTACCTGACAGATGTTGAACCTGCCTGTTGAAGATCATAAAAAGAAGATATTCATTTTAAAAAGGCAACACATATGAGATCTGCTTATTTAGATGAAATATATATCCCCAAAAACTTGTCTGAACATCTAGATGAAAAAACATTCAGTTTACAGCACGATGAATAACATTTCTAACTCTTTTTCCAAGTCGCAGCTTCTTGTTTTACCTAATCCAAACGAAGATGGTAAAAATTGTTCTGCTGGGAAACCTCATGTGGATGCCACCTGACACGCATCACCCACTCAAACACGTCCCACAGATGCTCGATCTGACTGCGGAATTTGCGGGTCAGGTTGAAGCTTTGAGCTCTTTTTTTACGTTCTTCAGACCGCTCCTGAGCATTTTTTGCAGCGTGGCATGGCACACTGTCCTGCTGGTTGCAGCCATCAGGGAGTCAAGTTGCCATGAGGAGGTGTACTTGGTCTGCAACTGTGTTTGGGTGGGTGTTGTGTGTCAAGTGGCATCCACAGAAATGCCGGGAACGTCTCCTTTGACTAACATAGCACAGCTCACCAATGGAGGCTGGTAGTGAGTTGAACAAACATCCAAAATGTAAAGCTTGTACAGGAATACAGTTTATCTTTATGGATTATACTCGTGCCAAATTGACAAGAATACTGTCGACGTATGACTCCGTCTGTCTTGTGTTTCTAGAGTTATGTGTGTTTGCAGACACGTAATGAATCGTTAATATCTAATGTTTCTTAAAGGGAGTTTGGTGTATTATTTTCCACCAAGAACAGGAAGGGAATTAATCTCAAATTAATCTAGTTGTAGTCTTGCAAATAGTGACCCTGCAAGATCCCCGAACTTTACAAAATCTTACAGTGTGTGACTAGAAACTAGTGCTGTCTTTAGATGTGAGAGGGCGTCAGACAATTCTTGTAAAAGTCCTCTAGTCCTTGGTAGGCATAAATGTCATCAAGTGAGTTTGTGACTGTGTTAAAGTATTAGTACCCTTCTCATCCACCCTGTTGACCCCCAGCTGGCCGTATTTATTGGCCCCACAGCAGTACACCAGGCCTGGGAGTGTGAGGAACAGAGTGTGGCTCCCTCCAGCTGAAATCTGAGTCACTGCTACGCCAGTCAGAGCGGTCACCAGGTCAGGTGTGTACTGCAGCGACACCTCCTTCCCCAGACCCAGCTGGCCATGACTGTTCAAACCCCACGAGAAGACGTCACCTCCTGTAAAGTGGAAAATAATTGAGAAAACGTAAGTCTGTTTCTTAAATATACTTTTACTAAGATGACTTACTTAGCACTTTATCGTGCCTGCAAGGGATGGAAAAACTGGATGGCACAGATAACGTGAGATATGAAAATCGAAACCAATACTGCTTTACACATAACTAGAGCGTGCACTGTTCCATATAAACACACACAGATGTCATCACAGTGTTTATTGTTTTACCTTTAGTCAGTGCCAGGGAGTGGGAGTTCCCACATGCAACTTGAATCACTGGTATTTGCAGTGGCAGCGGCACCTGACTGTGTGTCGATGAGACAATGATACGTTAAATAATGAACAAAGATTTGCTGACTTTCAGAGTTACATCTATAAACTGAGATCTTGCCTTGGTTTGTTGTTCAGTAGGTGTGGTGAAATGCCTCGCTGTCCATCCTCTCCTGCCCCCCAGGAGAACACCTGCCCAGATGCACACACTGCCAGACAGTGGTCCTGACCACAGGCTATGGACACCACATCGCCCAGCCTCTCCACATGACCTAACGCAGGAGGACAGAGAATCACAAACTGGGATGTGAAGTGGAACAATCTAACCTTGATAACTCCAATCTAACACTACACTAATCAGCCTTAACTGATTGAAAGAAAGACCATGTACGTCTTGAAAGTAGACAGACATCTGATATACAAATAAAGAGGCACAGCATTTAAAAACTTCGCTGCCACTTTTAAGTACTCAACTGCAGTGGTATAAAGTGTTTGCATTTCATGCTACCTAATACTTCCACTCCACTGAATTCATTTTACAGCTATGATTTCTAGTTACTTTTCACATGACAATTTTACCTCACAGCATAAGATCATCTTAATATAATGCACTGTTAAAGATTAAACAATCCAACACCAGTGCATGGAAAAAGTAGTTAAACTGAGTTCAACATCAACCTACTACAAAATAATGTTACTTACATATTAATGCATCAATAATAATAATTCAACATTATAATTTTAAAACTGTATGCAAGAAAATAACTCTTCATAATAACTACTTTTACCTTTAAAAGTTTGATTATATTATAATAATCATGTGTGTCATTTTGCAGGAGGAATGCAGGATTATTTTACTGTGTAAAACCCTGAATGCACCACTCTCCTGGATGTCCAACCCTCCCATCCGCACAATAAGGCGCTTTAACTTTCGTTGCCTTCACTGACCGACAGTAAACGAAACTGAAAGTTAGCTCTGTTTATGAGCTTGTGTAATATGTGCGGTGGTGATTCATAGCTGTCGATGGATGCGATAAACTCATTAGACATAAGTAAACACAGTTTAAGTTCCTCATAAATCATAGTTTTGTTTTGTTTGTTTGTTCTTGTGGAGAAGAAACAAAGAAAATGAGACAACCCTGCATTACATTTAACAATTTTGAAGTAATGTTTAAAGTAAATAAATAAATACCGGCCTAATAACATTAAAACTTAATAACTTAACTACACTTTTATTTACTTATTTCTTTGTATGTCGGAATATTCTGCTGCCTACCTGGTGTCTTCCCATCTTTACGTTTCTTTCGCCCAAGTTGTCCCTGTGCGTTGTGTCCACATGACAGCACTCCTCCATCCCTGGTGAGGAACAAAGTGTGCTGGTCCCCGCAGCAGATGGAGGTTATGGTCCCGTGGACAGTCCAGGACGCCGGGCTGAGGGCTCTCTGTGGCTCAAACTGTCCACTGGAGCTGTCTCCCCAGCAGTACAGCTGCACCATGTCTCCACTGGAATCAGCTGATGTGGTTACAGCGTCTGTGCTAATGAGGTTTTATACCAGTTAGTGCTGCCTTCAAGTGCTGTCGGAGGTATCAGTATCGCAGTCGAATATATGCACATAAGCCACTCAGTCTGGGGTTGCAGCATGTTGAATAGGTCTAGTTAAATGTCTAACACGATGCACACGTTTATTACTGGGTGGATTTTTATTTTACTTTGGACCAAAAGCAAGCAGTGCACAGCAAACAGGATGAACGATAGTTGTGGTGTAATTTACGAGCTTACCCGGAAGGCAGCATGAGAGCAACAGAAGCTGCTTGAAGTGTTTTCCTAGCATTTTTATGCAGATCAAAGTGTCATTACTTTTTTATTAGAGACAATAATATAAATAATGCATTCGTAGAAAATTGTTTTATTATTACAAATAAACGTGTCAGAATGATGAGTTGTGTTGGTTTTGTTTTCACAGAAATGAAACTCAGATGGATGCTGGGTGGATTCCTCTGCAAACAGATGTGTGATCATTATCATCTCAGACCAACCTAAACTGAAACTAATGATGATGCAGTTTCCTCAGAAGTGTAGAACACAGACACATGCACACATTTTTATTTATACACCAACATGTGTGTGTGCTATCACATTGGTCATCTATTGAGATGCACTTTAAAACACAGTTCAACAACGTCATATAATAATATTAAAGGCAGGGTGAGCAGTTTTCTTGAAAAGGCAAAAAAGGCCAGAATTAGCAAATTGCAGCTGTCCTCCTGCACCTCTACCCTCTCTGACTTAAGCCCCTCCCACCAGGCATGCTTGGCCATATGCATGTGCTGCATACAGTAACCTATAGGAGTACTAGTCATTCATTTAAATCACTCCAGTCGATCAATGCTGTTTTGTTGAGGCAATGCTATGACAACTACGACCCTGATTTCACCTGCCCTGTTTGGTTTGTTTCTATTGAACTCAAGTTCGTTTGCCCCCTAAGTGTGGTTTGTTTGGGCAGGTGTGAACACAGCAATCACACTCAGGTGTGCACCAAAACAACTGGATCGAGACCTTCTTTAAAAGGGAAATTTTGGTTCATTTCAACCTGTCTCCTATCGTCCTAAATTTGTTTCAAGTGACTAGTGACATAGAAATAATAGTTAGCATGTTAGCCGTTAGCCTAGATACAGCCGGGGCGCATAGTAGCATCAGACCTGTTAAAACGTAAGTGAACGGGCATACTTCAAGTGCAAAGTTAGTCCACTAAACAAGCTTTTTTTCCACAAAGACCGCCTCATATCATTAGGATAAATGTCAGAGAACATATAAATCTCATAGCATGCCTGAACAAGCAGCAACAGCTGGAAGGCAGAACTGGACAGTAGCCTGAAAAGTTCATTCATTTATTTTGTGAAAGATTTATAGAATAATGGCTGACTTTTTGCCAGACTTCGACTTTGTGGAGGAGGAATTTGATTTTGCAGAGTTTGATGGCCGCCCTTATTTATTTGAGCCAGAATACACTGACGAAGAGCTTCGTGAAATTGAAGAACGGAGGAGGAGGAGAGAGAGAGGCGCAACAGGTAGAGGACAAGAGAGGAGGAATGGCTGCTGCAAGGCTGTGTAGCTCTGGAGATTGGTGGTGTACCTGTGAATGCTGTGCCCCAGTGCCCACAGAAGAGGAATGCCTCTGTTGCAAGGAATGGGACCGGTTGTAGCCTTATTTTCAAGGTCTGGATGTGACCGAGGACGAGACACCTCCACCTGGAGTAGTATCCAGCTGGGCTTTATCTAGAGCTCGCGAGATATATTTCGGCTGCGCTTTGGAAAGCAGAGCTAAATGGTAAACAAACATGGCAGCACACCGGTAAGGTAAGACAACACGTTTACATGTTGTTTTCTATATGTTCTCTGACATTTATCCTAACGATATGAGGCGGTCTTTGTGGAAAAAAAGCTTGTTTAGTGGACTAACTTTGCACTTGAAGTATGCCCGTTCACTTACGTTTTAACAGGTCTGATGCTACTATGCACCCCAGCTGTATCTAGGCTAACGGCTAACATGCTAACTATTATTTCTATGTCACTAGTCACTTGAAACAAATTTAAGACGATAGGAGACAGGTTGAAATAAACCGAAATTTCCCTTTAAGAGGTGGTCTCCTGTCCGGTTACAAATGAACTCTGGTGCGGTTCGTTTGTGGTGAGAATGTGTTCCGACCTTGATCCGAACCAACTGCAGTCACATGACACATTGTTTGGGTTAAACATGAGCATGTTACAGTCCTGAAGGATTATTAATGTGCACCTCCTCCTGTACTGCCTTAATATGCACATTCAGCACATCCAATGCATCAAAACATTGTCTTCTAGTTGGAGCCGCGCCTCGTTTTCAAACTGTATGGTTTGACTAAAATGAACAATGACAGCAATATAGTCCACGATAACCAGCGCTAAAATCAACCTGCGTAGTTGTCCCTCCATTGTCACATTTATCTTGCAAGTGTACTTTTCTTCGTTTTGTTTACTTCCTGGATTTCTCTCACATGGAAATTCTGACCAATCAGGAGCAGCTTTCTAGCGCAAGGCATTTGATCTGGTCCACTTGTAAATGCTACGAAGACTACGAGACTACGAACCAACTCTAGGCAATTATGTAACTTTGCAACAAAATTGAACTGAAACCTATATTGTCAGACTCTCTTTTTATAAGTCCATCTCGCTTTTTTTTTGGGGTTGCTTTGGAGTGTAGTCAGTCATTGCTGGAATAGCAAACTTTCTGCATGATTTTCCACCACTGACTCAGGTTTTTACCGTCTGAAGGGACCCGCAGCGGCATCTGCATTTGTAGAACAGTCCATCTCTGTATCTCTGTAATGACTGAGCAGCATCCTCCAGGGCTTATATATGAAGTCAGTGCATAAATGCCAAAAACTGCAGCTCCTTAACTGGTCACCTGGGGCAGGCTCCAGATGCCTCAGTCTCCATAGACCCTCATGTTAAATTGCCTAACTTTTAAGCAGAAATAACACGTTTACAGCCCGGTACAAAAAATGGATTTGGTCTCTATCGCTAATTTCAACATATGTAAACTGCACAAGAGGGGAATTTTTACATAACTCACTCATTTACATTTTATTAAAGGTTAAAGTTATGCATATTTAAGTGCCACCCCGTGCTCCTCCACAGCTCCAACCTCCAAATATAGTCATTTCTGGCTCCAAAAATTCAAGATGGCAATGGGCAAAATGCCAAGCTTGAGGTTTCAAAACAGCAGTCCACAAACAAATGGCTGATGAAGTTGGGTTTTCTCTCAGACCACTTGAATTACAATATGCTGAAAGGTTATTATCGATTTTTGCCCATTGATGAAGACAAACCTCACGTACTCCAGCTCTAAGGCCATCTAATATTGGCGGTGTCTAGTGGTAACCAGCTGAGTGGTGCTCTGTCAAAGGGGCATTGCTTCAACTGACTGTTCACATTCTCTCTGCACCTCACCGACTCCTCTCCGTTGATTGTGACATCTATTATTGAATACACACCTACTGACCCGTCCTCAAAGCCCACAAACACATACTGTTGCTCACACACAACCAGAGTCAATGGATTCTTAGCCAGAGACACACATCCTATTCTTTCCCCGTCTGTGAGTCGTACAACTGTTAGGACGGGCCTCACGTGCAGATTACAGACACTGTTATTCTCCAGGGTGGTGGTGGGACGGGATACGTAGGCAGCATAGCATCCAGTTTTAGCCAAACACGCTTTAATGACAGGACCCTCGGCCTTAAATGAGCACAGTCTGACCTGGGATAAGTCCAAGATGTTCATGGTTTCATTATCAGTGGACAGCAGGGCATAGCTCCCATCAGAGGACATTTGGAAGTCTTGTGGCTGACAGTGAAACGTATCAGGCAGCTGAAAGTGCCAGCACAGCGTCTCCTCCACTATCTTCCAGGTGTACACCGCCCCTGAGGCGGTCAACACCACCACAAAATTTGGGTGCTCTGAAAGCGTTTGAAAGGCAACAACATGCTCTGAGCTTTCCGCGCAGGAGAAACGCTTGCTGATCGAGCCCGACCACAGACTGGCAGCTAACAGGTCTCCATGGCGACGGCCGATAAGGAAGGTGCTCTCAGGCGACACCTGGGCGTCAGATAGATACGGGTGTATGTTGCACACAATGCTCCCTTGTGCCAGCTTCCAAACCCGAGACACCCCTCGCTCAGAAATACTCACCCCACAGTTACTGTTAGGGGTGATCAGGATGTCTGTCGCTCTGCTGCCACTGATACGCAGGATGTTCTGACCTGTTTCTATCTGCCACACATATATTTCCCCAGCTGAGAGTGTCACAAGGTGGACGTTATCTGGGGTAAGGCGCAGTTTTACCACAGGACCGTCATGTAGGAATTTAGCATGTGGAAGTCCTGTTTCTAATCTCCATCTCCACACTGTCTCTGACCCATCGGAGGTGTAGAACCACTCAGCTGCTCCATCAACCACCACATCTTTCACTCCACACCCCATTTTCGGAGCTGTACCTGCAGCGTCTATCATCCCAGAGTCCCACACTGTCAGGCAGCCGTCATGAGCGACACAGACAACATCTGAGGCCATTTTGAGCAGCGTCTGAGGCTGCTTGTTTGTCTCCAAGGACAGCACACACTCCCCTGTACTGACCTTCCACACCAAGACGAGGGGGCAAGTGTCTAACAAAGCCAAGAAAAGGTGGCCATCCTGGGAGAGCACAGCCTGGGTGAAGGCCTTCCCTTGTGGAGCCAAGAAGCGGTCCCACAGCTCCCAGTCACACGTATCCCAAAGTGCAACCTGGTGAGACTGACACACCAATAAAGTGTTGATTTCATGAGAGTAGTCTACATTGAGGATGGTGTTAGATGTACCCCCAGGAAAGCTTTCTGTGACAAGTCTGGGTGGGTTTCTTTTGGCTGCCACATCCCACAGAGTTACACTTCCTGTCCTGTCAACACATGCTATTTCCCACTTATTTTCACACAGGATTATTGATGAAACCGCACTGTGGTTTGAGTTTGAACAGGTGCCGAGGAGGCTGCAAGTGTTGGTGTCAGATATGGACACCATGCCGTCCTCCTGCCCGCAGTACATGTACAAGCCATTAGAGGAGCAAACCAAACAGGTCACGCAGCTCTGACACTGAAAATGAGTCAAGAACTCGCTGGAGACGTCAACCACACTTACAAAACTCTCATCTTTCCACCATATGAATAACTTTTTCTGACATGCAACAAACCCCTCAACTTTGTTTTCCACTTTCTGGCTTAACTCTGTTTTCAAAGGGTCCCTAATCTGCAGGAACACCTCTGGGTCCGTCACATCCCACAAGAAAAGCTTGTTGCATTGTGTGGAAAGCAGCATGAATTGGCCGCTGCTCTTCACTCCTGCAAACTTCAGCTCTGTCTGCTCGCAGCTCAGTGATAGTTTGACTACATCACACCCAGAGCCTTTCCAAATCCAAGCTGCGCCGTCATCCATGATCTCTGCTACAATCCCACGCTCTGTCCCGGCTGCTTCTCTAACTGAGACGTCCTTAGTTTTGGCATTACAATTCAAGCACTGAATGGAGGGAACAAAGGAGGGAGCAGGGCAAAGCGCTACTCCTAATCCGCTTCCTCCTTTTTTCCTCTCCTGTCTGATCTCTCTGACATAACCCTTGAGCACAGGAAAGACCTTCAGATAAGGCAGGAGGCTCGTCTCTATCACTGTGAGCAGCTGCAGGGGCGAGCTCTGCAGTAAACAAGCACAAGACTTCAATATGCTTGCCAGGAGTGCTCTCTCCCTTGTCAAACAGTCGTGGGAGGACCCATCCTCACTTTCCAACATGTGTACAAGATCTCCCAGGAGTCCTGCTCGAACCATGGCCTGGTGAAACCTCGAAGACATTAACAGCCCCTGCTCCAACTCCCCCCATCTGTCACTTTCTTGCATGTGATGTGGCAATTCTAAGACCTTCCTTAAGTTCACGCGACCAACCTCTTTAGAGGAAGAGGTGAAGACAAACGGCTGGCTGGATGGCTGCCTGTCTATGTATATTTCTGTTTGGGATGTGTCCTTGTTTGGTCCAGATTTCTGCTTTACAAGAAGTGGTTTTGCACATCCACAAGCCCATCGGCCACTGAAATAGTCTGCCATCGCTGAATGTATCTCCCTCCTCACCTCATGAGAGCCTAAATACCTCTTAGTCACCACCAGCTTGAAATGCCTGCTCACCCAGAACAAAACATGTGACCCTGCAACTGTCCTCCTGATGAGAAACCGCCTCAAATCAAGCAGAAGTCTCTCCACGTCGATTTGCGGGACCCTCATTTTGGAGGAAGGGCTCTCATCCTGCTGATAACATTCAGTCAGTACTTTATTATCACAGGACAGCAGATCAACAAGCTCCGCCTCAGTGAGCCCTGTCCTGGAGAGGGTGAGGTAGGAGACAGCACGAGCCACGATAGAGGAGCCGTGGTTCTGCTCCAGGTGATCGAGCAGCGCAGAAATGGATGAGTGGACGCCATCAGGGAGAGATGACTCTGTCACATCTGAATCTGATGATGAGGGAAGAGAAAGGGACAGAGGGAGAGAGATGTCATGTAATCAGGCCGTGAAGAAAACTACAGAATATCACCAGCCTCATCCTGTAAGAATCTGTGTGTTTGTTTACTACAGTAGTCGTACCAGAGTGCCAGAGCGAAGTGTGTAGTTGCAGGAGTCGAACGTAGAGAGGCAAACAACAGGAAGTCAACACCTGGTTCACCAATGCCTGCTGTCCGGATGTCACTCTCCGCCCTGAACTTCTCAGCAGTGATGACAGCAACTTCACACACTGTTTCCTGTCCACCAATCCCAGCTGAACACACACGTATCCTAACTCCTTCTCATTGCCCTCGGACACACACTGAGGTGGACTTCTCTGTGGGCTGATGGCTTGCAGGATTTGTGTTCGGTTGGGGGAGACTGTGAGGATGAGTTTGACGCTGGGAGGAAGAGGGGATGGGAGGCTCTCCATGATGTGGGGTACAAAGTCCTTTTTGATGTGATGCAGGCCACCGAGGATGAGAACTAGAGGGTGTTTGTTGGAGGGCATGGAGGAGAGGAGGGACAAGAGACGATCTTTAAGCTCGGACAGACACATGATGGATGTCGGGTTACAGTTGGGATTGCAGTCTCTGACGTTAGTGATACAGCCAGGGCTGTCCAGGTCATCGGGACTCTGCTCAAGGGACGATCTGCTGTTATATCCACGGCCAATTTGATAACACAGGCTGGACAAAAGGTGTGTTGGGGACGGGTTGATGGACTGGTTGCAAAAATAAGTGATCACAACAGGATCACAGTCTGGAAGCCAAGACTTTATCTGTAGAGAGACAGAGACAAAACACTTTAAGTGCAGTTAAGTATCTGCAACGATTATTATCATTATCAATTAATCTGATGATTCTTTACCTGATTAATTGATTAATTGTTTGTCTATAAAATGTCTATGATGAAAAAATGTCCATCACCATTTCCCAGGACCCAATGGGATGTATTTAGATGTCTTTTCTGTACGTCCAAAAGCCCAAAACGAAATTGTGTGTGTTCATCCTACTTATATAAGAATACTTATATCTAGCTCTATCTGTTTGTAGCATGTATTTTATTGATTGAATCTGAAATGGTTAAGTTGTGGAGGGACTTAAAATCTTATTTGAGTTTTACTTTCATTTCAGCTCGCTTACCTGTTGAGCACAGTGTGCCAGCAGAACTGTCTTCCCTGTGCATGGTCCTCCGTTTACCACCAGTGGGCACTGTTGTTCGCTCTGCTCCACGTAGGCTCTGACCTACAAGGAGTGAAAAGGGAACTACAGTGATGTTGCACCTGCAATATACAGCTCTATCAGTGTCACACTGCCATGTTTAAAAAAAAATATATATATATATATATATATATATATATATATATATATATATACACACACATATACATATATATATATACACATATACATACACACACACACACACATATATATATATATATATATATACACACATATACATATATACATATATATATATACATATATATATATATATATATATTAAACCATTTAATGCTGTGCTTTGTGTTTAGAGCCACTGAGAAAAACTCCTTCATCCTGACCTCTTCCTCCTCTGGCCGTATGATGTCATAAAATCGAGACAGGACGTCACATAGCTCCTCCTGCTCGGCCTGCTCTCTGGCCAAAGCATCGCTGAGCTGGGAGTCTTCTCTTTTTGCTGAAATGCTCAAGCTGTCAATCATCCCCACAAGGTCAGAGCACACCTGCTGGCACAGAGCGTCAGCATAGCCCCGCCTCCTGGCTGTGGTGTAACCATGGCGAGGGTCACACTCTGTGGCAGTGGTGTAGACTAGAAGCTGGGAGGATGTGATGAGACCAGGGAGGAAGTTGTCACAAAGCTCTGAGTATAATTGTCCATGGGTGGGTGTTGTCGTCAGGTCGACGGTAGCAGCCTAAAGATACAGAATATTACTTTGTACAACACCTTTGATACAACCTGCATCTATATTTCATACTGAGCTATTTCTATTTTATTACAAAAAGTGTTTTATTTTATTTTCATTTTATTTAACCAGATAAGTCAATTCACAACCAATTGTTAATGACAATGACAATCTGACAGGAGAGACAGAAGGCAAGGAGCCATAATTTATAAAAATACAGATGTGAGAGAGTCTAACAATAAACTTACGTTGCAAATACCCCACATTATTTGACTCAAAATTTTTGATGTCTTGGATGTTTACAGAGGTTTACAGAGGTGATTTATTAGCTAAAGTTGTTACGGCCTCCATACAAACAGTAACAAAACCCCAGGTCAATAGGGGCATGAGGCTGCAACATATAAAAGAGGACGCCACACTAAAAAGTAACAGTTTACCCACAAGCTTTAGTATTTAACCCCACAGCATTAAACAAAGGCACAAACAAACCTAAGGAAAACAAAAGGGACTTGAGACCTTGGCCAAAAGGAACAAAAGGAGGGAAGACGCTGGGCCAACAAAACAGTGGGTCGTCGCTCCCAGCGTCTCCCCCTAAACTACCTAAAACAGAAGCTAAACCTAACTACCGGCAAATTCAGCCCAAACTAACACAGCAAAATAAAACAAGAAAACCCCAGCACCTAAATGAGCATGGGGGGAAAGAACCTGCTTGGGGAGAGAGGAAAAAAACAAGGGAAGAAGAAAAAGACTCCTCACTACCTGTGCTGTCATCTGTGTGCCATGCCTCCCTGTCTCTACACACCCTGCCCCTCTGATCACCTCCTCCTCTCTCTACCTGAGTGCAGAGTGCAGACTGCAGATTGCACTCAGGTGTGCAGCAGGCAGAGGGAGGAGGGAGTCAAGGCTGACAGAGAGAGAGCGAGAAAATAAGAGAGAACAGGCTGCTGCACATAACATAACAAATTTTTCATGTAAACTCATGGGTTATGACACTATGGGCCCCTAGGCACATATTTGCAAAGGACCCCAACTCTTTACCTACATAGGTGCAAGACCCACAGACTTTGTGGTGGTTTTGTGTCTTTTTGTAGTTGTATGGGTCTCTCTGTTGTAATTATGTGTCTTATTGAGGGTTTTTTTTTGTCTTTTTTGGTTGTTTTGTATCTCTTTGTAGTAGTTTGCCCGTTTTTGTAGTTATTTTGTGTCTCTCCAGTATCTTTGTAGTCCTTGTGTATCTCGTCATGGTGATTTAATCTCTCTTTCTGCACAGTACCTGTTAATTTGACTGACATTTTGCAAGTAAAGCCAGGTGAGGCCCTGAAACTGAGGGCCCCTGGGTCTGTGCCTGGTAAGCCTGATCAGTAATCTATGTGTAAACTGCCTGAAATTTGCCATGACAATTTCTGATAAGCCCCATGCTTTCCTTTGTGAAAACAAAACTCGAGATTTGTTTTCTGAAAGGCAAACAAGATCCACATTTTTTCAAAATGAAGAAAACAAGGAAAAAAGAATCTGAACATGAAAGTTGTGGTTTTGTCAATGATTCACACTATAATGTGTGTAAGTTAAAGGGGAGAGCTCCTCCTGTGAGACAATAATGGACCCTTACCTCCGGCTGTGGCTGAAGTTGTGCCTTCATCATCTCTCTCTCGCCTGTTGCGTTGATGACCTTGTGGACGTAAACGAGGCAGCGTCTGATGACGTCACTACCAGGACGGCTGTCCAGAGCAAATCGCAGATCTGCATCAAGGGCTGAGGAGAAGCAGCAACACTTCAACATCAAACTATTCTCTCCACCACACACACAGACATACACCTCACCTGATCTGCAGAGGCTCTGCGCTCTCTCTGGGCTCATCAGACCGTTGTGGACACACAGACTAACAGTGGTCTGAAACACACTCCTCAGCTCTTCTGTTTTAGCCTTCATCTTCATCTCCTCTTCCTCCTTAACGTCTTCCTGCTGAATCAGATAGAGTTGGATACTTGTGAGAAAACAGCATCACAACGTAACAGCTGTGACAGAAGACATAAATATTATTTATCCAGGCACATAATGTCTAAAATACTTTTTAAATTATTAATTTAATTTAATTTAATTTAAATCATTCATTTATCTCATTAAAAATATTAAAAAATTAATAAAAATAATTAATTTAATTATTGAAAAAAATATGAATAAAGTGTTATAAGTCATAGACACCAAACCATCAGTACTCTGCTCAAGGACACTAATTAGTACTCACATTTAATTAGTGGCCTACGGCTGTTTGCTCACCAGGAGAATCTTAATCACAACTTAATCTGAATGAAGACAACAGATGAATCATGTATTTCTGCGCTTCAGTGTGATCACCTGAGGACAGCAGGTGTTTCCATGTGGACGTCTCAGGCAGTAGGAGGGAGGGATGGTGTTCTCATCCCTCTGGTACACTCTCTCCAGCTCCTGGGTGCTGACACCCGCCCGCTGGCCCTCCCGCAGCAGCAGCTGGTACTCTGACACCTCCACCTGGGCGGGCAGGCAGGCCTTACCATACTGATGTCCCACCAGGGCCTGCAGCACCGCCATGTGGACACAGAGGAGACAGCAGCATGTTCAGTCCTGATAATCTCACACTTTTATGGTTGTTTATGGATTTATGAAGCTTGGCAGCTGATGTTAATGTACATTATAGTGTGTTGCTGAAAGTGCCTCAGGGCTACGACTGCGCTGATCACTCTGTATTACTCAAACTATGATTTAATTGCATTTTATTTTATTTTTTTAACACTATGATGCTGCAGTAGAGCCTGAGGCTTCACGTACTACTACAAACGCATGACTACATTAATCCTGATGGTTTATTTACCAGTAAAAAAGGTCCCGTGGAGCTCTTTCTGCATTCTTTAATCAGCTGCTGTCTGGTGTTTTCATCAGGCCAACGACTGGGATCACTGGACTCAAATGGGTCGATCACCTACACACAGACACACACACACACAGCCACACACAGCATAATGGTTAAAACAAACTAGAAGAGAGAGATATCTGATGATCAGTTTATGAAAAGCACACAGTGAGGAGCAGTAACAATCGGCCAGGTGGCAGCTCAGTAACATATGTTATTCTTCCATCTCTCTAATTACACACGCTTATGAAAAGAGATGGCACAATGTGCTGGTTAAACTGCCCTGAGGTGGTTTCACACACACTGACACACACAACGCACAGAGTCGCGTTACAGCTACTCATCCTCTTGTCTAATTTAATTAGGCAAAGTTGAGTAAAAATTGACTGCACTTTTAAGGGAATGGCCACAGGGGGATAATGGGAAAGAAGAAAGCACACACACACACACACACACACACACACACGACTGGTAGCTACCAAATAATATTGCTTTTGTATTGCACTGCTGGCAGTAAGCGATGTTACACAGAGAAGTCTTGGTGATGCTTGAATCTGTCTGTAATAGTGCTGAAACAGTTAGTCAATTATCCCTGCAGTCCACTGACTGAAATTACTTTTCTGGCTGCAGTGTTTCAGAATAATTCAATTCCATCTTGTAAAGGGATTGTGCAGGGTTTTTTTTCTGCTGTTGGTCAGACAAAACAGTAACTTTAAAGGAATACTTAACCTACACAATAGTCATGCTGTGTTACCTTCAACTGGTGAAGAATTTCTTGGATGCGTCCACAGATAAAGTGAAAATATTGGTTTGCTGATTGATTCTGTGTTTAGCAACAGCAAAACTATATCAGAACATCTATTGATAAACTCTCACACAACTCATGCAGTATAATCCAAGTCTCTTGGAGACTTGGATTGTACTGCATAAGTTGTGTGAGAGTTTATCAATAGATGTTCTGATATAGTTTAAGTTTTAAGTTCAATCAATCCCTATCCCACTTCCACCAATCAGCTGACTATGGGCATGCCTTCTTCTAGTTAGCCTATCAAACTTTGTCACAATCTCCTTCAGCCATTCATATTGCTGCTGCCAAACTAAATCTGTTCTCTTCTCTGCTCCTGTCAGCTGTCATTTTAGGCAGAATCATTACGCCCTCCTCCACCTATTCACCTCCAGTCACCTTACCCCTTGCCCAGGACGAGCTCATCTAAAGCCCACTCCTCTACACATCCTCAGCTCCCTCTTCATCTCATCTCATCACCACCACCAGCATCTAGACTCCATAGAGGGGCTCCCTAATCTACTACGTCTTTACCGCCCTCCTGAAATATATGACATAACGATAGGGTCTAATCGCCACAGACTTTTCACATTTGTCATACTTATGTGCACATGTAAATCTCAGAATGAGTCTCTCCCGGATAAACGTGGTCCCCAATCAATCAATAAATCAATATACTGTGGAGACATGCCAGAAAAAGTTGTCTTCACAAATTCAAGGTAACATAGTATCACTAATTAAACACAAATGGCCATATTGTAGTTGAAATGTTCCTTTAACTCAGGACTATCACCTCTGATAGCAGCAGCAGCTTCTGTTAAAGTCAACACTGCATGAACAATTAAACAAGTGAATAAAACAATATTCAGAAATTAATTGCTCTACATCTAATTTTGGTTCAGATATCTTTTTACTATTAGGAAGAAGATGCACATTTCAGTAGATCATGGAGCTATAAGAATAAAGACACCACCAGGGACACATCACTGTAAACA
The DNA here is from genome assembly GCF_041903045.1 of Epinephelus lanceolatus. Taxonomy (NCBI): domain Eukaryota; kingdom Metazoa; phylum Chordata; class Actinopteri; order Perciformes; family Serranidae; genus Epinephelus; species Epinephelus lanceolatus. The sequence continues at coordinate 30,970,228 of NC_135737.1, forward strand.
GAAACAACTTTATTTACCTATTTTTTGTCAAGGATCTCAAATAAAGTAAGTTACATTGTGCAGTGGATCACAGCTGAGTGCTCCCTCTGGGTCTAAAAGCCTTTAGCAGTGTGAGTGGCTGCGACATTACAGTAAGTGTTACAGTGTGAAGTGGTGATTAAAGGAAGCAAAGGACATAAAACTTCATAAGAAAAAGAAGAAAGTAACTTTCCCATCTGCAATACAAAACATAGATAAGCGTGCACTCACCCTGACATCCAGTCCCAGTGTGTGTCTGCAGTGCTCTCTGAGTTTAGGGAACACACTCTCTCTCAGAGCTCTGCGCTCCACCACACTATCTACATAGAGTAGAAACACAAACAACACACACATTTATTCTCAAAACAATTCAGAACATATAAACTTACATCACTTGCTTTGCTACATACCCTCGGGGTTGGAGCACAGGTAGAGTTTCACACAGGTGGAATTCAAAGACGAGCCGTATTTTCTTCTGGAGCGCATGCTTAACTGCTAAAATAAAGCAAAACAAGGGAGGAAAAAATTGGGCATGAACATGTTCAGTGACCCAAATAAGAAGTTCAGAGTGGCTGCTTTGCTGCTCTTTCTCTTTTCCCTGTCGCTCCACTCAGGAAACTCTGGCCTCGGGTGTTTATAGAGCGTGTTATCACGAGCACACCCACTTCTAGGGACTGGAGCGTCTATCCAAAACACACAAACACATGCATTTAAAAACCCATACAGCCGCACAGTTGTGTACATACTCAAATATGTAGGGCAGACCAACAGAAACTCAAGAAACTCAGAAACAACTTTTCAATATTTTTTTTATTAACATTTGTACACAATAAATACAAACTTTGTTTTGTTTTTTTGTACAGCCAATAATAATATGCAGAAATACTTTTGCACCTGTTCTCATTATTGTCACCATGGCAACAGTCCATGAAGACAGAGAAGACCAGTTGTTCCACCACATAGTTAATAGCGGCAGCTGTGAAGCCGCTCCAAATCGAAGGATGAAAAATAAAAGAATTATATAATACATAAACCCCCCCCAAAAACAGGCTCATACCAAATAATTCAACACTGTGGCGGACCGGAGGGACTGTGAGAGAGGGGGAAATAATCCTGATCAAAGTGGCAACTGGCAACAAAAAGTCATTAATTTTATATGTGATAAAAAGACTGATTGAGCATCTATGGTGGGAAGTTCTGCTGTAAACCATAAACTTCAAACAAGTCTGAAAGCTCAGAGAGATGAAGGAGAGGCTGCTGCTCAAGTCGCCTTGACCACGCTGTCACAAGTCGGTGCCAATTCCTACAGCAGCAGGGGAGCAGAGGATTGGATCTGAAAGTGCAACTCATTCCGGGATGTGGATGCTACACAAAATGTTTCTAAAAGCTGATGCAAAAATATAGATTTTTTAGCACTGTCCTCATTTCTTGCATCACTTTTCTCAGTCTGACATAATTCACCTGCACCTTGCAAAGAGGGAATCGATTAGTTTGAGCCCAGATTAGTTTGTTTCCCATCTTACAAAACGTCTAAAGCTGTGCCCCAACTCCAGGCTGTATATTATTACTAAACAGTGTGCACTTTATACAAGAAATTAAGATACTTTAGAGTTGCGTATCAACAGGAAATGTGCTATGATACTGCAACTTTGGAGCTTAGGAGAAAGGAGAAAGCAACATAGATAGATAAGCTTATTGTTGTTTTCTGTAATATGTCTGGAGCTGTTTTAAAACAGGGTGCAGGAGCTCCCTCTTTTCTTTTTTGTGTCTGTTTGGAGCAGTGCTGTGCGTCAACACCACACTCCAACATCTGCATCTTTGAGTGTACTTTAGCGCTCTACAAAATCAAACCCTGTTTGGAATAAATATGGAGGAGGAAACTGGGACACATCTTCACATCTGATCCTCTCATCTTTTAAACAATCACACACGGGCTCGTCTCAAGACTATAAAACCACATTGTCTCTCTACGTCTTCATTCCAAACATCTCTTATTATAATCATGTTTTTTGTTTCATAAGTTTAGCAAAACATCAATTTACATTGTCCACAATTATCTCTCCATCTCTTTGGAAGAGTGGGGGATAAAAAATAAACATCAGTCACACTGAAACAAAAAGGATTCGCCACAGAATCAGAATGAAAAGAATAAACTACAGTGATTTATCAGAGTCTATTCCGTCCATTCTGACGCTATGTTAAGGTACTGCTACTTTTCAGGGAAGGTACAAATAAATAAAAGTGCTACGCTGCCCTTTAGGCGAGGAGTTTTAAAGGCTTGAGGGGGGATTTATTTACTTTGAGTAAAAAAGAACACAACAGAATTGTACTTAGCTCTGTTTGAATGTCATTTGCTAGTTCTGTCCATTAAGCATGATGCATTTGCTTTATACATCTCTTTTGTTGTCTGTTTCTTCTGTGATCACAGGAAAACCTGGGGGTGATATCAAATTGGAAATGATACAGGTTATTTTTTTATGGAAGTGATGGAGTTGCTTGGCATACAAAAGAGAAAATAACACTTGTGAGTGTAATGTGTGTCAAATAAACAAGGATATATGTGATAGGTGAACTGATCGGTGTTATAAATGAACACAATCATGTGAGAGGAGATATGATCTGTAGGGATAAAAGCTATACAGTCCATTCTGTGGTTAATAAAACCTCCTGACCCCGAATGCAATCAGTGTCTATATCATCTCAAATAAAACTTCTCTTTATCACCACATAGTGAATACCAACAATGTCAGCGCCTCCTGAAGGCACCACCGGCCTCCCCCTGAACCAATCAGCGACACAAGCACACAGAGGGTCACAGAATGAGAGAAGATATAGCGACGTGTGCGTAATATAATGCAACTGTATGTGTGTATATGACAACCATCGATTCACACTGACTGCCAATGGACAGAACAGACATTAGAGAAAAGAGGGAGGGAGGGAGAGAGGAAAGGGAGGGTGGGAAGAGAGGTGGAGAAAAGAGCAGAGAGGAGGATCCAGCCTCCTTCTTCTCTCTTGTTATTCATCCTTCCCTCCTCTTCTTTCAGCTCTCCTTCATACTGTATTTACAATGCCCTTTCAGAATAAGATGAGGATAAAACTTCCACTACATATCAGACATGGTATTTCAATCAGCTGAGTTAGTCTATATGAAACGCTGTGCATAACATTCCTATGACAACAGTAATGTACTGTACTAATACACATCGAATACGTATGATGATAAGGACTATATATGGTAAGGGAAGGGCTGGTGAGGGGGAACAGTGCGTCCACACACCACCAAGTTTCTCTGTCCATTTACTTTGACCCCAACTGCACCCAACTGTCAATCATAATCATGACACGTTTGGCAAGTTTTGTACTTTCTGACACTTCATGTAGCCCAGACACTCAAAACTATGGTAAAGGGTATCAGACAAGTAAAAAACATAATTTACCTTACTTTTATTTATGGTATATCTTTCACCAGTTCATCTTTAAACTTATTTATTTGTCTGTTTTTTGGTTTTGGCACAGATTTACTCATTTATTTCTTCCCTATTTTTCTTTCCCCCTAACGTTAGCCAGCCTTTTTTGCGAACTACCAAGCTGAAGCTGACTTTTATCATAGAGCTGCACCAGCTGCTGCACCAGCTACTGCACCAAATGTTAATCAGCAACATACTGTACGGCATACTGCTCTAGCGTTAGAGTCTAAACTCTTGTAACAATAACTAAAGCATTTACGCCACGGCTGTATAAAGAGAAATGGATACAGCTTTGGAAAGTTGCTCAGTGGTGTATGAAGCCAAAAAGTTCGACTTCTCATGTATAAATTACCCACATCTTCTCTATTGTTGGGCCCATGGAGCAAGCATGCTACAGACTTTCACGAGCTGAATGGCTAACTTCCTGTATAGCCTTCCGCTGACTTGAATGGGGATAAAATCATATTATTGTGCAGCTCTTCTGCGCTGATTATGCTGGAACTGGAACTCTGACAAATGGAGAGGAAGCTGGAAGACACACTATGAACCCATAGAGGTGGAAGGTAAAGGCTTTGCAAGACGTTCTCTCTGCAAAGTCTTCAACCAATTGGGTGGTAAAGAAGAGGGGCATCCAATCCACAAGCAAAGTCACAGAGGAAGTCACTGTGGCTTTGAATTAAGAGAGCTGAACTGTGGGCACATGCTGCTGGGAGTCAGGTCAGGGCCTGATCAACCCCAACTATGTCGCCTGGGTGAGGGTGTCTGATTTTGACAAACCCAAAACACCCGATGACCCCAGGTCACATCACTGACAATGTGTCCCAGTCCATCCAGACAATGTATCTTGCACAGACTTTCAAAATATTATTGGAACGAACGGATCAAATTCTTACAGTGAAAGTTTGTGGGGGTGGTGACGCTTAAACAAATGAGCTACTGATTTACAGACGTCTTTCTAACAATGTAAGTCTATGAGACCAAGTATATTTGGGCCCACTGGCACCACCTGATGGACTCAGGTACTGTAATTCCACTGTTTAGCCACTACAAAAAATGGCTTCAAAGCCTGGCGCTGTTCCCAGGGGTCTGATTTTCGCCAGCAAGCTATTTGCTATGTTACTATGCTAATTAGAATTTCACAGACTTCAGAGACACGCTTCTACGTTCATAATATTTTCATCTATAAGTGCTCTCTCTGTATCAAGGACCATGATGGATGTAAGTCTTAGAATATATTGTGTCATCTTCGACAGTTTGCAGATGTATGTGATCTTATGTGTCTTTTCTCAAAATAAATGACAAAAAAAGTTCCAAGCTCTAGCTAGCTACGCATACAATGATGCTACAGCAGTATGCGGTACAGTATGTGGATCATTAATAAGCACTGGCTGGTGTAGTTTTATAGACAGTTAGCTTCAGATAAGCAGCTGGCCACAAAGTCTCCTTTGCTCCAAGCAACTGTCTTTCTTAAATGTCTTTTGCCTAAGAAGAGCTTAAGAAAAGCAAATGTTGCTTGGGGAAGACAACAAACGATTCAATATTAAGTACAATGTCGTACTTTTCTTTAACAATCCATTTTATTTTTTTTGCCGAGCAATATTTGTATGCAGTAAGTTATATTTTTGACTTGTCCTATAATCCTTTACTAAATCTTGTCAGTCTCAGGGCTCCATAACTTTTTTAATGTTCCATTATTTGTTCGGAAGTGAGTGAAAAAAGTGACTTCCTGTGCCGATAGATAAACTGCTTTACAGTATCATGAAGTAAGCGAAACAAGGAAAAAAAAAAAAAGAAAACCTGCCAAACCCATCATTAACTTTCCCTCGCACTCCCCCTCTCTAAACATTCTTCCTCCTCTTCCTCCTCTTCAGTGTGCTCTGGTTTGCTGCCCGATGAGGTAAAGTTTTAAGGCAAGAACGGAAGGACAGGTGTGGGAGGGCGGAGGGGGACGTGGGGGTGGCTACTGCTGCACTTCATTAGAAAGCTAATACAGAGATTATTTAATTGGATACTTTGCCTTCATTCCCTCTCTTCGCTCCCCTCCTCAACTTGAGGATGAGAGAAGATGCGGAGAGGCCGGGGGGGGGGGGGGGGTCGGACATGGTTCAGTTCGGTTTACTTCACATCACTTTGTTTAAGCTGACTTCAGTTCAGAGCAGTTCAGTTCCCCAGCCTGTAGGATGTGTCTGTCTGTCATCTGGTTTTATTTTTTCTGTCTCTATAACTGCCTGCCAGCTTCTCTGCCTGTCACACCAGTGTGATCTCCACCTCCTCCGTCTTGTCGCTCTTCTCCTGCGGTCGGCGGGGGTGCTGTTTGGGGGGAGGAGGAGCAGCTCGCACCTGCAGCAGTGAAAGAAAGCATCATAAATATATTTTTTTTTAAAAAAAAGGCAAAGTGAGGGGGAAGGAAATGGCCTACTTTTCTTAATTTGACAAATGGATCATTTCCTGCTGTGAGACGCAAAAAGTAAGGAATATTTACTCTCTACTTTTGGAGCCTTCTTAAAAATAAACACAGTAGTCTGAATTGAAATCATAACTAGTACTCACAGGCAGTTTAATCAACACTTAGTGTTATATAGGGCTGCAATTAACGATAACTTTCACTATTGATTAAACAAAACACACTTCTTGAATAGCTTTTATACTAACAGGTCGTAGTTTGCTTGGACCTCCTTCAGGGGTAAAGCGCAGTGGCTGAGAAAATCCTGGAGACACTGGACTCTTGCCAGAGCTTTGATCTACAGTGGGAGAGAAGGACGGAGATTAAAAAACTTACTGTAAAAAGCCACAATGACATCAACTCAACTTTTGTGTGTGTGTGTCTTACTGTGGGAGGTTAGCGGTCCCTTGTGTGACGAGGCGGGTGGTGGAGGCTTGTGCTCCCCGTTGAGTGCCGTGGAGGGTGATCGTGGGAGAGGAGGCGGGGTGGAGGTCTCGGGGCTGGTGAAGGGGCTGATGGGAGGTTGGTCATATAGCGGGAGAGGTGGCAAAGAACATGGCAACTTCAGAGATGGAGAAATCTGGAGAAAAGGATAGAAAGAGACAAATACATGATTAAAAATTTGCGGTTTAGCTGTGATGTCAAAAATAAGTCCCTTGCTGTCCTCAATTCCATTAAGTTGCTGCTAAACAATATGCAGAATGGACCAAACGCATCCAAAAGAACACCCTCTTTCACATTAAGTGAAGTTTAGACCGCCTTTGTGTGTAAAATTGTGTTTTTGAATCAATTCTAATGCAAATTAATTGGCTGAAACTGACCAGACTATAATTAGACTCATCTTGACCTCAAGAAAAAGACTTCACACTTGGTGGGTGTATCGCTGAGGAGCCACGGAGGTTGCAGTGTCGAGTGTGCGCTCTTGAGATCCTCGGCATATTCATTAGTGTTGTGTTATGTAAATACTGTGTCAAGTATCAAGAGGGGACCCCTATTAACTGTTACACCGCTGAATAGCATGCTGGGTACAGCTCCCTGTTTGTCACTCAGTACAGTATTGAAGCAACTCAAACATTTCAAGCATTAGCAATGTAACTTTTGGAGTGAACGCTTTCGTTCCAGGAAATAATCTGGTCCCACATTGCTAGCTGTTTGCAACTGACACATATAATCTGGCACTGCTAGGAGATGCAGCTATTTCAGAACTTAAGGGAGCACAGTGTCAAATAAAGTTGTTTCGATGGGCAGTTCACGAGAAAGCTGCAAGCAATCTGCCCATTACTAACAGGCGACAACAGGAGCGACATCAGCATTCACTTGGAGTCGTTTCTCTGTTCACCTGATAAATGAAAGTCCAATAGTCACTCTCTTTTTCATTCTGTTGTTCGTTCCCACCATCTCCTGAGGGGAACATCGGTCTCTCTAAATGCTCCTCAGTGTTCACCAGCTAGTTGCTAACGCTGTCTGTCTGCTGTTTGTTGCTAAGCAGGTAGTGTACGGACTTAAAGATGCTAAAACACTTCATAGAGCTGAGTGGAACTGCAGAGTCACATGATGCGGGATGTGGGTTTGTCACCAGAAGCAGCCCCTTTCACATTAGAGCAATCTCATCCATCGTTGATGAAAAAAAAACCCCACTAGAAATCCTATAAGGGATACCCTACAGAAATATTGCAGACAACTTTTACCGTTTCCGTGGCAGCAACCAGGAGGATTCAACTTTTTTTTAACAATCTCCCCCACATGCCACTTAAAAGACATTAGAGCTGTTGCGGTGTGTGTTATGTCTACAGGCTTTTCGGAAGGGAGAGGCTGTATCCTTCCTGTTGCTGAACCACTAATAGGGCAGCACTCTGAGCCACAGATAAGACTTCTTTCTGTGATTGCAGCGCAGGGTTTTTATCAGAGCGCTGCAGGAACACAGCAGCTCTGATCCACTGTTTGTGAACTCTGCCCTGCTGTTAGATGTACTGGACATCAGCCAGGAAAGGGAGGAGAGACGAGGGGAGGGGGGGAAGTGGCACACCAGACTACACCATGTGCTTGGTATTTCTGCCCTGAGGAAAGACTGATAAGACCAAATTTCCAGCTCCTCAAGAATGATGCGTTGAGTGTCTGTTTGTTACTTAAGTGGGAGTATGTCTCCATTTTCAATCTGCACTCCTGTGTTCGAGTCTAAGATTGCTTGTGTCACTTCCCCGACTTAGTATCTCTGAGACTCATCACTGTGTCTGAGCGCATCAATGTACCTGTATGTCACCCGGCCCTCCTCCGCTGGTCTCTCCATTCTCAGTGAGATCTTCTACCAGCACGGAGGGGAAGACGCCCACCCGTCCGTTGAGCTCCCCCTCCCAGAAGCCGTCGTCTGTCTGAGTGTCGCGGCTCAACAGGCGGATCACAGCTCCCTCGGAAAATGAGAGTTCCTCATCCGCCTGGCCCTCGTAATCATAAAGTGCACGGACGTACATCACTGCGGACAGAAAGGAAGATAGAGAGAGCAGTAAGATACACAGAAGGAATAATTACTCTTGGGGAAATGTAGTCCCTCCTCTGCCTGGCCGTCATTGTTATTAAGAGAATGGTACACACCACTTGAGAGAGGGAGATACAGAGGAGACAGAGAGAAATAATAATTAGGTGACAGAGTTTCCCCACGCATTCAGGTAGAGCAGACACCGTAGGAAGGGGGTTGGAGGAAGGGCAGTAGAAGAAGAAAGATGTGGTGTGGATGCACCAATAGTGTTGCAGAAACAATTTCATACAACTGCCTCACTCTTGTTTCTGTTCCAGTCAGTAACTGCTGTGGCAGTGACAAACATTTCTACTTATTTAAAGGTTGATGTGGAAAAACAGCGGCCAAAATATAAATGGATGAAAAGGAAATCAGGAGGGACAGAGCTTGTGGAAGCTGCCTGCAGGTTTTTACTGAACAGTGGCCCGCACACACTTCAGGTTTTGCCTTTACACTTCTGTTTAGTACTGCTACCATAAAAATATTTTTATCTCATTTCACCCTGTAAGGTAGACAACCCACACTTACTTATTCTAATAATGCTCTGCTTTGCAAATTGAATGGTGTTTACAGCTGAATTCAGAGCTACTCCAGTGGAGCAGTAAAGAGAAAAATGCCTTAATCAGTGGTGCATAATAACCTCATTACAGGAAGAAAAAAACTCATTCACACTGGTACAACTGGAACTAGCTTGTTTACTAAAACTCCTGGCACATAGTTTAATTATGTCAAAGACTAATTTAACATCCCTAGGTTTACAGTGCACTCACTGTTTGTGTCTCCATTGATGCAGCCGGAGTGCAGCTCTGGCTCGGTGGAATTGGACGAGGTGTGTGATCGAGCGTCAAGCGTAGCCAGAGACTGGAGCATGCTCAACAGACTGTTGGAAGTCGGGAACTGCAGGTATTTCTCTGGGACGTAGCCGACATGACCTGTCTTATTGCGAGCCTGGAAAACACACACGAACACACAAACACAACCAATAAAAACAATGAAGAAAGGCAACATGAAAACATGCATGGCAGGAGAAAATGAAGCACCAATGAGCCACGCAAGGCTGTGAAACGCACGGGATAAACACACAGAGATCGAGAGATAATGCTCAGGGTGCCTGCAGGTATCAGACACTTACATTTATTGCTTTTTAAGACCATTTAAAGACAATTTTAAACCAAATTTAAAGACAGATTTTTGGACTAATCTTCTTTCTCTTATTCAAGCACTGCAGGTAAGTACAAAGGTAAGTAGTATATATGTAGTACACTGTGCAGGAGAAGATTTTATGAAGGAATATGGTCATTAAAGTGAGTTAGGTTAATTTACGTTTTGCCAAAAGATAAGTGCAAGTAGTATTATGTTCAGTAGTATGTTTAAAGATCTGTTACATAAAAAAATTGGACTTTCACACAGAAGAGCTCGACTCATTTTGACAAAAAACTAAATTAAATTAAAAGATAAATGAAAATGGAAAAAAAATGTTTGTGGCAATTCAAACCTCACAAACTAAAATTTAAGACATAAAGGTATAATATTTACAATAGTGAATTTTACGACATTTTAGGGACATGTAGACTGCCTGATGCTTCTGTATAACTGTAAATGCAATGTAGGTCTGGGTGATGTGGCAAAAATCTTCTATCGTGATATATGTAATTCATATCACACTAACGGTATACATCACAATATAGTAATTGTTCTGTAAAAATTAAGAAATAGTTTTAAATAATCATACTGTACTTATCACATTGGATTACTGTCTTTTTTGGAACTTCTATACAAACAAAAATTCAGCTGCCTCACATGAAGCAACACTTAAAAAAAATTCAAAACAGTAAAACTAAAATCCTTTCAAAATAAAATCTTTAAGGGTGCTGAGGACAATAATTGTGTTTGAGTAGTAACCTGTTACTATGTTTCAACCTTTGCTCTCGCCCTCCATGTCTGCCCAAATCATGTTACCTTGCGAGAAAGCAGGATTCGCGAGACTGTGAGATCACGAGAGAATCACAAGATCACGCAAGAATTCTGCCCCAAATTGCTCCTGCTGTAGAAACGGTATTGCTGGTATTTTATTCATGTTTATTCTTGTTTATTTCATTGATGTATATAATGTAGGCACAGTGACGACATATATTTTATTTATTTAATCTTCTAATATCTTAAGTACTAGTGTTAAACACCGTAGCATAATGCACATTCCATTTTTATTTGATTTAATGCACATTTTCATTTCTATTTTACTTTATTGCTTTATATTTACATACTTTTATTTCATACTCTTATTTTTACTTCTGATCATTCTCTGTTCTTTACATCGAAGCGACTGTAACAAATCAAAATTTCCCCTCGGGGATCAATAAAGTATTTCTGATTCTGATTCTGCCAAATCTCTGCCAACATATTTCTACCACCACACAGTTTATATCATCATATTGCCCAACTCTGCACATCTGTGTGATCACTGCATGTGTGTGTATTTGTGCACCTTGACCCAGTCCTCCATGTCTCCGTCCTCAATGACCTCCAGCATCTCCTGTTCATCAATAGTTAACTCATCCGGCTGAGAGGCCTGTGGGAGAGACACAGCAACAGTGTCAAAGACAGAGCAAGACGAGACATTCATACAGTAAAAACCCTCCACACTAGACTGAGCCCATCATTAATAATTCATTTTAAACTGCTAGAAAAAGTCGCGGTTATTCACATTCATCAGCATATATGCAACAGTGGCATTCAACTTTGCTTACCTGACTACATGTATGGGTGAACTACTGACATTTGATAGGTGTGTGACCAGGTAACCGCAGAAGGGTAATCTGTGTGTGTTGGGTTTGTACCTTGTATGAGTACAGGACTTTGCAGGTTAGCGGGTAGTTTCGGAGGGTTCCCGAAGGACTGGAACTGCTGTCGTCAAAAACCTCCATATTCTCTTCACACTCTTCTCCCTCCTCACGCTCCAAGTCCACTGTGCCCTTTAACACACAAACACACAGCCAGATAATGTCAGAACCTCTGATAAGTACAAGGACAAATAAGAAAAGCACCATTCACCTTTACAGCTCCGGGATAAAAACAGATCAAGTACACAAAGAGTTCTCCAAATACACAAAAATTATATATCCTGATGTAACGCCTACCTTGTTGACTTGTGTTATTTTCTTTGTCTATGCTGGTATCTACACCTGCTAGGTCTGTCCATGTAACAAAACTTTCACTTGTTACCTTTCCCCTCTCGTCCTGTCTGTCTGCACTCTCTGTGCTTGCGTAACAATCTCATCTATAGCACTGCTTACCTTTGCTTCCTGCCAGGGTTTCTCTGTCCTGCTCTGTGCGAGTACTACAGCTTTTAGAGACAGGTGTAGACGGACTAATGTTTCATATGATCCAGCACCTCCCTCTTTTGTTTCATGAGAATTTCACTGGCTTATATGATGGTCATGTGATCCAGCTGGTAGAAAGATCCATCACACGCAGCAAGCTGACCCGGCCGCAACAATAGAGTGTGTGTTTGGGTGCTTGTGTTATCCATTCCCAAGTGATTGTGTTTAGTCATCAGATTTCTGTTGACACAGTAAACTCAACACCGGTGCAGAATAAAACAGATGTGTGTGTTTTGTATATGAGTGGGAACCCATTCCCTGGGGAAATAAATAACCTCCAGGTGTGTACTGAAGGTGTTCCCTAAATAAACATTCACACACTCTTATAAAAGCTCGTTGATAAGTTTGTTGTGTTACTCACTCACTTTGTTGCACTGATTTAAACGTGCACAGCCTCGGGGCCAATTCCATTTCATCCCTGAAGTAAAATGACCGGCGTGTATTTCGGTAACCCAATAAAATATCACCAAAAATACATCTCAGTGTGTGTACCAATACAGCCCAGATGCAGACCAATGGACACTTTTATGGCTCCGGGAAGTAATAACTGTGAAAGTGATATCATAATGAAGGCAGCGGCTGCCTGAGGGACTTGCGGGTTCATGGCTTACAGTATTTCATCGTCGTATTAATAAAATTGAATGGGAAGAAGAGAGGGTCAGGGGAAGTGTCTGCTCCCCACTCTCATTGTTTTTCTTTGCTCTCTTTCTGCAGATTATTATTCACAGTCCATCCATCCTTCCTCCCCTCTCTGACCATTGGTCACTTCTTGACCTCTCCGTAATCAGCAAACTGCTGTTAACAATCCCTCCTGCTGTTTCCTGCCTCCTCTCCATCTTTCTCTCTCTCTCTCTCTGCATTTCCCTTGTCGCACCTTGTCATTATAATCCCTCTTTCTTCACCGCTGTCAGTCTCTGAAGGCTCCAGTACACTCCAAATAAAATCAAAGGCTGTTGAACTGCTGTCAAATGCCTGAAAACTCAATGTGCCTCCCGGTCTGTTCTTTTAATGACACCCACGCCAGATGGAGGAGTTTTCAACAAGCCTAGCCTCCAACTGATTTATTTTATAAATAGAGCAAGGGAAAGCTGAAAGAAAACTTTAAAAACAAGCGTGAATTCACGAAAGCTGTGACCACTGACAGGAATGCATCAACATGTTCATGCATTCACACACACAACCTCACAATCATGTCACTATAGATGCCTCCCTACGACAACTAGTTCATGGGACATGGCAAAATTAAAATGGTGTGTGTGTAAGTCTGGAAGACGACCAAACGTTTGTCGACCAGTAATGTCACTAGTCGGCAAGATTTCAAACAAAACGTGAAACTCTATTAGGAGCTGGGCCTTGTCAAAATAAATCAAAACCTGCATGTCTGGACCATGTGGGAGTTTAATTTGGAAGGGAAGACACAGGAAGTGGCCACGCTCAGCAGTCAGGCAGGAGTCCCATTCATTTCCAGGGCTGGTACCTGCAGTTATTCCGCAGGCTTGTTAATAACATGTCGGGCAGGAAATCCAAAGTGTGGGATCATTTTTAGAAGGTGAAGGACGAACCCAAGGTGATATGTAAACTCTGCAGACAAACATTTGCCTATCATTTGTTGACTACAAACATGACGTATCATCTTTACAGCTACATGCCCATTAGCTACTTAGCTTAGGAAAATTTTTAGTCAGGGGCAGCCCTATACCATGGACACAAAGAGTACAAGAGTGGATCGAGAGCCACCTCTGTCTCTCTCAAACCAAATGGTAAAACTAGGCAGTGCTGATCAAATATAAACTAAGATTCTGCTGCCATATTGCCTTTTTCTTGCCTAAAATGTCTCCAGAAACACATTTTAGTGTACTGTTTGGCTGTAATATGAAAATTTGTGAGCAAGATGTGGGAACCAAACTGTTGAAAAAACTGAGATCAGGGGCACCCGATGGCTTAGTGGGAAGAGCAGGTGTCCCATATATAAAGGCAATGCCCTTGCCGCAGCAGCCGTTGGCACGATTCCAGCGCGGAGCCCTTTGCTGCATGTCATCCCCTCTCTCCCCTCTTTACACTTAGACTGTCCGATAAATAAAGGCAAAAAGCCCAAAAAAATCTTGAAAAAGAAAAAACTCAAACTGTCAAACTAAGCATCGCTGAATAAATATGAACCAAGATTCTGTTACTACGTTGCCTATTTCTCATTTAAAATGTTTTCAGAAACATGTTTTAGCTTACTGTTTAACTGTTATTTGTTACCAGCAGGCTACCATATCGTTTCCTGTGTCAAAATGGCCAAGCTTGCATTACGTCACCCAACAGTGGGAGTGTTTATTAGTCCAGTGTGGCGCTTGGCATTCTGGTAGCCACAGCCATTTTCCTCTGATTTTCTGGTCATGAAGCATCAATTTAGAAAGTATCTGCATCGTTCTACGGCAGAGACAGTTTAATTTTATGAAAAGACCATCTTTCCAGCAGTGAAATACGTCTTTAAGTCTACGGAATTGTCTAAACACAGCTCTTTGTTTTGGTCACCATTTTGTTTGTGCACATTTGCCAGTTCTAACTGTGGAACCGCGGCCTTACAGTATGCTCCTCTATGTTCTCTTCTGTTTTTCACGATCCCGCTGTCTCTCTCACCTCTGCATCCAATTTTACTTCAACATTATCACTCCCTCCTCACCTCTCCCCCTCACCCTCTCCTCCTCATTACACCACCTCCTCTTTTTCTCAACTCTCTCTCCTGCTTCTCTAATTGTCTCTTCAACACTCCCTCTCTCTCACCGCACAGCTCCCTCCATCATCCCGTCTCTCCATGTGTCTCTTCCTAGAACGCCCTCATTGCCCAGACTTTCTCATGCTCAGTATCTCTCTCTGTCTTGCTCTCTGGTGTTAGCTGCATGCTGCAATATCATGTGAGCAGAATGTCAAGTGCTTCCGATGGAGCAGACGGACTATGTTTAGTCCTGTTGACAGACACACATGCACAAAGACAGACATCTCCAACACAAAGTCCCATATGGGATCACACTCCTTGTCGTGGACGCACATTCTCCTCCCCTCATGTGTACCCGATGGAGAGACAGACACGCACACACAAATGCACAAACATAAATGTATATAAATGTCCATAATTCAGGTACACATCCAGTCACACACACGCACGCACGCACGCACGCACGCACGCACACACACACACACACACACACACACACGGGCATAACATAAATGGCTCAGTTAGTGATTGTACATTAAAGGGATAGTTTAGGATTTTTGTAGTAGGGCTGTATGAGGTACCTATCCATAGTCAGTGTATTACCTCAAGTAGATGGCGGTCAGTGCACTCCCTGTTTGCAGAAACAGATGGGACAAGCACCCAAGAAGCTCCGCAATACATTGCTGTTAAGGGGGGGTTGACACCAAAATATATTTTAGCCACCTAAAAAGAGGCCCATTTAAAAATCAATATCAGTCTAAGTGGATGCTATATTGAGGATATTTTCACCACTTTGCCGTCAGACAGCCCTCTTCTTTGGCACTACATTTTCTCAATCATAGAGCTTCCATATTGCGCCGTGCACTGTATAACTCAGCAAGTCTGCTGTTTGGGTCAGATTGTCAGTGATTTATAGAAGACACAACAAATACTGAAAGTAAAACTGAGTGATTATGACAGCAAAGACAAAGTGACGTTCACTGTGGAGACAAGAGGATAGCTTTCTGAGCCAAATTACAGAGAAGAAGAACTTTTGCAGAGGGAGACTGAACGGGTTGAAAAAGAGAGAGGGAGAAGAGAAGGGAAACTTCTGTGGAAGCTGAAGGCCGAGAGCGAGCAGAAGCTAACTGTGAACTGTTATATGCATGCTCAGGGACCCAGAGAGCTACTGCTGCCATGAGTCAGACGTGGTTGCAACAAAACCACAGGATCTTTCTGAATCAGAGGATGCCAGTGCCTCACATACAGTCTGAAATCTCTGCATCACCAACCATCCAGAGCTCCCCGCCTTACTGGATGCCAGTGTCTTGCAGATCTTTGTCAATTTTCTGGGATAAAAAGGAAAAAAAAAAAAAACAAGACCAGAGGGGCCTGATGGCGAGTTGTCCTTAAAGTAAGTTTCTGGCTCTCAGTACTATTGTATAATGACTGATTATTAGACAACCAAAGTTTTATGGGCTGTGTTTATCTTATCAACGTATTTGTTTTAGCCATTTGTAGTGGCAAACTAAGCTGGAATCACACACTCTATAGCAAATGGTGCACTGTGATAACTGTAGCCTTCAACATTTTATGTTGTAGTACGAAACTTTACCCTTTTCCAGCTGGTAAGGCTAATATCACCATCTACTGATGATATGTAGCCAGAGCATGTGAGTGGAGCAGAGTGGGTGAAAATTTCTGCTCCTCGCTCGCAGACCTGTCACTTTGCGCCGCTCGTCCACTCTGCTTGGTTCTGCACATTCTTCGCTCCGCTGGATGGAATACGGTGAAACCATGGCTTCTCTTTCTTTCTTAAACAGCCACCAAAAACACAAGCACATACCATTTCTGAAGTACTGGTATTTTCGAAAGTAACATGTCTTTTTTGCATGACCTCGCAACAGCGGAGTAATACAGTCCACGGCTATGGCGGCACAGTAATACAGAAGTTTTAAAGAAAAAAAAAAGAAAAAGTAAATGGTTGTCTGGCAGTTGTGAGAAAAGCAGTGAAAGCCGTCCACTTAGACTGACAGTAAATTTTTCATGTAGGCTTCTATTTTGGGTGGCTAAAGTTCGATTTGGTGTCAACCCCCCTTCACAACATTGTATTGCGGAGCTTCTGGGGTGCTTGTCCCGTCTGTTTCTGCAAACAGGAAGTGCACTGACCGCCATCTACTGAAGGTTACACACTGACTATAGATAAGTACCTCATACAGCCTCACTTCAAAAATCCTGAACAATCCCTTTAAGTTCGGCACTTTGACATTTTCTAATGCTATACAGAAATTATGTTTTAGAAACAACCAAAGATATGAATATTAATTGTGTTAAAAGGGCCAGCTGCTTCTCACATCATTTGGGTTAAAAATATTTTTTAAAATCATAAACAAATGAGAAAAACACAACTGTTTCATCTTTTAGTGAAAATATATTCAACTTTCCAACACTCCTTAAAGCAGCAGTTTATGAAATCACATTAGTTCTGCCTGTGTAATTCCTACTTGGTGCATGTCTACAAACTGTCTAACAGTCCTGCATCATGACGTGAACGGAAAAAATGCAAGATGATCTTGCTTGAATAACCAATATTGTGGAGTGGGCCACATATAGTTTTGAACAATAAGCCACAGGCTGTTTAAAATCTGTCTGTGGGCCACAATTGGATAGATTTGGATGTGCCTGTGCTAAACTAAGCTAACCTGCACCAAGCTCTAGCTACATATTTAGCTTACAGACAAAATAGTTGTATCAATCCTCTCATCTAACTCTACCAAGAAAGCTAATGAGTGTATATCCCAAAATGTCAGACTATTTGTTTATGGTGGAATGCTGTATTGGGTGGGCATCCACCACCACCACCCCCGACATGCATAGAGCATCTACACAGGTAATAAAGAAAAGGTCCCTTCAGGCTTCAGATCTGTGCTCTATCTTGCCGTAAAAGCTACAGGGGTCGTGAAATAAAAGCTGTCACTTGTGTGAGGACTATATCAGTATTCCAATGGGGAAGTGGGGCGTTTTAAGAGGCTGTAACTGGCGTGACGGATGATTAGGCAGCAGGGCTGAGGTCAATTATCTTGCAATTTACATCATTCAGGAAGTGATTTGTCAGGAGAACCATTCTAGCTGGGTGGCTTTTACTTATAATGAAATCATAAAGACTGAAAAGTCTATGATTATGATGACTCGGTGCCTTGGAGTTTAAAGTGACATTTTTGAATGTGCTGAATTAAGTGCAGCATTTGTGTAGCGCAAGGAGAAAAAACTGTTGGAAAGAATGACGAGCCGATAATAGATATATGATTAACACAGAGTGACACAATTCAGCGGTCTTGAAGTGGGTAAAAGAGGCCACCATGCATGCAACACCAATCATTATGTTGTGTGGTGAAAAGGAACTACTCCTATTGTGAATTATAGGTGTGAGATTTGCACTTTCCAGCCAAGTCAAAAACTGCTGCAACTTTGAAAATCTATTTAAGTTACTGGCACACTGGTTGTCTCATTAGATCTAATGTTATGTATACAGTTTTGTTGTTCTTAAATTTCTTTAACAAGCTTTCCGAAGTTCTTCTGGCTTGGCGGGAAAGCAGCGACACGCGCACAGTGAGGGGAGGAGTCTCACCGACAGTGAGGGATCGTGGGAAGTGTAGCTGGCCCAACGTTCATTCTCCAGCTCCTCCATCACCTACATCATGCACAGAGAGAGTGGGGGGCGGGGGGAGGGGAGGGGTGAGGGGGTTATACACATGTTGCAAACAGGCACATGCACATACTGTACTGCACAAACTGGAATTAATGTGTGAAAGGATTTAAATGCACACTCACACTCCAAACAGTTGTATGTATGAATGCACTCACAAACATTTATCACACACTGTTTCACACTTGCCTACATGAAACAAGTCAGGCAGAGAGGAGAGGCTTACACACACACACACACACACACACACACACACACAAACAATATATACACTACACGTACACATATTTTCCAACACTCAGACAAAACACACCTGGTTCATAGCGCTCTTCAGCCAGGTATCCACAGCAACCCCTACTTGCCGCAGAAGGTCCAACCGAGCCTCGGCTTTTAACTTTATTGTCTTTGGAGAGAGAAGAGGTTAGCAATGTTAGAAACATCTAATATATCAGAGTTACACAGTTTTTCTGGCATCAGTATTAAAAGGAACATCACTTTTTTTTTTAACTTTTACAACCATATACTGTAAAAAAGGGACCTATTTGAAATCTGTCTGAGTGCCATCATTTTTAATCGCTGTCTTATAGAGTCACTGTGTGCCCATATCACCACGCTTAACCTGCTGAGTAAAATCTTATCACAACTATGACACAACTATGAAAATAAGAGCTTGTAAAAAATGTGATTAAATTTAAATCAGCAGAGGTAAAAGCCTAAAATGTCTCACTGTGGGTCGAGAGTGCCAGAAGGCTCCTTACACTGAACAGATGAAAGCTGGTATTCACCAGCCTTATTACTGGGACTACAGCAGTTGCAGTCAATTTGGTCTCCAGGTTGCAAAAGTGCTTTATATTCATTCAGCAGTGGCAACCTCTTTCCCAGTGACAGACATCACTGTGTACAGTGAGCACCAAGATTGAAGCCATTTCTCATATATAATTGGTTTTTAAAGTTATGCAGGGAGTAGGACCTCAGGTGACTCCGTATGCCAGAGCAAACGTTACGATAAGCAACTGCCGAGTCGTGATACACCTCAATAAAGTGCAATGGGGATGGTGTTTTTTGTAGGCCAGCTGGAAAGTTAACATCGCCCTGGTTTATTTGACAAAAAGCAAGTGAGAGTTTTCAACAGGATTTCAGATAATTGCAGAAAATACAATCTGTGGCGAACAACAGTTGAAGGAATTTATACGTTTTGTTCAGCAAGATAATCTTTACAAATGAACACCACCTTTATGATTCTTTCAGGGTCCAGTGTTTGGGATTTAGGGGGATATATTGGCATAAATGGACAGAGAACTGTTTTGTTTTTTGTTATCTTAGAATAAGCTGTTTATATCTACAATCCGTCTCCTCTATGGAGTCCGCCATGTTGCACAGCCATGTTTCTCATGGCCAAGACGGGGAAAAACAAAAACTGGCTCTAGATAGGGCCATTTGCGATTTTGCGGTGGCCACCATAGCTCGTATCCCTCTGCGACAAGAGCATTGGAAACATCCCCCCCCCCCCCCCTTTTTTTTTTATAAACAAGATACTGCTTTATTCTGAGACCTCTGTGGGTAACTAATAATAATAATAACTTTTTAAATAAAATCTCTAGAACCTAACCAGGACAAATTTCATGTGGTTGCAATCTGCAGTCCTCACTGCTAGATTCCACTAAATACCTTAAGTTTACAAGATGTTTCTTTAAGTGTACATGCAAAGACAGCAAGTAAAATCACATATTAGGCTATAGACAATAGATGCTATAGACGTTCGCATGACTTCAGTGTTTTTACCACAGGCTGTAAAGCTGTGTTTCGCTATATAACAAAAAGTGTCTCGGTTCCTGGATTGAATTGAGTCAAAATCATATCATGGTGTAAAACAAAATGTGAAAATCTTTCAGTGTATTGATCACGGCTGTCATTTTAGGCATCCGACTGTCACAAACTGGCTCAGTGAATGTGACAATGAGGAAGTCCACACAAAAGATTCACTTAAAACGAGCAGAATTTATTGAACTAAATTTAACTTAAATAATGAATGGAGTGTGTAGGTCAGCAAAGTCAGTTATGAAAGCCATGCATGGGTGTGTGTCAGGTGTGCTGTGGAGGTGCTGAAGGTGCAAAGCACAAACAATGATGCCCAGTGAATGTCACCTGAAAGAAGGGAGAGGCCAAGTTTTATAGCCTCAAGGCCCAAGTGAGCCTAATCAAGGTAACGCCCCTCCCATGTCAGCCAGCTGCCTGATGGGAGGGGCATCACACAACCAAAGCCCATTCAAAAGACCCACTGACTTCAAAAGCTGCAAAAATGCTAACTCATTCCTGCAACACTCCACTACAGAGTAAGGATGTGAACTGCATTTGCACCCCAGAATGTGTCATGTGGTCTTTTAAATGGCAACTCATCAATTCTTGCTGTACTTTGTTTTATAATGAGCCTCAAACACTGGGCATGTGCCGTGTTATTTCCTAATGAGACAATATGATCAGGCTATAACCACCAGTAGGAAAACCCCTGAGATTTACATCCATTCTACCTCGTCTTCCCAACTCTTTCATCTCTCATCCTTTCTCTTTTTTCCTGCTGTCTCTCACTGTTTTCATCAATTTCCTCTTTCATTACCCCCGTCTTTCCTTTCTCACAGATGCTGACAGAGCAGATTGATAGCTGATAGCTGCCTCCCACAGAGACGTACGGTCAGACAAACAGAAGCACACTGTCGAGACAGACTTCCTGGCTTTGATCAATAAAGACCTGAGCCCCTTAAGTGCCTCCATTTTTTTCTTTCCATTAGCAGCACCCAACAAATGCTAAAGGTTGCTGCTGGACCATAAACATACCAGAATAAAGAGGAGAAAAGTTTAAAAAGATGGGCGATATATTTTCAGCCATCTGTGCAGCAGGAGTCAATAGAATAAGGAGGCAGTGGTGTGAGTATAGATCACTGGTGGATAGACTGTACAACCTCAGAGAGACAGTCCAGCTGGGCAGTAGCACCAATCAATAAAACAGACAAAGGTAGGCAGAAATACAGATGGAGAGACAGACAGGCAAAGAGATTCGTCTGGCTATAACTACCATTGAATTATTCTAAATTAAGGGACCACTTTTTTTAATATGACTCATTTGAAAGCAGACGTTGAACATTAAGAATTTAGCTGCTGCAGCGCTCAAAAGATGACGACAGCAGCTGAACTCATCATAAAAAGCGATGACACATGAGATCCATTTGAAACTAGGCAAATATAAGAAGCTACACAGTGTGGGAACTGATTGGTCTGCTGTTTTTATCGACAAGATATGTGCACTGTACTGTAATGACCAAAGATATGCTACATGTGAACACACCCTTATGACTGTGCCCGTGCTCTGTATACCAAAGGTAATTAATATGCCAATGCTGATTAAATTGTGCCTACATTATGAGCGCACACTTCTAATCAATTTTCCGATCCTTATTAGCTCTGTTTGCTTGTGCTGGAAAGTATCTGGGTGCACAATCTTTTCTCTGTCTTGATGCATCTGCTGTCTGAAGCATTTGGATGCCACGTGTTAATGAGGCCAGATTGTCTGGTGAAGCCAGTAAGAAAACAGCCTTCAACGGCTCATTAGTATGCAGACAGCCTCTTGCCTCACTCTCTCATCCTCTGAGAAGTCCTTAGAAAGAGGAAAACAGCAGAGAAGAGGCCAATAATTGTTTAATATCAATGTGGGAAATCTCAGATGGAACTTCTGCTTGATTTTAAAATATGCTGCGAGAGAGGAAAGACAAAAACAGACTCTGTATATTAAGTTAGCAGGATCAATTTTTGAGTTTGCTGCTAAGTTTAAAGCTTTAATGCATAGATTTGTTCGTAAGACTTAGGGGAAAATTTGTATTGACTTCAACTACAACTGGATGGTCCTTCATTTCCATTTACTTTATATATTTGTAGGATAAGTACTGCAGATGCAATTTGCTTCAAATTTCACACCTTCTAAGACTCAAATTGATTTTTTTCCTCAAGAAAATATGTGCATCGCTTTAGTCTAGTGCCTTTTTTCTCCTCTTGATTTCCCTTCATCTCTGAAGCATGTTATTCAATAGAAACAAACGCTCCACTAGAGTGTACAAGGCTGGCCTGGAGCACACTGTCTTCACATAGAATTTATAAAATAATTTAAAATACATTTAGTTTTATGCTCTGAAAATTTTTCCCTGACTTCAATCACAGCATGTATCACTTACTAATGATGATAAATTTTTTGTTACAGTAATAAGTGTTGAAGTGATTTCAGGAAAATGCACGTACGGCCTCTGGTTTCGGTATCCAGAGTCTTTTATCAAGCACTCAGCCAGAGGCCATAAAATCAGACGCTTGTAGAGAGCAGAGGATACATAACTCTACTCTTTCTTTCAGTGTTTATTGATTCCATTCAAACAGAGGCGAGAAAAAGAGGATGCTTCTAAAGATTGAGGTGCGCACTGTTGAACACTGCGGAATAGATTTAAAGGCATAAAACATTTAAACAGTTTGATTTCTCTTAGTTCTCGTGCTCCTTTTTCTTAAAGCGACAGTTCAGCCCCAAAATTAAGAAAACCGATTTTTCCTCTTACTTGTGCTAGTTATCAATCTGGATTGTTTTGGTGTGAGTTACTGGGTGTTGGAGATATCGGATGTCTGGATGTCTGCCTTCTCTTGAATACAATGGAACTAGATGACACCAAAAAACAGATTTGAAAAACACAACAGCAATGTCTCTTTCCAGAAATCATGGCCTGGTTTCTCTTAATACTCATAATATATATAATAATCCACAAACCTTGTTGTGAGCAGTTTCTTGTAGGCACTATTATCTTTCTACAGACTACACCCGCCAACTATATCACTGCACAGATGAAAGTGTGTATCCACTGCTAGCTCACCTAGCACCACTTAGCTATCTGATGTTACGATCTCTGCTGAGGAGGACAACATTAATGATTACATCTCACACTACCATAAGCGTCTCTTCCATGAGTAGATGCACAATTCCTTCTGCGCAGTAATATGATTGCCGGGTGTAGTCTGGGTCTGTGGATTATTATTTATATCATGGCATTAATGTTTATAACTCACGCTGTCACGAGCACGAGTCACCGTGAAACAGCCTGTACGTGTGGTTCAATAAATAACAAGAGTTCCTCCATGAAACTGCTCACAACGAGGTCTGTGGATTATCTTGAGTAACTGTGTCATGATTTCTAGAAAGAGACATTGCTGTTAAATTTCGGAAATATATATTTATGTTTTTGGCAATTTCAGCACTAAATTTGAGAGAAGGCAGACATCTCTACAACCGATATCTCCAGCACTCTGCAACTCACACCAAAACAATCAAGGATGATAAACAGGTAAAACAGTTAAGAAGAAAAATTTGTATTTTTGACTTTGAGGTGACTGTATCTTTAATTTGCAATTTGATTTTGTACAACAGGGTGGACATTTTAATTTCAGATTTGTAATACTTATTTTGATAGTCTTTTGTGACCATATTACAAAAATTTAAATTCCATCTCACTCCTCCCCAGTAATGACATAAACACTACTCAATCCAATGTCTCTATTTATGTCCATAAAGGCAACAGCCCCTCTGGCTTTTCCACATATTCTTCAAATAACAGTGGCTAATAAACAGCTCTGTACGCTCTTAAAAGTTGTACATGATTCTAGGCATGTATATTTATGTTTCCTGCATCGTGTTTTCCATAAACTATCCAGATACAAAAAATTGTGGGACAAGACAATTACTAAAACTTTAAATAAAACTATCTTGAATAACCCTAAACACTGTATCTTTCTCATGGATTCGCCTGCAGTTTGACATGCACTAAATGGTCACACTTTTAGCACAAACAGCACATCGACTATAATCACTGACTCTGAAATTAAGTTGGCCGTCAAAGCGTTTAAGATGTTGTCACAAGCAAATTAGGCAATTTATTTAAAAAAAATTAGTTAATGAGGACAGGCAGCAAGGCCAACTATGCTATCAGTCTCTTTTACTGGTGTTTTAGACATGCTGCTTCTGAAACACAAATGAGTTTTTAGCTGATAATGACACCAAGGTTGATACCAAAGTAAAAGCCGGATAATTACCCACTCACACTGCGCATTTCTCCACTAAAGACAGATGCCTAAAAAAATATTTAAATTCACAAACTGACTGTACATGCAAACTTTGACTCTCCATCTTAAATATAAGTCTTGCTTCATTTCTTGCTAATAAGGTGTTAAAATGGTCACTGCAACAATATGCTTAATGGGAGGAAGGTGAGACTTCATGTTAAAGGAAAGAATGATGTAATCACTATCCAGATAATGCTGTAATCAAACCTGCAGAATGTCTTTTGTACTGCTTTCACTCCCTTTATAATCCCGCGATAAGAGCTCTGTGATGAAGCCATTTGTACCAAATGAGCTCATAAAATATTCATCATCATACTCAAGGTAATGCTGGCCTGGGAGAGCAAAGAATAGCAGACAGACAGTGTGAGCAGAGACAGACACAGAGAGGGGAGGAGTGATAGGAAAGAGGTGGTGCAGTCGCATGTTTGCACTTTGTGATAAAAAAGACTCCTATTACTTTGTAGAAAGTGAGATCACAAGCTACCCATAGTGTTGTGAAAATATTCTCGCAGTGTAAGGGAGACTAAAATAGCTACCCAAAGCATGTCTACCGATGAAAGCAGTGAGATTACTTGAGATATGCTTAAACGAGAAAGTGTAAAAACCCCTCAGGGGATGGAAAGAAGAAGTAATGAAATAGTGGTCACACAGAGAGGTAACACCAGAAGTGAAATGTTGCTTGACCGAACCTGACAGCAGAGGGTGCCAGATATGTGAAAGCTCGATTAGAAAGGTTGTGTGGAGACAAGAGGCCGTGTTGGAGAGAGAATGAGCAAAGTGAAACAAGAAAATGCAATTGAGGAACTGACATGAAAAGCAAAAAGATATAGAGACCTTGGAAACAGAACAGAGACAGAATGGAGTTCAGAGGAATGACAGACGATGCAGTGATCTCATTCATACTGTGAATCAAGAATCAATACATAAATGATACATATCTCGGCGAGTGGAAAGGCTGAGGGGTGCAGAAGGAAAAAAGAGAACACAAGATGAGCAAGAGGCGGATGAGGAGGGAAAGACAGGAGTTGAAGCTCAAAGAGCAAGACATAAAAGCAAAATGGCAATCATAGCATCTGATGGTTTGGATATCATCACTCAGATTGTTATAGGTGCAATGCTTACACACCTTTATAGTGTCACACTGAGTTACTGACAGACAGACATAACTGACAGACATAACTGTGTAAAGTGTGTTTAAACCTCGAAAGCCGAACAGAATGCAGCAAAACCAGGGGATTACCGGGCCTCATGGATAACAATGGTCAATTACTTGACTGATTTGACGTCTCCTGAGATGTGAAAGGTGTACTGATCGATCCCGGCCCGTGTTTGTTAATTTCACCCTGCCTCGTCAACCATGCAGATGGGGCAGACTGAAATGCCAGCTACCGCTGTTTGCATTTAAAATATTTACCAAATAATTAGTCAGGCAGCCCAAACACTGGGTGGAGAGGAAAACTGGGAGGGGGGCTGCATTTTGTGTTGTCACAGAAACAGAGGGCTTGTTTGTGATGCTGCAGCGATATTACAGCAGAGAGGGAGTCGATGACAATATGCAACGTTTACTACTGTTGCGTCAACATGTACCACAGATTTTACAGTGTATATTTTAGGGAAGAATGAAACATTTGTCATTTACTACAAAGACACACTCCCCTTTTTCCCCTTAAACACATCATTCTCTGATTGTAGTGACCAGCCACTCCATTTTACTCGCATGAATGTTAGGGGTGTAATGGTACAAAGTTTGATGTGAGTTTGCTGCATATGGATCTTTCTTTTCAGTTACGTTGAACAGACATTGGCGCAAGTGTCAAAGACTCAGAATTCTCTTGATGAAATATTTTCAGTATTAGAATAATGACCATTTTAAACACGTGTGTATTACACTGTCGAACACTGAACCAACACCTTCCTGAAAGGCAACGGGTTACTACAGGCTATAAAACTGGAAAATATCTCTTATGCTATCACGCTGAAAACACAACATAAAAATAAAACAATACAAAATACTTAATTATTTGAAGCAGTGTTTTAAATAGTACCACCATGGCTATATACCTATGTAAATGCCAAGTTTCAGTAGTTGTTAAATGCCAATCTGCTTTTACATCTAGAGGCTGCGTAAAAGCAGCCAGGATAAGGAGATGGACTCTAGTTTGTTCCTTCTTCATCCTGGCACATCTGGATGATGCCATCAAATAGGTGTTAGCATGTTGGATGTGATTCTGTTTACATACCCTACAGCGGAGGCGCAATGCCGACATGATGTTCTCATCTCATAGACTCATAACTCTTTCTCCGGCTTTCTCTTATATTACAAAAATAGATCACTGAAATGTGTTTCTGAAAACATCAGAGGTGAGAAAGAAGCCATGCAGCTGCTGATTCTGTCTTTAATTTAGATCAGTATTGGTTAGTTTAAAAATTTTTCATGAGGCTCCAGAGGCAGTGAGTGGCACCGGGTGACCCTGATCTGTATAAAGTAGCCTAGATACAATTTTACGCAAATAAAGGGTGGATGCCCCAACTATCAAAATGCAACACACTACTAGAAAGCATTTCATGGTTGCTAACATTAAAAAAATGACAGAAACGGGGCGTCGGTAGCTTAGTGGATAGTGCCGGCGCCCCCATGTATAGAGGTGATGCCTTACTGCAGCGGTCGTGAGTTCGACTCCAGCTTGCAACCCTTTGCTGCATGTCCCCCCCCCCCCCCCCCCCCCAACTCTCCCTCTCTCTCCACACCTCACAATCCTCACTCTGTCCTGTCCATTAAAGGCAAACAGCCCAAAAAATAATCTTAAAAAAAAATGACAGAAATGACAGATAGTATACTACTATAACCTCTAACAGTTTTGCTAACAGTGCACAGCTTGTAAGTTTTTATGCAGCGCTCATGCTTGTGAACTTTGGCTCCACATTATGTACATCAGTCTACATACCGTACATTCTGTGTGGCTGCGTGCACCGAGCCATGGCTGTACAGTCACAGTTTGGCGCAAATACCCAAATAAATACATACATTCAAGATTGTTTACTGAAGATTTGTTAGAAGATAAACATCCATCTTTAATTTCAGAGAGAGAAGAAACATCTCAGATGAAACCCATAAGTACATAAGGAGAACATGCTAACGTCACACAGGAAGGGTTGATCTGTGTTCAAAAATAAATGTCAACAGAGTGAGTCACTTACCTCAGCTTTGCGAATGTTTTCTTTGGTGTCTTCTATCTTCATCTCCAGATCTAGTCTCCCCTGCTCTGTAGGGGGCAGGCCGTGACTCTCACACTCCTCCAGACACTGAAAACAACACACACAACTTGATTAGATATAGTCTTTTAAACATTGTAAATTTCCTAAATGGGTATATGTGGCAGATGTGATCATGTGTGTGTCCATCTTACTCTCTTGTAATGTATGATGTTCTTGTGTTCTCTGGCCACTCTGGTTGCCCACTTCCTGGCCTCCTTGTTCAGACTGTGCTCCTCCGTCGTTCCCGTCTCCGACTCCAGCTGACGACTCTAATGCAGACAAACACACACATACACACACCAGACAGGCATGGGTAAACACACACATTTACCCAGCCCCACACACACAAGCATGGCACACATACACACGCGCACACATAAGTACACCGTGAGCAGTAATGGTACAAGGTGTGTGATATGCAGAAGCTGTTAATTGAACTAGAGAAAGTGTGAGAGAAAGATTGTTTCCTCCTCACATAATTAATACAGCGTGCTTTGCAAAGCTCTATTGTTATACTCTTGGAATGAAATAGCTGCTATTAAAACCACATGTGAAAGAGCATGAGTGTGTGTTTTTGTGTGTGCTACTAAGTGAGGGAGCAGTGGTACAAGGCAACAGGCCATTTTAAATTTTCTTCTTTTTTCTGACATACAAAAGCAGCTATGTGAGCCTTCAACACTAATTATAAGCAGGTGGCAGTTTTTCTTCAGAGGCTAATGTATTAAATGTGTCTTTGAGTTCAAAGTACACACACACCTAGTCATTAATCCACCACTTGTCAGGGACAAAACCAAACATTAAACATTATTCTTACGATAAGAAATGGGATCCAACATGAATGCACGTTTTTACGTTTGCACGTTACGAATGTTTCGATTATTTCACATGGCAGATGTCTGTATTACTTTCTTCCTTTATTCCTCACTGATTTGAAGTGGGCAGGGCTTAGCTGGAAAAAGGTGGTGTCACGTATGTCTGTGTATTAGTCAGAATTCAACAGCCTTAGAATCTTACTTTGGGTTGTTTGGTCACTGTAAATAGACCTTTAATGCAGCAGACATTTTGACATGTCATAGTAGGAAAAGCACAGGTGTATTCAATGACATTAATGACAGCTGCATTCCACTTAAAGGAGGTCCATGCTTGCCCTCTTGAATAGCTTACTGGGACACTTAATGGAACTAAGCCATCATTAATGTTATCAGTTTGACCTGATTTTCCTACTATGACAAGTCAAATTGGTTTTTGTTTTTCTAATTTAGTTACATTTCCCCTAACTGCTTATCCTGTTGGGTGTCACTTGGGGGCTGGAGCCTATCCCAGCTGACGTTGGGCGACAAGCAGGGTACACCCTGGACAGGTTGCCAGACTATCACAGGGCTGACACATAAGCCCCTTTTACACTGCCAGATTTTCTGCGAATGTTGGGCCGTTTTGCCGGCAAGCTGCGAGCGTTTAGACACACAGAGGCGGATTGGCGAGTTGATCAGAGGTGCCCAATTTTCCGCCTCGTAGGGTAGTCATATTGGTGGAACCCTTTTAGTTTAAACAGACCGAGGCGGCCTTCTGCAGCAGGAGGGGCTGTTGAAGACTTGTGGGAGGAGCGGTTGATGATGCTGCACGTGCGATCCACTGGCAGTGGATAAACAGGAAACAGATGATAGCAGTTATGAGCAGCTAGTAGCAAGAGGGAAACGCAAACCTGACAGACACTGTAAAGATGAGCAACTGGGGAGACAAGGAATTGCGCGCCCTCCTTGTCCTCGCAAAGGAAGAGGCCATTAACCGTCAGATGACGGGGACGGTGAAGGATGGGCCAACTTATGAGAGAATCGCTGAAGGACTGACTAGCCGCGGCTTCCCTCCCACGTCACTGTTTACGTCACACGCTGAGCTACACGTTTTGTTACTTGTTCACGCCCCCCATTGCCCCGAAAAAGGCACATTCTGTATAAACAAAAGTAGGTAGGCGGCATTTTGCTGCACTCCCCGATTTTGTTTTTATACTGCCAATGCTGAAAAAAGACTGATTGGGCTTTCCTGCAAATTTGCACAATTCCTATCTAAAAAGGGCTTTAAAGACAGACAACCATTTAAGCTCATGTTTACACCTACGGCCAGTTTAGAGTCACCAATTAACCTGCATGTCTTTGGACTGTGGGAGGAAGCCGGAGTACCCAGGGAAAACCTACACTGACATGGGGAGAACATGCAAACTCTGCACAGAAGGGCTCCCCCAACCCTAGGGTTTGAATCCCCCACCACACTTCTAATCCGGAACCCTCTTGTTATGAGGCAACAATGCTAGCCGCACCACCATGCTGCCCAAGTCAAGACGTCTGCTGTGAAGAAGGGCCATCCATTTCTGACCAAACAACACCCACTCAGTCCAGATGAAGCACATTAGCTGCGTTTTTAGGGTACGATTCTTTGTAAATGATTCTTCTAAGTTTTCTTTACTTTGACTGTACAACAGACTTGACGCTAAGTTTTCAGGGCTTTAAAGGAACGAAAGATTAGATTGTTTAGCTGTCGTAAGTGTTCTGAAGAAACTGCTTGATTAAAGTGGAAAAACGTCATTTCTGTCATTTTCTTTCACAATATTTATACTGTATATAGATATATCTATACATCTTATTCAAAAACAAAATGCCATCTGTACATTTGCTGCTTTCTGCTTTCGTTTCTTTATCAAAATCAATTTCTCCAAAGGTCAGTTTAATGAAAACAATGTTGTCGTTGTTTTTCTACTTAAATGTGACTCTGATTTGATGTTTTTTTTAATTGCTGTCTACCATAAATATGGGTCATACAGTGTTAAAGAAACAAAAAGGATACCTTTTAGTGTGTAACCCTGTAAACTTGTCATCCCAGTTGCTTCATTTTGTACAGTATCTGCAGCGTACACTGTTTCAAAAATCTGCAAAAATGTTAAGTATGACATCTATTTTGGCTTTAGGCAGAGACAAAATGTTACTTCCAACAAAAACAAATTGAGCCCACATACATTCAGTGTCACTGATGAGTGCTCACAGACCTGAAAGGCTGGGGTTCCCATAATCTGATAATAAAAGTGTGTTCGCTAGACTACGGTACACGATATTTTAATTGCAAGTTTCCATGCACATCATATCTATTAATTATGTGCTGCTTCAGTAACAAGAGGGCATAAATCTGGCTAAGTATAGGTGTGAAATGAAGAGTATTACATGGGAGATTTACAGCTTAATTACATTCGGGCAAGGGAGGGAGCTGAGGCAGGGAGGCAGAAAACTAGATTTGAGCAGTGGCTCTTAGCTGACATATTGTGAGAGAGAGCTCAGCAAATTGGGCCTTGATAGTTTATTGGTATAAGGTTAATAGAGTAAACAGAGTAAATAAGCATTTCTTTCAGGTGGCCAACAAGCGTCTATATGAGGAAAATGCGTATGCAGGGATGCAAAACACTTTAAATCTTCTCCTTGCAAGTGACCTTTATGAGACTTTGTGTGATGTTGTTAGTTTCCACTCCTCATTCTGCATTTCAGCTTTATGTTTAAAGCCTAAAGCATGCTGGTGAGACCCTAAAAGTCTGGGAGCACCTTGAAAGGTTCGGCTGGTCAAGTGTGGACGTTTAGCACACATAGCCAGTGTTAATCAGATCTCATGCCAAATATTAATTCATCAAATCAAGCTCTCAAACTAATGTAGATGTGATAACAGGCAAAATTACGGATAGTCAGTCTTCCAGCTCAGGGAAATGTTAAGTACAGCACAGTGAACTCAAAATGGTGTGATCATCCTGTTCTTCAATAACAACCTACACCATCATAATAACAGTCATTCAGAGGACTCTGCAGAAAAACTGTGTTATTCTGAAACCACAGGGATGAAGGGGTGAGAATGAACCGTGTCAGCTGTTGTAGCTGTCTCTCAGAATGACACTACAGCGTATGCTAGTAGGAAAATACTAATTTAAATGTCTAAACCCTTGAGGTCCAGGGTTCCTACACATTTTCCATTTCAAAGTTTCATACTTTTCCAGACTCCTCTGTAGATGTTTCAGACCATATTTGACATCTGAGTACAAATGGCCAGCCCTCGGAAAATGTGCATTAACCAAATGTGGCTGTTCACTCCGCAGTCCTACGCAGAAGGCTGGATAATGTGCCACTGTGGAACATCTCTGCCCAAAGAGTAATCTATCTATCTATGCGCATACCATTTTCCCTTAACATATTTAAGAATTGATTTTGGTGAGCTTCGGTGGCTTGGTCATTAGAGCAATAGCCCCATTTTCAAAAGGCTTTACCTTTGCCGCAGCGGCCCAGGTTCGACTCCAGGATGCAGTCCTTTGCTGCATGTCATCCCCTCTCCCTCTCCCCCTTTAACGCTACATTGTCAGTTAAAGGCAAAAATGCCCAAAATAAATCTTTAGAGAAATAATTTTGGTGTCTTTTAGAATCAAGAACTAAAAAAGAGTTTAAAAAAGTTGAATAATTTAATTACATCACCGTATATATTAAAAAAATGTTCAAGTAAGCTTAACATTTGGTCATCTGTGATGCTATGTGTTCACGCAAGTCAAAGATACATTTTCTTTCAAACTAATTTGGGCTTGGATGTCCAGATTTGGTTGTCAGGTTTCTTTGTCAGGCCATGGTATCCAGGCGTATAGGCAGCTCTGCGTAGGTGTGTGCGCTCAGTCATACACCATACTTCTTGCCATGCTTTTGATGACATCAAACTCACTCTGGCCCGCACTCTCTCACCAGTGGTAAACATTTTGGCTGCCTGCTCCAAATTCCACGAAAAACACTCTGCTTGTATGATCAATAATTTTTAGAGATTCTGAATTTTGTTTTGTAGAAACAAGAATGCAGGTAATAGTCTGGAAACACAAATATTTTCTATCCCCTCACTCTAATCACTTGCTGACAAGCTTCATTATCATGTTACTGCAAGGCAAAAATGCCCAAAAAACTAAACCCAGTGGTGGTTTTGCCACTGTAAGAAGCTACTACTGTCTTTTCTAAAGCATAATTTCACACGTCATCTGCTCCCATTGTATTTTTTTTTGTTTTCTTTGTTTATTTTTTAAAGGATCTCTACAGCTGTTTGACTCATATGATACATCACATTAAACAGCACCTGTACCACACTTAAGTCAAGGCAGCCTTATTTGTATGTGAGCTGTTTTAATGGATTTTTAAAAGCAGCAGGAGACGATGATTTCAAGGTGTCTGCACAGCCTGCAGTTGAACACACAGCAGTGCCTTCTGACTGTCACGAATGCATTGCTATGGTTAGAATACGACAAAAAGAAAGCTATCTTAATAAACCAGAATAGACTGCCTATCTTAAATCCCTAATCCACTTTAATTTTATTCTTAGTTTTAGTATTATTTAACATCCTGTGCTTGTGCAGCCAATATTTTCTCTTTTATAGGCTTCTGCTTGCAGATGCAGACACTTAAAAGGATAAACCTCCTTATTATTCAGACAGAATTTACCCACACAACACTTTCACTCATTCACATTCTGCAACAGCTTAATTTTGGTGTGGTGATGTAATTAGGATGGGCTAACACAGACTCTAAGAAAGAAAATATACACATACAAAGACCAAAAAGAAAAACAAAACAAGTACAGAGATGATCCTTCTGCCTGCGATGACTGCAAATGTGCAAATAAAAATCAGACACACACAACATTTGGCCCATTTATCTGCAGGAGGGCGATGATAGCGTAGTGATATTTCAGACGATGATGCAACAGCAACAAGGTTACGGCATCTGATAAGTCATCTGGTGCTGGAACTGCATTGCTCACCAACAGATGACAGTATCAAAGCATTGCAGTGCTGCAGAGTGGTATTCAATAATCCAGAATATGCAGCTCCCTTGTTTCATTACCGTGGAGCAACGAGATAATGCAGGGTATTACAGCTCTTAGAGTAATAAGACTTTGCACCTTAATACATGTGAAACTGCTGCTGTTCTTAACTCTGGTCTGATTTTTCCGTTGTTGCATAAAAGAGAGGCTACACTCGAGTTACAACTGAGATTATGACTAAATATCCATCTAACATCAATATTTTGGAGCCTCACACGCATTAGGTTTAGTTTAATTGATTACATCAGTAATGAGCATGATGTCATAGGTGTAACTGTAGCCACGCCTGTGTGGTTACACTGCCGCATGCAACAGTCACGGTCATCTTACTATGACAAACGACCACAGGGATTCTGATAACTAGCACCTTGATATAATGTTTACATAAATCAAATTAGATAGGAACATCTGTTCTTAAATATCTCACATGTTCATGCTCATAGTCTCTTCTGTAAAAAGTCTTTGTGTCAATGCAGGCTAGACATGCTGTAATGGCTGCATTGCTTTCTGTTTAGGTAGAGGGATTGGTCCACTCTGTTTGCCAGGCAGGATGTTTGGGATGTAAAGGTTATTCCAGTTGACCTATACTGCATTACATCTGTCTGTGGTCAGTCAGGGTTAAGTCATGAAAGAAAGCACTGTCCACCTTAGCGCTTGGTGCTCAAGCAGTCCAGGGCTTCTTTTGGGAGAAGTGGTTATGTATAGTGACCAAAGTGTCATGATCACAGCCAGATGGCCCCTTAATGAATGAGAGTAATCATATTAAAGGAATAGTTCAACCTCAGATGATCATTGTATGCCAGTAAGTCATCCTGTGAAAACTTTGTTTTTCTCGCATGCTTTCATGGTGAATGAAGAATCCAAAAACTGAGAAAATTGTTGATTAATTTAAGTCAGTGGTTTTCAAACTTTTTGTGTCCAGGGCACACCAAAGGGCAAACCAAATCTCAAGGTACACCTTAGCACAAAAGCTTCCATAACGTGTGTTATCACTCTTATCACAACAAAAGACAATAAAAACAAGAAAAAATAAGACAGGTAGCTTTCGTGATACTGTCTACTGACAGGTGGTCTTCGCTGGTGCTCCGTACAATAAAGCAATCCATTGTCCCACTCACGGCTTTCTCCTTTTAAATGATATCATCCCTCACACTGGCTGCCAATCAGGACTTCTGATGTGTCACAGACTTATGATTCCCGCAAACGGTGACAAATGGGTTCCTCGTGAAGGTTTTTTTTTTTTAATTTTTTTTTTTTTTTTAATTCAATTAATTTACATTTTTTAGCTACAGTTTTCCTCTTAATTAGCAACTGGGTGCACACAACATACTGATACAGTCAATTAAAAATCCATTCATAACTTTTTGTATAGGCCCAGTTGAATTTTGCCATAATAATGTGTGGTTATCACAAAATCCCGTGGCACAACTTGAATGGCATTTGAGAAACACTGATTTAAGTCATAGGGGACTGCATTTAACAACTGCAAAACTATATAAAACATCTGTTTGCAAACTCGAATACAACTTGTTCAGTACAATCCAAGTCTCACTTATCCAGTTGTATGCTCAGTGTTTCCCAAACACCTTGCACGAGATAGTCAGGTTTTAAAAATGCATGTGTTTGGGGCGTACTAGGCATGAGACTTAATTCATAAGACTTGGCTTAAACTTCCTGAGTTGTGTGAGAGGTAGTTAAAATCCCCACACATCCATCCTTTCACTGTGGAAGCATAACACAGGGTGAGTAATGTATACACAAATCATCATTTGCAGGTTAACAACCCTAGATTTCTTACCATTTTCAACATAACACAATCTAAATCTGATTTATCTACGACAGGTTTTAATTTGAAAACATGCCAGGATGATCATTAAGTGTACTAGATGCAAAGCAGTGTGCCTGTTACCAGTGTCATACAAAATTTCAATCATAGAACTGCATTATTAAAAGATTTACCAAGGCTTTGTTAGGCAATACATGAGCGTTCAAGCCACTGTCACCAGAACAGATAAATAGATAGACATGAATGAAGCAGATGATCCATGAGTTGTGTCAGGAATGAAGGTGAAGAATGCTAACAACAGTTAAGACTACCTGTGCCAGGGTCATTCTCATGGCACTGACGGGCGACGGCTCAATGTCCACCAACTGCTGCACCGAGCTCAGAGTCTGGCACACACACACACACACACAGGCAGGCGGCCCACGCATCCAAGAGCAGCAGTGCAAGCACACAAACAGACAAATACAAGGAGGGGTTAATGGAAGAAAAGGTTAGGAAGAAGTGTTAGCAAAGGTTGAACTGGATTAGGAAGACACAGGGAAGGAACAGCACGTTATTGTTTAGAGAAATGCTACCAGTTAAGATCAGAGAAGGAAAATTTAGCTGAGAAAGTGGAAGAAGGAAAGAAGCTGAGAAACAAGAAGAGAGCACAACATGACTCAGACACAAGAGAGAAGGACAGCTATAGAGGAATTAGGACCAATGTCCACTGGGAGACATCTCTTTCTTCACCAGCAGTGCTTAAAAAGTCCTCAGAGGGGTGAGACAGCATGAGTCCCACTGCTGCATTGTGATCACACAGACTTGAGATCAATTTACAACTACTTGAAATATTTTTAACATCCATCTACTTGATTTGACAAAAAAAGTTATGTTACTTTTGTAAATGATGAAACGAAGCTACGACTACAAAGAGAAGCTCCCAGCGGACACTTATCATTTGGCATTAAAACGATTAATATTAGAACACAGAGTAGCTTCATGCTTCTGTCATGCTGTCACCAGACGCTAGTTAACTGGACAACTCCATCCTGAATTGTTAACATAAAGAAATCTCAACAGGCTGGAAACAAAAGAGCCAAAGATCTCTCTGGAGAATAACAATGATCAGAGCTTTGGCTCTCCGGTTTCCAGCTTGGCAAGCCTCTCAGCTCCAGATGTATTAATGGGATTCTCTAAAATCATAAGAGTACATGTACGAAAATTCTGTTAGAGTGATTTAACTGATTGAGATGAGCTAAATACATCAGCCAAAGATATAAAATACAATATTGGACGGAGGAGAAAAGGTGCAAGGAGGGAAAAGCCAACATTTGGCAACACAAGAGGCTGATTACTATCTGTGTGTGTGTGTGTGTGTGTGTGTGTGTGTGTTTGAAAGAGACAGAACTTCAGAGACAGAGTGACTGTCCTGCCGCGTAAACAGGTTCATACACAAACAATAAAAGCACGACAACAAACTGTGTGTGTCTCACCGTGTCACATTCGCTGGGCTGGAACTGGAAGTCGTGTGCTTTGTGAAACACTGGATTCTCCTGCATGAACAACTGCTGGTTGTACTCTTGTATTATCTGAGAGAGAAACACAGACCGAGATTGTTAATACCGTGTATTTGAAAGCAAGTTTTTTGCTGTAAAAAACAAAACTGTCGATTTTAAATCATTTGAATCCGCAGCCTTCGTTCCACCGAGATGGAGGGAAGTACAAACTTTTTACAGCCGCCTTTCAAGCCTACAGTGGGTGAGTATTTCATATTCACACATATATTTTGGCTTTGATATTCTGCAGATCATTTTAAACAGGTAGGGTCTCTCTAAGTGTGTTTAAGCCCTAAAACCAGTTTCATAAAAGTGCAGACCGGCTGCAGGTGATGGTGTATTGAGAGGCATTGAGCTGCACACACTGTACTGATGAAAACTAATTGCAGGGTGGTGTTTTGGTTATCAATCCATTGTTCTCTCTTTGAGAAGTGTTTGGAGAAGGCCACAAGCTTTTCACAGATGCTCAAACACAACAAACAAGAACACAAAACACGTTACAAAAGTCCAAGGCATTAGTTTTTAATCTGTACTGACAATGTGTCATATTGTAGCTTTTGTCTTCCTTAGAAATGTCTTGTTAGCATTCCTACATCCCTCAATTTGAAATACTTTTAATTAAAATGCTGTATGTGTGATGCTTCCAAGCTCAAGGCAACATTTCCCTGCTGTGTAATGTAAGACAAATAATGCCTAGTAATAACAAATGAACTCAAAATGTCAAGCTGTTGCATTCCTTTCACTGAAGAAAAACACACTGTTGTTGCAAAAAAAAAAAAGAACTTTGATCAGTGTGTGATGTCAAGAAGATGGATGCATACTCCCCCACAGTATCTGAATTGAGACCAAAAAACACTATATTTCCACAAGTACTAACTTACATGAGCACAGACGGTCTTTGTTTCACAATACTTCTGACTCACCCTGGAGGATTTGTCCAGCAGGAACTGGAAGGTGTTGTGTGTGGCTTGCGAGGCCTCTAGCTCGGTACGACTCAGCTCTACCAGGTAGTCTTTCACATGCTCGTAGATCCTGCCGTCCAAGGCCTAGAGGACAGAGAGAGAGAAGGGCCGGGGGTTACAGTGAAGAATGGATTAATTCAATGTCATTCCATAATCCTTGATAATAAAGTGGAGAGTACAAGAGAATCAGGAGGAGACACCAAGAGTGAGACAGACAGATGAGAAAGAGGGTCAAAGAGTAGGTGAATAAAGCCAGCAATATACTACTTTTTCTTTCTTGCAAAATTGTGCCTTGTTTCTCATCATCAAACTTCCAGCAATCATTTAACCACAGCTATTATGTAACTGGGGGCCTGTCTGAGACAATATTTGTGGTCGTCTTGTCCCTTGTTTCTGTCTTGTCTCTGAGCCTGGAGGAACACATCATCACCTCCAGGGATGTGTGACTACTTTGTTTGCACAACTACTTTGTTGTAGGCCAGTTCTGGACATGCAAAAAGAATATGGAGACACATTTTCAACAGTGTGTCTCCCAAGGGCATTAGACAAGTGAATCCTCATTCAAATTTATGTTTACATAGACATGCATACAGTATGTTTTAGCATCAAACAACAAATAATCTGCTCAAGCACAAATGTCAGTTTCGATGGAAACAAGAGACTCCTGTAGTACTCATGTGCCCTTCGGCAAACCGCCCAATCCATCAGCAAACTGTAGAGTGTCACAAGTAGACGAGACTGTGGTATCTGCTCTCAGGTCACGACAGAATAGAAACGTGAATGAACACTAATAGTCCACACACAGGTGTTTCCACTTGTGTTGCCTAAGACGAAGTTCACACTCATCATCAGATCGCTGTGCTGCTCACACTACACAACTTGCTGCACTACATCACTGACCAGCGACAGGCCGTCACACGCTACAAGACCTGGTCTCCACACTGTTTTTTACAATAACGTAATGATGTAATACCATGTGGGAAACAGGATTTTTTTATTGTCACAGACAGACGTGTTCACAAAACAGCCTGTGTCCATTCATCTTTATAATTTATAGCTTGTACCCTCTACGTGTAGCAACAACTTTGTTCCATGTTGCAGCCGGTTTCCACTCAACCCTGTCTCACGCTCTGATTGGCTGTAGCTTGCCCACAGGCCCCCGACGAGTCCAGATATTCAGCCTGCTATATATCTGGGTTGTGTCTGTGATGCATCGATGAGCCCTTCATCGAGCTTCTCAGTTTGTGTCTTTGAACAGTTCATATATAGTGCTCGTGGGCCGATTTGCAAGCCATCGGCAATGTGCCTCTGATCTAGGGCTTTTGTCAGGGAGCTGCAAAGTCTGTCAGCGCGTGGAAAGTCAGGGCTAAAGTCACATAGTAGTGTTGTCACGGTACTGGAATTTTCTAACTTTTAACTTAAAGAATATCAATGTGAATCAGCTTTTACGCCTGGAACCTCCCATCTACAACGGGCCCTCATTGAGGACTTGGCTCAGATTCTGGAGTTACTCTCTCATCCTGAAGCCTCCTTAAGGAATCTGATCCCGTTTGATTTGGCGGTGGGAACCTCTTGTGACCACCACTACACTAGGGAGGCTCACTTTGAGAATATCAATATTTGATAAAAAATGTTCGATACCACAGGGAAAAATTCACATTTAGGGCATAAAATTATTAGTTTTTAAATACAAGATAACAAAGCTATGACATGACAACAACAACTTTTCTCTCCTTGTCAAGTAGCAGAGAGGAACATGACTGTACTAAACATTACAATAAGAAGAGCATGAAAGCTCAGCTGGTACTGGTATATCGATACTGCAGAAAACGAGTACTGAAACCATTTCAAATAACCAGAATTGATATGTATTGACAAATCGACATTTTTAACAACACTATCATGTAGTGTGAACTTGGCATAATTCAACCCCTTCTTAAGTCTGTGTGTGCGTGCACAGCCTGTGACTGATTGACAGCTCCCTCACTCTCCAGTTTGTTTTGTTACAGCAGGACAACTTATCTCGTTATAATTCATATTGTTCCAGTTTTAGATGTAATTCCACTTCTATGTGGGTGTTTAAATAAAGGTTTCAATTTAATATGTGTTAACACTTGGTTTGTCACACACAAACACAAACACACTTCACCACTGTCCTAGCATTGCTGCCAACAGGGAAAAAATCTAGTCTAACTGTGGCATATATTATGTTGCCTGATGCTGCACAACACACATTTTTATGAATTAAAGAGAGTGAGACAAACAACGAGAGACGAGAGCGAAGTCAAAGGAAGGACAGACAACAAGCAGATGTTTTCATTTGACAGCTCGTATCATTAGAGGTGGATTCTGATGCGCCGATATAAAGAGGTTTTAATGGAGTATGTAGCCCAAATGAACAGCCTTTCTATGGGGAGCTGGGGTAGTGCTGCCAAGCT